>NC_084553.2:26145950-26478450 GCF_033978685.3 Nerophis lumbriciformis
TCGTTTGCAACTGGACTGTTGGGTTTGTCTTTGAAGACGTTTCGCCGCTCATCCGTTTGTGCTCGTAGACTTAGATTGGTCAGATCTAGTTTAGATGCTGGTGTCAAAACCCCAAATGATTATACTTCAAAAACCAGGAGGGTGTGCCTCGGCAAGGATGATTTCACCCTATGGTAGTGAGAAAAACAACTGTTTTGATGCAAACGAGCAACTCTAACTGTCAAAGCCAACGACAGTCATTGAAGTGTAATTTCCCCTCGTTAGCATTTAGGTATTGTGTGGCAGAACAATCGCTGTGGTCAGACTACTACTAGTCCAAAATAGTCAGAATCCCCCGCATAAGCATTCCATTCAGTTGTAAACAAATGCTTGCTATTTGAAAGGACAGTGTTGTAATCCACCAGAAGCCCCCCGCCGGTTCCCCCTTGGCAGTGTCGGATGAACCTGCGTCGCCGCTGAGAACCGCGCAGATATTCCCCTTTCCTACAGGTTGTGAACGCACCCCTACACATTGCGTCACTAAATGGTTGAACCCCGGCCAATTGGTACCCAGGATTAAAGTTAAAGTTAAAAAGTTAAAGTACCAATGATTGTCACACACACACTAGGTGTGGCGAGATTATTCTCTGCATTTGACCCATCACCCTTGATCACCCCCTGGGAGGTGAGGGGAGCAGTGGGCAGCAGCGGTGGCCGCGCCCGGGAATCATTTTGGTGATTTAACCCCCAATTCCAACCCTTGATGCTGAGTGCCAAGCAGGGAGGTAATGGGTCCCATTTTTATAGTCTTTGGTATGACTCGGCCGGGGTTTGAACTCACAACCTACCGATCTCAGGGCGGACACTCTAACCACTAGGCCACTGAGTAGTAGTAAGGGGTGCGTAAGGTGCGCACTTACAGCAACCTTGACACTATGCTTTTGCTCGCCGTATTGAATTTCCACCGGCACCACAGGGTATTCGTGCACATCCCCATGAACATATCTAATTCTCACCCGTGCTGCCTGCCTCAAAGCCACGGGTCGAACCAGGTTCTGGTGGATCATGGACTGCTCGCAGCCCGAATCCACCATCGCCCGGTATGTACTCCCTTGTATCCTTACCGGTATACAGTACGTCTCACCCAGGCCGGGGGAGGGCGCCGGAGGACCGGTAACCCGGATCACCTGCCTCACCTCCACAGGCGGAGGTCCCTGACGCACGTGACCGGGCCGCCCACGCCTCCAGCACGCCTGCCCAGGCGTTTGAGGGGCAGTCTGCGCAGGAAGCACCGTATTTGCAGCAGCCGGGACCTGCAAGGAAGCACACACACACGAGTCCGCTGCGTGGCCCTCGTGGAACCGGCGGCGCTGCCTCCTCCTCCCTCTGCGCGGTGCCGGGTGTGTGGGGTTCTGTGGGGACAAAGCATATAGAGAGTCACGTGCGCGGCGCCGTGGGACCGGCAACGCCGCCTCCTTCCGCTGCGCGTGCGGTGTTGGTGATGGTCGCGCCTCGCGATGCACCGCGCCAGGTGGTCCTCGGCGAGTGTCACCGCTGCTGCCAGGTTTCGGGGCCGGTGATAGCGGACCCAGGCCTCCGTCCGCGCAGGGATCGCCTCCAGGAACTGTTCTAGGACCAGCTGCTCCATCACCTGGTCGTTGCTTTCCCTCGGCTGCAGCCAGCGCATCGCCGCCTCTCGGAGCCGCTGACCAAGCACGAACGGGTAGTCCTCCTTCTCCAACCACAGCGCCCGGAACCGGCGCCGGTGGTCTTCGGCGGTGCAACCGGTCCGGTCCATTACCGCCCTCCTCAGGTCCGGGAAGCGCACGCCGTAGACCGCCGGTAGGCTAAGCGCCGTCCTCTGCGCCTCCCCCGCCAGCAGTGGCAGGAGTCGTACTCCCCACTCCTCTCTTGGCCACGCGCATGCCTCCGCCATGGCCACAAAAATGTCTATGAAGGCATGGGGGTCCTCCTCTTCCCCCATGCGCTGCATGGCGACAGGCGCTGATGTTGGCCGTGCCGCTCCCACCCAGTCCGGATTTGGCCCTGCTGGGCCACTTGTTGGCGGACCGCCTCCAGCTGCTGATGGCTGGCCGTTGTCACCTCCGCGAGCACGCTCGCCAAAGCCGTCAGGGGGTCGACTTCCATCGTTGCAATACAGGTTTATTTTGGGAGTTCAGCGGGTTGCTTTCCAGCAATTGTCCCTTTTCTGTCCGTGTCCGTCACGCTCTCGCTCTAGCTCCCCCTCTGTCTCTCCTCCCGGCTGCTGCTAATAAAGGGCGACAGGTGATTAGATGACAAGGCCCACATGGGCCATCTACGCACCTGTCGCTATCTTCGAGGCCGGTCCTGGCACACCCTGTTCCGCTGCAGGCCCGCAGGCCCGCAGGCCACACCCCCCTCCACACACCCTTTCCTATTTTCCAATTCCTCTTTGTAGAACCTCTAAAGCTCCATCAGGTTAGATGACATATTTCCTGAGTTTATAAACAATACAAAATGACAAGATTGTTAGATTTAAAAAAAAATATTGATGTAATCATTAAAGTATCGACTATATAAATAAAAAGTCACATGTATTTACAGCCTTTGCTCAATACTTGGAATGGGCAAACTGCCCAAAGATAGGTGTGCATCATATTCAATAAGACTTGAGGCTGTAATTGATGCCAAAGGTGCATCAACAAAGTATTGAGCAAAGGCTCTGAATAAATATGTATATGTGATTTATTTTTTATTATTAATTTGCCAAAAAAAACAAAACTATTCACATTGTCTGTAGAATTTTGAGGACAAAAATTGATATATTACATTTTGGAACGAGGCTGTTACATAAAACGTGGAATAAGTGAAGCGCTGTGAATACTAGTGAAGAGCGGATCGATACTGAAATATCCATACTGCCGATAACTGATCTTTATACCCCTAATATCGATTCTTTTGTTATTTGAGATATTGTGTATCATTAACAGGAACACAGTATAAACAATGAATGAGGTAATGTGTCATTGTTGTGTTGTTTACATGTTCAGTATTTTTTTGTTAACATGCTCATGTAACTGAATTGTGATTCACTTTTTATTTTAGTAGTAGCTCTTATTACAATTTATGCTTTTATTACACAATTTTCATGTACTGTAGTCGGTATGATTTAGTTTTTTCTGTTAGCTTGGTTATATTGTCATTCACGCCTCAATATACTTCATAGTTTAAAATAAATAACTACCGGTATTTTATTCTTCATGCTATGAGATATTATTTGAAATGCACAACTATTGAAATTTTAGCAGACACATTAGGTATACTTGCACCAAGTATCGGTATCTCCGATACCAGCCTGACTTTTATTCGTATTCAGATCAGAAAGGAAATGAATTGTATCGCACATCACTAGTGAATACACTCCGAATACACTGTATCTCAATAAAGTCATTCAAATGAAGTTACTTACACCTCAATGATAAATGCTCTTTTGTCAAAAAAAAATTGGCTTTCAGGTTGGTTTGATTTATTTCCATAAAAATTAGTGCACACAAAAACATGGTACAAAGATTCAGTAACAACATCAAAAAAGCCTCGGATATCTTTGAATAGCTTCATTTTTTTTTTGTGTGTAAAAACTGCATGTTTCTTGAATAAAAACCTTACAAACATTTGAAGTCATTTTGACCAACAGGAACAGGCCACTCCGGTATTTGCACCAGTAAGTTAAAAACAAAACACTTATTAGTCACGCCAGGAAGGTTAGAAAAGGTCATAAAACAAACATATTTACACAAAGAAATGTGATAAAAAAAATAATTTATGATACATGTAACCATTGGTTATTAGACCTGACCAACATGGGAAATGGAGCAAACATTTAAATAGAATAATAATGTCAGGTCACTTTTTAACCAGCTGTGCAAACTGTTTTTTAATAGAACATGTCACAAAGAAGCGAATAATCATATTTATAATAATCATCATCATGTCTTCTGTCTGCTTATGGAGTGCATACGTTAGGAGCTGCAAGTGCAAACTAATTGCATGAAACATCTGTGAGTTCATTTGAGGTTGACAAAGAAGCTGGGAGGAAAACAACTTAAGTGTCATATTGCTTATGAGTGTTAAGAAGAAGCTCCGCCCCCTCCTGAGAGAAGAGCAGTGCAGACGTGAGCGTGTCGTTCCTCCAATCGCAGACGCTTTCTTAGTCCATGCTGCTACTTGAGAAAAGAAGCCGTCGAGTCTCCCGTGCTGCCTTTGATGTTCCCCGTACGACCTTGATAACCTTGCGATGGAGCGACTCTCAAGCGTCAGAGATGCAGTTTTGGATCTTGTCCATCCACAGCTGAGCACTCGCCGCGTCTGACGCACAGAAGTTGTACACTCGCTTGCTGGTCTTCAGCTGCAACAACACAAGCAAACATCACATTGTTGATGGGCTGACTTTGCCAAGCTGGGGAGTACATGCCCTTTACTCACTCTACTGTACTGTATTGCAATATTTACTACATACGAATCTACTGTACATACTGTAAATATATTGCAATATTTACTACATATGACTCTACTGTACATACTGTAAATATATTGCAATATTACTACATACGACTCTAAGGTACAAACTAATATTTGATGAATACTACTGTACTGTACAAACTATTATATACTACTGTATGATACATACTACTGTACATACTGTAAATATATTGCAATATTTACTACACATACTACTTACTGTACATACTGTAAATATATTGCAATATTTACTACATACAACTCTACTGTACATACTGTAACTATATTGCAATATTTACTACATAAGACTCTAATGTACATACTGTAAATATATTGCAATATTTACTACATACGACTACTTTAAAAACTAATATTGACCAAATATTACTGTACAAACTAATATTTATTACGTACTTCTGTACTACACATACTTTATATTGAATTATTTACTACATACAACAGTACTGTACGTACTGTAAATATATTGTAATATTTACTACACATACTACTCTACATACTTTACTGTACTACTGTACAGACTTTAAATATTTGGCAATATTTACTAAATACGACTACTGTACATACTTGAACTATATTGCAATATTTACTACACACAACTCTATTGTACATACTGTAAATATATTGCAATATTTACTACATACGACTCTACTGTACATACTGTAACTATATTGCAATATTTACTACATACGACTCTACTGTAAATACATTGCAATATTGACTACATACAACTCTACTGTACAAACTAATATTTACTAAATATTACTGTACTGTACAAACTAATATTTATTACATACTACTGTACTACACATACTTGATATTGTATTATTTAATACATACTACTGTACTGTAAATTAATTAAAATATTTACTACATAAGACTCTACTGTACATACTGTAAATATATTGCAATATTTACTACATATGACTCCACTGTACAAAATAATATTTACTAAATACTACTGTACTGCACATACTGTAATATTTACTACTGTATATACTGTAAATGTATCGGAATATTTACTACATACTACTGTACTGTACAAATATTGCAATATTTACTACATACTCCTGTACTGTACATACTGTAAATGTATTGAATATTTACTAGACATACTACTCTACCTCCTGTAAATATATTGGGAATATTTCCTACTCTACTGTACGCACATTGTACAAAACCAGTGAAGTTGGCACTTTGTGTAAATGGTAAAAAGAAACAGAATACAATGATTTGCAAATCCTTTTCAACTTATATTCAATTGAATAGACTGCAAAGACAAGATACTTAATGTTTGAACTGGAAAATGTTTGTTTTTTTGGCAAATATGAACTCATTTAGAATTTGATGCCTTAAATATGTTTAAAAAAAAGCTGGCACAAGTGGCAAAAAAGACTGAGAAAGTTGAGGAATGTTCATCAAACACTTATTTGGAACATACCACAGGTGAACAGGCTAATTGGGAACAGGTGGGTGCCATGATTGGGTCTAAATGCAGCTTCCATGAAATGCTCAGTCATTCACAAACAAGGACAGGGCGAGGGTCGAACAGTTTAAGAACAACATTTCTCAACGAGCTATTGCAAGGAATTTAGGGATTTAACAATTTACGGTCCGTAATATTATCAAAAGGTTCAGAGAATCTGGAGAAATCACTGCACGTAAGCTATGATATTACGGACCTTCGATCCCTCAGGCGGTAGTGCATCAAAAAGCAACATCAATGTGTAAAGGATATCACCACATGGGCTCAGGAACATTTCAGAAAACCACTGTCAGTAACTACAGTTGGTCGCTACATCTGTAAGTGCAAGTTAAAACTCTCCTATGCAAAGCGAAAGCCATTTATCAACAACACCCAAAAACGCCGCCGGGTTCGCTAGGCCCCAAAATACAGTTTTATATTTGTGTCAATACAGTACTTGCCACTCTCTTCCTGTAAATGCAGAGGTACCTCAACTTAACAGTGTTTTGAGATAAAAGCGGTCTCTCTGCTTTTCATCATTGTTTAAGTCAGAAGTAAAAATTGGAGATACAAGCATTCCCGTCATTAGTTGGTGTAGCAAATATCACAGAGAACCTTGTAGGTTCCGACCAAAACACCTGGTCAAACTCGCAAGCATTAGCTTATAGCAAGAGATGGACATACCTTGGTTTTTCCAACCATAGGAAGAAGGAAAGTGAGTGTGAAGGACAGTGCTGAGAAGAACTCCAGCCAAGAACATGAAAATAACATCTAAACGGTGGACATTTATCCATGAAAATATAGTCAAGCTGCTGATGGTGGGTTTGACGGAGAAGAAAACTTGATGGACATACCGTAGAAGTCTAATCTCAAAAGTAAATGCTGCACATTATTATTACACTTGTCTTTTGTAATGTTTTTTTTATACAATATTTCTTCTCTAAAAGATAGTTTTGTTACATGTTAAAATGATGCTGTTCTGGGCGGCCACTTGATTATAATTCATTTCAATGGGAGACGATTTGAGATAAAAGTGTTTTGACTTAAGAGCTCGTCACAGACAAGACACAAGTTGCATGTGACGTGTTATGTGTATTATACCTCCATGGCCACTACACAATGCTATGGTAACAACTGTACTAATATTCAGCTGTAGTACACAACATTTCATTGATCAATTAATTGGGAAAATCAATGATTATTTGTTGTTAGTTATAAATATTAGTTTTGACTTTAACAGCATTGCTAGGATTCCAAATACTTGGATCAACGAAGACATCTTGCATTTTGGATTTGGATAAACAGGCTAATTTATTTAAAGTTTGTGTCACAATGGCATCAAGGGAACGGTCCAGCTCTCCATATATGTATTTGTCATGCGACACGCAACCAGAATATAAACAACACTGCTGCCATTTTTCACGAGCTGAACTCAAATATAAAAAACTTTTGCTCTCAAATACTGTCTAACGTGTTGGTGAGCACATCCTACCACCTCAGTGTGTCCTTTTAAGATGCTGATGAGACAGCAGGATTATTGCACAAAATTTTGTAACGGCGTTATTGCCAACACTTAAGTTGTAAACAAGACAACAGAGCATAAATGTGTGCACTTGCTCTGATGTAAAAAAAAAACACGCTGCTACTTACATCAAAAAAAGCCTTTTCGCTGATGTGTTTGGGCGCTCCAATTGTCGGTGCCGCAATGATCACAGACTCCACTTCTGCAAGCTCGATGTGTCCTCGACAGTTGGTGTCCTCCCCAGTGTCGTAGTACCTCATCTTTCCACACAACAGCCACGTCACAAACTCTTGCCAACACCACTCACTGACGCCACCTAGTGGCTTGATCTCTCTTACCTGGTGCTTGGTGATGTCCAATACGAACCAGCGAGGCTTCCAACCTTTCAGCAGGGCTCCGCGTTTGTACAGGATACCCTCGTACGACCTGCAGGTGCACACACACTGTGTTAGCATGTAGCACTGTGAGCTCTATCACACAGTGTGCTGCGTGTGTGTATGCTGGGCCTGATGTGGTGAAAATATATATTTTAATATAAATAAGATATCAACATTTGGCAACACTGAGGAAGAGTGTGAGGCTTCCACACAGCATTGTGGATTTGATACAAAAGAGAATTGTATGATTTATGGGCAATGCATCACGCAAACACATTAGCATTTCATCTGTGGAAGCTTTTTTGGAAGACAAAAAGTACAATTTGCATGACGTTTTTCAGTGTTCTTGGGATTGGGAGAAAAATATCCACGTCAGTGCCAAGAATTGTACTTTGCACATTTCAACAGCCGATGGCTGCCATCATGACACACAGCATTCCTCAGCGCTGACTTAACATCCGGAAAGCTTCCCTGCACCGGCTGGGAGTAAATCAATTGTGAACCTCAGACTGTGTGTGTGTTGAGGAGGGAGGGTTGGGGGTTCAGGGTTTCACGACCCACCTGTTCTCCTCGCTCTTGGGGGTGAATTGGTTGTACAGAGTAGCGGCGCGACGGTTGATTCCGTTGGATGTGGCTGTGCTGCGGTCTTCTGCCGTCCCGCTGTCTGGCAGGTGCAGCATGGAGCGTCGCTGCAGAGCCTGCATGCTCGATGTGGGAATGAGGGCGGAAATGGACGACGACTGCTTGCAGAGCTGCAGATACAAAATGGGACATATGAGCAGTGGGGAAAAACTGCAAATGAGGAAAACAGGCTTTGTTTTTATTTTTTACACAACACTCATTCAATGGTATATACTGTAAATCATAACACTGTATTTTAGGGTTAAGTGTTTATTGCAAACATCTAAATCATGATTAATTGAACCTTTTACCTTGATTTTGGAGAGGACCTATGATGATTTGAATCTACATTTAGAAACATATCCTTGTGATCTAGAACAGTGGTTCTTAACCTTTTTTCACTAAGTAACACCTCAGAAAACACTTGGCTCTCCTCGTACTATCATAATAACCAACACTGAAATACAGTAGCATAGTAGGTCCTTGTATTCATTAAAACCAAGGCAGAGTTTTTTTTTTAAATATTTTGGCCATTGTAACATTAAGCACAGTTCGAACAGTGACACTGTTTGAATATAGTAAAACAAAACACTGTACTTAAAAAAATTCTAATCTTTGGCGTACCGCTAGTGGTACGTGTACCACAGCTTGAGAATCACTGGCCTAGATACTACATATTGGATATACTTTGGTATAAATTAAGGGTACATTTAGCCACAAAGTCACTTTTATAACCTGTTTTGTTAAATCTGTCTGCAAGTTTCACAATTCTGGAGGTGTTCCAAGAATGAAAATGACACCACGTCCCACCCTCTTCTAAAGTATCATAATTTAACTTTTGAAAATGTACACAGTTTAAATATACAGGTAAAAGCCAGTAAATTAGAATATTTTGAAAAACTTGATTTATTTCAGTAATTGCATTCAAAAGGTGTAACTTGTACATTATATTTATTCATTGCACACAGACTGATGCATTCAAATGTTTATTTCATTTAATTTTGATGATTTGAAGTGGCAACAAATGAAAATCCAAAATTCCGTGTGTCACAAAATTAGAATATTACTTAAGGCTAATACAAAAAAGGGATTTTTAGAAATGTTGGCCAACTGAAAAGTATGAAACTGAAAAATATGAGCATGTACAATACTCAATACTTGGTTGGAGCTCCTTTTGCCTCAATTACTGCGTTAATGCGGCGTGGCATGGAGTCGATGAGTTTCTGGCACTGCTCAGGTGTTATGAGAGCCCAGGTTGCTCTGATAGTGGCCTTCAACTCTTCTGCGTTTTTGGGTCTGGCATTCTGCATCTTCCTTTTCACAATACCCCACAGATTTTCTATGGGGCTAAGGTCAGGGGAGTTGGCGGGCCAATTTAGAACAGAAATACCATGGTCCGTAAACCAGGCACGGGTAGATTTTGCGCTGTGTGCAGGCGCCAAGTCCTGTTGTAACTTGAAATCTCCATCTCCATAGAGCAGGTCAGCAGCAGGAAGCATGATGTGCTCTAAAACTTGCTGGTAGACGGCTGCGTTGACCCTGGATCTCAGGAAACAGAGTGGACCGACACCAGCAGATGACATGGCACCCCAAACCATCACCCAACCATGCAAATTTTGCATTTCCTTTGGAAATCGAGGTCCCAGAGTCTGGAGGAAGACAGGAGAGGCACAGGATCCACGTTGCCTGAAGTCTAGTGTAAAGTTTCCACCATCAGTGATGGTTTGGGGTGCCATGTCATCTGCTGGTGTCGGTCCACTCGGTTTCCTGAGATCCAGGGTCAACGCAGCCGTCTACCAGCAAGTTTTAGAGCACCTCATGCTTCCTGCTGCTGACCTGCTCTATGGAGATGGAGATTTCAAGTTCCAACAGGACTTGGCGCCTGCACACAGCGCAAAATCTACCCGTGCCTGGTTTACGGACCATGGTATTTCTGTTCTAAATTGGCCCGCCAACTCCCCTGACCTTAGCCCCATACAAAATCTGTGGGGTATTGTGAAAAGGAAGATGCAGAATGCCAGACCCAAAAACGCAGAAGAGTTGAAGGCCACTATCAGAGCAACCTGGGCTCTCATAACACCTGAGCAGTGCCAGAAACTCATCGACTCCATGCCACGCCGCATTAACGCAGTAATTGAGGCAAAAGGAGCTCCAACCAAGTATTGAGTATTGTACATGCTCATATTTTTCATTTTCATACTTTTCAGTTGGCCAACATTTCTAAAAATCCCTTTTTTGTATTAGCCTTAAGTAATATTCTAATTTTGTGACACACGGAATTTTGGATTTTCATTTGTTGCCACTTCAAATCATCAAAATTAAATGAAATAAACATTTGAATGCATCAGTCTGTGTGCAATGAATAAATATAATGTACAAGTTACACCTTTTGAATGCAATTACTGAAATAAATCAAGTTTTTCAAAATATTCTAATTTACTGGCTTTTACCTGTATATCTTGCAGTCGTCAACATTATTTTCTTTCTTCCACACACGGTCTAACATCAACTTTATCAACATTATATAGATTCACCCGGTCACAACATGAGGTACTGTTTTTACCAGCATTTATGTCAATGCATGTCACAGGTTGGTGTTATGTGCATGCCACAATTTCCTAAATGAAAATAATACTTCATCCTACCTTTTTTTGTATTTCCTTGCTTGACATAATGTCCAAATAAAGTATGTCCACCTTGCTCTGACTGCAAAACCCAGCACACAGAAGCATCCAAAACAGCTTGCAATCTCACACCAAAACTCATGAACCTTATGATTTGAAACTTTGGTATTGTTTAACACGAGTAGCTAACATTGTAACAACATTTATAAGTCAGAAAAGATGAAATTCTTCATAGGTCCTACTCAGTGGCCTAGTGGTTAGAGTGTCCGTCCTGAGATCGGTAGGTTGGGAGTTCAAATCCCGGCCGAGTCATACCAAAGACTATAAAAAAATGGGACCCATTACCTCCCTGCTTGGCACTCAGCATCAAGGGTTGGAATTGGGGGTTAAATCACCAAAATGATTCCCGGGCGCAGCCACCGCTGCTGCCCACTGCTCCCCTCACCTCCCAGGGGGTGATCAAGGGTGATGGGTCAAATGCAGAGAATAATTTCGCCACACCTAGTGTGTGTGTGACAATCATTGGTACTTTAACTTTAACTTTAACTTTAACTTTTATTAGTCCACACTCAACTATTACTCTACCTTTTGTGTGTCCAAATTACTAACACAGAATTCCTTTAGAGTACAAGCTGCTCATGTTGTACTTTTAGCTCATTGTTTCAGTTTTCCTCAATGAGACTTTGGTGTAGTTGACTGGATGAGACAGTTTTACTTGGCAGCTTCTTCTTCTGATGGGCTTACGGCAACCTTTACACTTCGCAACATCCGGCTTCATTTCGTGTAACTACACAATTAGTACTGCATTTTAATGGTATAATGGTTTGTGTAATAGTAGAGAAAGAATTACTGGGGAAGAAACATTGGAATAATTGGCACTGCAAAAGCGCTGAATGTCAATTTTGATAATTTTCCGATTAATCGCAAAGACCTACGAGTAACAAGTTTTTTTCTTCCAAAGTAAGTAAGTAACTGCAATTGTCTCTAATAAGTACTTGCTCAAAAACATTGCTATTAAAGTAACAGTAATAACTGTAGGTAACCTCCTACCTCGAGTGGTATTATTGCTGGCTAAGCAGATTGCTCTTTACTGCCACAGTATTACAACATTGGTTTTGTTGCTACTGGGTTGTGCAACATACTTGTTAATAAATTACAATCTGGTCAAAGACAGCTAGGTTTTTTCTTTCCACTTTCTCATGGACTCAAAATCAATATTGACAAAAATTTTTTTTATAAGTTTTCACAACCTTTCTTCAATTATTGCCTGATTTGTTTGTTTTAGAGTGTCTGAGTCCAGCTTTGACAGTGTTCCTGCCAACTCCCACTTCTCTTGTCCTTTGTCTGCTATGTCGCTCTGTCCCAAGTTGCTAAGGATTAGGTGAGACAAATTTATGCATTTTTTAAATTAATACGTCCAATCAATTATGCTTGGCAGCAAGTGCAAACATGTGATATATGACCAAAAAAAAAAAATCTGTTTTATAGTAAAATGAATCAATTGAAAGCAGCAAAAAAAGAGTGTCGCAATATTCCTGGAAATGTGTCTACTTTCTCATGTGAGAAAAGGGTTTCAGGCCTTTGAAAAGCTGATATTTACAATTCCTTCTTGCTTAAGGTCTTCTTGGATGCTGAGACGGACTCTGTCCAGAGTGGTCTGCCACGTCTCGGAGGTTTGGTTAACCTCTCCCTCCAGCTTCTCGATGTCCTGTGGAGAATAAAAGACACGTCGTGATGATTAAAAATACGAGTTTGATTTATGCAAGGAGGTCTTACAGCGAGCAGCTTGGTGATGGCGTCGGGCTGAGCGCGGCTCACGCTGCTATAACAAGGCCACACAATTCTCCTCTTGCTGCTGGAGATGGTCTGAGTCTCCTCCGAGCTGTCTGCCCTCACCGCCATTAACCTCCAGTCATAGCACGGCCCCGTTGACAGCGTCTCATCCGTGAAGAAGTCCCACTTATTTAGGCTGGGAATGCTAACTGAGGGCTTCAGGATGGTCTACAAAATTAAAAAAACAGTTACAAAAAAGGAGCAGTGAAGATCTTGCAAGCAGTGTCAATTACTTAGTGTGAGGATTTTAAATCAACATGCACTTGTTGACATGCAGACTAATTAATGAAACTGTAATCAGTTGTCCCTACGACTTAGACTCAAGAAAGCAAATTAAAATGAATAAAACAAACTTGTTGCTGCTGCATAACATTTCGGGAATCCTGTTGTGCATAAACTACAGAGCCTAATATATCAATTGATACTCGAGGGCTCGTGTGCAAAGACAAAAACACTGACTTGGCTCTCAGATGCGCTGTACATATAGTTGAAGAAGATTGGACTCCGTCGGTGCATCCTGTTGATACTCTCCCAGATACAGATGCCTCGTTTTGCCTGCTTGTCACCTTTATCCTCGAACAACAAGCCTGCCAAACAATAAAAGGAGAGCTGTTAGGCAATAAGAATGATTGGTCCCACAGATAGTTGCGTTGAAAAGATGGAATTTGAGAGGTATTTATTACTTGACTACGGGGTGTGAATGAGAACGATGTGTGCAGATAGCTTGGTATGAATGTTGAGATCCATGACGTGACAAAAGCTAGCATCTAGCCAGTAGTGACACAAAATGAGTAAAAGGATTAAAAAACCCAAAAAACAATCCCTGCCGGTTTGGTAAAGAACACCAACCGTGTTCCAAGCGCTCATAGTCGGAGTCCAACAGGAAGTTCTTGAAGCGGTTGGAGATGTGATGATATGCCAGGAACTTCAGATAGTATTGATTGAACTCAAACTCCAGGGGATGCTGCGTCAAAATCTAAAAGTGCGTGCGGACACACACACGCACACAGAAATGGACAAAGGTAGTTAGACTGGCCTGAGTGATCAATTAGAACCAGGAAAGAACACATGGTAGTGAGCTGTTGGGGACCAACTTGGCCATCACTGCCTGATTTAAATCTAGCCAGAATCCCAATTGTGTTAGTAGCCTTCAAATATCTCTGGCCAGCTTGGGTCCAGGTAAAATACCAGCTGTTGTGGAGATTATTCTATTTTCAGCTCTTATCTGAACACCTGTTGTTTAGAACGCACCAGAGACATCACCATTCACCCCCCTCCGCCCCCCGCCCCACTATCATGTTCCAAAACTACACTTTCAGAAAACAAATACAGAAAGTATGTGTTGATGTAATTGTATGGGAATTCAGATTTAGAAATACACAACATTGTCTAAAGTAAGCATTTTATTGTGAACCTCATGTGTTTGCACTTCATTCTTAACCTGCTTCCAAAAAGACCCACGCAACCCTTCCTCTCAATCCCCCGAACGGCATTATTCACGTGTCGCTCCAAATGGGAAGGGATGCTGAAACACGCAAGCACAACCAGTTCCATGCTGATCACTGGGTTCACGCACCATCTGGGCCACAGCCTTGCTGGTGCAATACACTGACTTCAACCTTGGGAATTCAAAGTGCAAAACTAAAGCAAATGTACGGTTTTGCACTTTTCGCCTTCTTGACTTTCATACCTATTCTGTCCTCGGGAATGTGATGAGCTCATGTGGAAAATACGAACAGTGAATACAGTAAGTGGACAAAGAGAAAAGTCAAATTGTAGAGCAGTGATGTAGGAGCACCTCTGGGAGTGGAGTATGAGATGTTATAGCCTCACCTGGTGCACGCAGTCCAGGAACTGCAAAAAGATGGGCGTATAGCCACTGCCCTGACTGCTGGGACTCAGGTTGCTTCGTTGGCTGAACTTGTGGCCGAAAGAGAGCCATTCTTTCTCAAGCAGCACCTGAAAGCCCTCCAAGGTGCGGTAGAAAGGATCGCTCAGCAGCTGCACCAAAGACACTACCTGTGCAGAAAAGGCAACTATTAAATGACTGGCTTTAAACTATATGGCTCAAGTGACACCATTTGCTTCCAACTGCTTGAATTAGGATATACAGTGTGTAATAGCGGGCATAAAGTAACCAAAACACAATGAAACAGATACCCTTATATTGCATTAAGGCCTCTTCCAAATGTGGATCAATATGCAATATGCGAACGCAACAGATACACCACAATGAGCCTCCTCTCAGACAAAAGGATACTGCTGGGGTCTCTCAAATATCCTGAAAAACTGTTCTGGAGTATATCTTGCAGCGGTTTGTCTGGTTTTCTGGCCTGCTCCCCTCAGACTGCTTATTTCCTTTCTACAAAATTTTTTTCCACACTTTTTTAATACTACATTACAACTGAACTTAATTAGGACTAAAAATCATTAAAAATGTATTAACATAACAACAAAAACAAGCAAACATCCCACTTGGAATTGAACCTGGCAGGTATACCTTACTGGACCAAAGCAATAATTCTGGCCGCCACCATAGACTGTGACAATGCCATGGGTAATTTGTTGTTATATTTTTTTATCAGTGATAGATCAGCAAGGGGCTAGGAATAAGTTTGCTGACATTCATTAATTGACAATTTCACATAAAATGGGGCCCCCCACAGATCATGAGGACATATGCACTGCGCGTGATCTGCATATATGGAGGACCGGCCCTGTATATGAATTTAATAAATGATTATGTACATTTTTAAGTGTAAACAATATTATTAAATTATTTACTTTTGTCATAAATACTGTATTTCTATGACATTTTTTCTACATATTATTACTACCGGTAATACTAATTGCAACCTTTACGCAGATGCTTAGAGGGCGCAAACTTTCCAATGTGTTGTACGCATTATATCTCGCCCCTTTATGGCTTTCAGCATGTAATTACATAAACTACTAAAAGCTGTGTGTAATAGCTTTCTTTTTGTGTTGTCAGCTAATGATGACAATTTGGAATTTGAATGCATATTCTATCATAACAAGAACACAACTGAAAATTGTTAGTTGATGCGCTGGGCCTGCTTCTGTGTATTTACACGTAAGCTGGCCGGGGATATTCTTCTTACATTTTCTGGTTTGAAAAATATAACTATGAGCTAGTTCTCGTCTGCTAATACATTTTGATGGACAATACATTCCCCCACAAATTATTGCAGATAAACAATAGTTTCATTATTTCAAGACCAAATTAAGCACTATTATAATCAAAGAATATGATAATAATAATGCAAGTAACCCTTTTAAACCCAATGAGCTTTTATTTCTCATTAGTATTTTTCAACATTGTAATTGGACGATTAACATCGTTTGATTATCCTAAAAGAGTAAACAATAAAAATAAAATGGACGTTTAATCTATGAAGTGTAGTTTTTTTCCCCTGGGTTTGTTATGTTGATTTTTTTATATCGCCATCACTTTCTAACATATTTTGCATATTAGCTTGTTCCTCCGTGTTGATGACCTCATCTTGCTTATTTAGTTTGAAGCCAAAATATTAATTTGGCTTTGCAATCACATTTTTTCCTCCCAATTTTTGTAGTCCTTGTCACTAGCGATGAGTGAGACTCTCTCCGTTAAAGTTAAAGTCCCAAAGATTGTCACACACACACACTAGGTGTGGTGAAATGTGTCCTCTGCATTTGACCCATCCCCATGTTCACCCCCTGGGAGGTGAGGGGAGCAGTGAGCAGCAGCGTGCGCCGCGCTCGGGAATCATTTGGTGATTTAACCCCAAATTCCAACCCTTGATGCTAAGTGCCAAGTAGGGAGGCAATGGGTCCAATTTTTATAGTCTTTGAACTTATGACCTTCCAGTCTCAGGGTGGACACTCTAACCACAAGGCCACTGAGCTGGTTTGTGCATCCTGTTAAGCTAGCAGCCCCGCCTCCAGCCATAACAACAAAGATAGATGACTTACCAGAATAATTACACTGTTCATTAAATTCTGCTAGTGAACAAATGTGCTTAGAGTGCACAGAGTGAACCCTCTTTCACCCCGTTTAGAAGCAGGGGACAAGGAAAACAAACATTTTGGCCTATTTTCATTCATTGTTTGATTAATTGACTATCGACCCAGGCCAGTGTGAGCATGTTGCAATCAACCACTTTAAGGACACCAGAAGTATCAGATTAAAAATAAAATCATCTGAAATATTTACCGCTAACTGCAAATTTGCTGTTTAAGCATTTTAGAATAGAATAACATGCATTCCCGCACACAGAAGACACAAAGCAAAGAATGTGACAAAGCAGTACTACATATTAGTCATACATGACATGTATACATCAGCCTTTAATGTGGTTCTGATGTGAATCTGATCATCTGTTATTAATTACCACTTATATAACAGGCTAGTTCCACTTGCCCAAACATGCAAAATGTTTAGACAGCTTTTTTTGCCCTTGTCACCTCCAACGCTACTAATGAGCCCTGACATGGATGGAATGAGTGGGGAAGAAAATAGTTACCCGGTAATGGCTTGCCTGTAGGCTTTATAGAACACCCAACCCTGACTGGTAGAGAAAGTCGCTGGCGCCCCGGCACAGATATGAGGCACTTTGATTACAGACAAACTACAGGACATGGAGAAGATGTTCGAGAGGAGAAACAGTGAAGGAGAAAGGAGGCAAAGGGTTAGAGCACTGACACAAAAGAGTCAGGAAAGAAAGTCGTTTCCTGTCTGCTGGGTGTCTATGGCCCATGGAAGCAGCCAGATCATATGGACTCCATTTGTCTGCACATGCCTGATCAGAACCTGGTGAGATAGAGCCCGTGGATAGAGAGCGCCTCAGGCTCAACACGTGCTTGGCATAAGACGCCCACAAATTGTGCTTTAAACAGCAGCCCGAGACTTTAGAGACCTTGTAAACACATTGATGGACAAGCTAACAAAGTGTGCACAACATGAAAAAAATGAACAATGAGCGCTGATGAAACACGGACAATGAAAGGATGCTGACAATTGTTTACATGCCTTGGAACCCTCAAAGCTTCACATAATCCATCATTGCATGATCACTTCAACAATGACACAAACAACTGGAAGATGAGCAGAGAAAACACATTTATGATTCATACAAGGCCCATATTAGGTGAAGTCAGACCTTTGATATGTATTTTGACTCTTAATCTTATCATGCGGGGATTTGGGGGGACTTTTGTGCTCTGTTTGGGAATGTGATATTCAGAGAAAGCCAAGCACTACACAAATGAAAGAAACAGCTCTTGAGTTTCTTTGAAATGGCTAATGTCTTTCTTTTCATTCGCTCCAAATATGGTGGAACCTTTAGAATATTTTAGGATAAATATGCCTCACTGTCATGCATGCATTGTCAGTATATTGCACAAGACCTCAATTCCGAGCGTCAAAATAGCTACGTGTGGTTTAACTTTTTTGCGAAACCTATTACAACAGCCTCAACAAGGGATTTTCAGAGAAGAATAAAATACACCAGAATTTACTGTACACAAAGTAACTCAAATCAGAAAACGACGAGCATCACCATATGCATTGTCAAAGTTAAGGTAGCGTGTTGTTGTTTTTATGCTTAACAGTGGTTAACCTCTTTTTACACGTGTGACAATTAGGAACGTACAAAAAATGTAATCACTTCCACGAGCATACACTACACCTTCATTATTAAAGTTAAGAGTGTTTATTTAGACAGCGCAATATTAGCAGTGGCTAATTTAGTTTAACAGTTATCTGACAGTTTGATAGGTTTGCTTTCTGTTATTTCGCAAACAAAATGGAGGGGGATCGGGCGAAAAGGAACTATGTTCAATCTGAGAGTTACAACTATGTATTTAAATCTGAATGGTGGGTGCCAAGAAAAGTAGCATATTTAGTTAGCATTGATAGGGCAAACATTTGAGATGTTCTCTGCTGTGAAAAAAAATGACACTAATTGTCTGCTTTGGTTTCTTAATGTGCCAATTTTCACACTTTAGTAACATTTGATGGAAATGCTATCCTTACTCTGTGTGTCTACGTGTTGGCTTATTTAGGAAGAAGAAATAAGTATTTTTGCATGTTCTTACTTGTGTAGTGATGTCCCAGCCTTCCTCCAAACTGAGCAGTACAGATGAGCGGCTGTCCAGGAGCTCCACCAGAATGAGAGCCAGCTGCAGAATATTGTGAAGCTGTGACAAAAAAGTCATATGAGCAGTTTATTTCAGCAGTAAATCACTTTGCTTTGTTACTTTTTAACAGGATGCCATCACTGTTTAACAATCAAGCATATTTTTGTCTAACGACTGCTCAGGGTCAATCATGAGAAATGCTTGATCAGTACAGAATGGTGCGAAATATTGTACATCCCAATAGAAGACTATGTTGGTTTGTATGTGGGCTTTGTCACCTGCAGGATCCATTCAGAGTCCTCCACAGCTTTGAGGAAGGTATCCTCAGAGTCTGAAGAGTTGGCACTGGGAGCGCAGGCCCTCAGCAGCTTCTTAAAGGAGCTTTTCACTTGCCTGATGTCTGCAAAGTCCACTGGCACAAGCTCACAGTTGAGAGAAGGGTCTACTCTGAGGCTCTGCACACATTTCATCACCAACTGCTTAGGTAAAACAAGTTCAAACCCAGCAAACTCTGTCTCTTACCCTTAAATGCGACTTTTCACCAAAGATGTAGAAGGCAGTTTGCTGTTTGAGTAATTGAGCCTGTAGACTGTTACTCCCTGCAGGGGGCGCTAAATCTTTCCCTGCCAGTCTTGCACCCACATCCACTGTGGATGTGTGCTGACTGAGCCTGCTGCTGGAACGCAGGCTGGCCCACATGCCTGCAAACACACAGACGCAAATAAAACTCAGAGCACACATAACACACGCTGTCCCGATCCAATGCCTGGGATGTACACATGCTGTCAAACAAACTAAGACTGAGTGATGAACAACACATGCAGATGCCGTTTGCATGCACAGCAGCACAAGCGATTGTGTAAACACCTTCATTCTTTAAGCAGTTTGTACCATGAAATAGGCAGTGGTGGATTAGAAGCAGAGAGCGAGGGATTGTTTTTTTAAGCACGTCAACAAATCTAGAAGTTTCTCTAAAACAGCATGCGAAGTGTTCGAAAACTCACACTAAGAGGAAGGAGATTTCACATGCAGTAATTCCTACTTCTAAAACTCAACTTCAGCCTTTATTTTATCCTATGCAAACAGTAAAATGTATTAAGACACTTGACCATCATAGCAAGCAGTGACAATTGGGGCTGATAAAATCAGGGTACCTCACGATACAATACCATAACGAATACATGGTTGATGAAAATGATAATATCTCGATATGGCTGTGTGTGATAGGGGTGATACAAAAATAAACAAATCTTCATAGTTTATATTTTTCAGCATAATTTAACCAAAGTACAAACTGCAATAGCGCAACCTAGTATGTTAAGCGAGGAGCGCATTTAAAATGTTATCATTATTGGCACAGATGAGCCAGTGGGTGAAGAAAAATATAAGAGCTATTGGTGTAACATTATTAGATAGCAAATAACTACAGAGTCAACCAATAATTAATTCGGAGACGAGAGATGAAGCCGACTTCTGAGTAGGGTGTTGACAACAGGCCAACACAGCCACGTTCGGTAATAAAAACAGTTGAACTCATGCAGAGTATTACTAGTATATGGAATCCAAATACTTCTATTCACTTTACATAGGAGTCCCATTGAAGTTTTATTAATTTTTTTCAATCTCACCTCTCACAAGGAGCGATGAAGTAAGTTTATACCGGAAAAAAACATGATACTCGGCTCAAGCATATCGGTAATAGTATTGTAAGGTTAATCATGATAGCTTGCCATATCAACATATTGAAGCTTGCTTTGTGAAAAATCATATTAACAATAAAGGACATTCCCCTAACTGTTCAAAGAGAGAACTGAGAAATTTCCTGGTAAAATAAAGAATTAAGATTTAAGGTAAACTAACAGATACTGTAAAAGTAAAAAGTCCAAAGTTATGAAACATTCTCATTTCATCAAATAACAAGTAGAGTCCAAATCCTTAAAAATGTTTTCATAATTGTTACAAGAGTGCTGACCAAAAACATTTTGGATATCATTCCAAAGAAGCTGTCAAGCTAACAATCATCCAGGACAGGAAGATTGATTGATAAATCCTACTACCAATCAGTGTTTATTACCTAATTGCATTGCTGCAAGGACTAAAATGAGTTATTCCTTTGCAGTTATATTTACACTTTATCCAGGCTGTCTTCACTAAACTGCTTGCACGATCAGAGGTGCCTCATTTCATTTGATTCATGACGGTCTACCAGGATAAACTGCTTCCTTTTACGCCGCACTCTGCACTTGGCTTCCAACTGACCACAGTTGGCCGTGCTGAGCCAACACATTAGCCATGGATAGGGCCAGATCAGAACGACCACTTTGGTTTGTGAAAAACCGCAGCTTCCAGAGGTGCACTCTTTCACTCCAGTGATGTTTAGTCATTAGTGGCTCAGAGGGAGTTTTGAGAATGGCGATATGCCCAGGGTCTGGTTAGTTTGAAAGAGAAAAGATGATGAAGTGTCATAATGAGACGGAGCGCTTAAAGAAGAAAGGGAGGCGAGGCAGATTCACTCTACCTTGGTTGTGGATGCACTCCTTACTGGTAGGTTTTTGGTTTGAGTGAGTGAATAGTTTATCTCTGTACTCAAGCACTGGGTGGGGGTTGTGTAGAGGTGGTCAAGATGAACATGGAAAATAATGTCAACGTCATATAAACATTTGAGCTTGACACACCACATATGGTCATGCATGATTGAATGGAGAGTTACAGCTGAAGGTTACTTAAAATAATGTCAAGCCTTCAATTTTAAAATGAGTCAAAGAATGACTGTCAGCATGCATGGAAATTAGTGTCCGTATAGTAATGAGCCTATGTTGTAGATGTGATGTTACATTCTTCACACAGTTTAAAATGAAACTGTTTGATATGCAGGTTTTTTAAGGCAAAGCTCACTGTGAACTAAACTTTACAGAGCTGAAAACATATTTAATGCTGCAACATGCATGCTTGTCTGGTGGCTGATAGGATTATTTAGTTTTGAAGCTTTCTTCCACATATAGTAAAACAAATTTAGAAACACTACTTCAAGCTTTCTTAAAAGTAATCTCATACGCTCACCCTTGCTTGCTTCATTTATTCCTGAGTCGCTATGTCAGGCACACATTAAAATTGCTCTGGAATGGGGCTACATATTTTGAAAGGTCACACTGTCAATTTACAAGGAACTAATGCAGGAATGTGGCTATTAATTGGAAAGTGGACTGTGTACTGTAGCCTACTGCCGTGATTAATGTTACCGCCACCTTTGGAACGGTCAGTTTGGATTTGAAAAAGAATGTGTTGGGAGAATTAGGCAACATAATGACCTATTTCACAAGTTTGTAAAATGTAAGATAAATGAAACTCATTAATTTTTGACATTTTCTTGGCATGGCAAGCATTCTTGGAGGTAAACAGAGGCAACACTTAAACGTATATGTGATCTTCCCTGTACTTAAGAATTAGTCTGACATTTTTTTTCTTTAACCTTGATCTGAAACAGTGACTAACTTCTCAGACATGCATCGACACCAAGCATAAAGCCATTAAGCCAAGACAAAACATTCAGTACTCCTCTGGAAGATTCACATTTTTGTGATTACATCAACAGTAATGCTCCTTTGCCAACACGATGCAAGAAAAATACAGGAGCCCTCTGAAACTATAGTTATAATCCGGAAACTCAGTTTTTACAAATATTGTTTGATCACTCCTCAAACTGCACATTATGATGTAATGCAGCTCTAAAGCCAATACGGCTGTTTAATTTAGAACATTCTGTGACACTCACCTCCTCTGGTAAAGCTGTTTGAAAATGGGATGTCTAAATGGACGGGAGTCATCTTTGGCATTCTGGATGTTCTCCTTTCGCTGCCTAGGGCGGACATAACATTCGCGCATTATGCAAGAAGGTGAATACAAACACAAGCCAACATTGTTATTTTCCATTTGGCACAAGCCAAAAGGCATGACGTCAAATGTACAGTATTCTCCTTTTATCAGCAAGTGACAAATACAGTACTAGTATGAATGTTCAATATGCTGCCTAAACCAAATCAGATATGGCTTAAACGTTTCAAACATTAAAAGTGTTTGCTTGTTCATGAGAGCAAAAGAAAAACATTATCTTTGAAAAGTCTCACGAGATGAATGGGTAGAATGGTGACCTGTAATTCTTGCATAACCGTTTATTGTACATGTTTCCTTCCATATTCTACTAAATATCAGCTACCCTTTTTATTTTACACTGACTCATTGTCAAAAACTCACACGTAAACAAACACACACATTAATTAGGTATAAAATAAGCATTGACCGGCCAAAACACATCAGGGAAAAAGAATGATGACAAAGCCAAGAGTGAACAAAAATAATTCTGGAAAAAAGTGCAAGTCAGCAGTCAAACATGACCTCTTAGCCATGGAGAAAAAGTTTTTACCACAACACGCACACACACACACACACACACACACACACACACACACACACACACACACACACACACACACACACACACACACACACACACACACACACACACACACACACACACACACACACACACACACACACACACACACACACACACACACACACACACACACACACACATTCCGGTCAGGTGGAAGTGGCCAGCAGTCAGGCAATATGACATCTGCCCCACAGGCTCTAAAAATACAACTCTGAAGATTATGGCAATGGCCATTTTCTTTAAATGATTGCACAGAAAGTTTCAAAGACACCAGTTGTCTGTTCATCCCGATTTAATTAGTTCTTTGTCAATGATGACAACAAAATGCATGAACAGGATGAGACATTTTATTGTTTATTGTCAATCAATCAATCAATCAATCAATCAATCAATCAATCAATCATTGTTTATTGTGGGCTATGTTTTTGTCTTGCAATTGGTGCCTTATTATTCAGTTCCACTAAAAGGCGCACTGCAAATACACCTGGCCTTTTCTTACACTGTGCTTATTCTTTATATCTGTCCCAGCTGACTGGTCACCAACCAAACACAGGTAAACCACATAAGTAAAGCTTATTATTTGTATCTCTAGATATGACCTGGGGGAAAGATGAGGCTAGAGGGAATGAAGTGGTCATCAAAAGAAAGCAGTACGTGAACATAACCATGCATAAAGAATACCTGGTGAAAGGCCTATGATGGAGCGGTTAGACAGCGTGTCATGGCCGTTCATCTTGAAGTAAATAGGGATGGAGTTGAGGATGGCTTGCAGGTACTTCTCTTGTTCAAGGCTACTGGATGAATCAGATGACGATGCAGGCGCTGGTTTAGAACACAGTTTGTCATTTAGACGAAAACATATTTTGCATTAAAAAAAGGCAATATATTTGCATCTCTTGCATACACTGACACTCAGTCTCACCTGTTGAAGAGGGGTTCTGTGACTTAAACAAGCCCACAACACTCTTGCCATGGAAGCCTCCTGAGCGGAGCAGCACAGCTTTAGTGTGGGGATGTTTCCAACACACGACTGGCAGACGGTTGTGTCTGTAGCAACGTGCCACTTTGTGTAAACTGCTGTCTTGTATGGCCTGGGGAACCACCAGTAGCCCTGGGTAACTGAGGCAAAAGCAAATACAACTCAGGAGAGTAATACAGAGCAGCGTATGTGTAACAGGTTTGGTTTGAACTTCATTTAACAAGCCAAACACTTGTCTGTCACTTTACAGAGGACTTGTCATTGGACATTTGGTGTGGAGGTGGCGTACCTGCAACAGAGAGAATAAAGCCTATTGACAGCTGTGATTCTAAACTGCTCGCCCGATTTGGAGCGGGATGAGCTGGCTGTGATAGTGCCGAAGCCTAGTCGCTGGTAGTCACGGAAACAAGACTGCTCCACCAGCTGCTCCATGGTGGACTTCTCAGATGCTCTCAAAGTGCTGCTGGATGGTGGCTCTCCATCATCTGATACTGAAGAAAAAAGAAAATATTGCATTGATGCTAACATTTCAACTTCAATATATTAATTTCAAGAACACAAATCACATAAGTATACATTAGGGCTGGGTATAATCCATTAATTGATCATCAATAATTATTTCAATTGCATGGAATTGATTGTTGATGAGTCCCAAATTGAAGACACTGAGGCAAAATGGAGTGCACTACTTGGCTGCAACCCCCAGAGGCACTATTGATTCAGTCAAGATTTTCAGTCTGAAGCGCAAAAAGACATCATAAACAAGTGTAGAACATTCTAAGACATTCCCCAAAACCATTAAAAACAGTTAGAGGAAAAAAATAACATCAATATCAACAAATTACATTTTCCCTATCAGTATTAAAGTGCATTCCCATGTCTATTGTATTTACTTGCATTATTCCTCTTACTTGAAATGTCATCCTCATCATGCCAAGTCATTCTGCTTCCTCTGTCATTCCTCTTTAGTGTGGTCTGGCTTCCACGACCCATTGTGATCTTGCTGGCTCTTTTGGCTCCCTTGACAATAGTTTTGGAAAGCGTTCTGCTGGGACAACACAGCAGACAGCAACTCAATTTACATGTTTTTCCACACATAAAAACTGTCCACCACCTCTAGCTGAGCTAAAACAGTACCAGATTTTCAAATACGATTCCCTACTGGAATGCACATTCAGTTTTGTAAAATACTTGACAACCCTATGAGTTGGTGGAGATAACCCACAAACCTAAAGCCAGTGTTCCTCTCTTTTTGCTTTGGAAGGATAAGCTGAGGCTGAGTTTGCCCTGCAGCAAATGCAAAGGAGCTAAAGATGGATTGTGGGTAGCGGATCCTCTGCAGGTGCTTCCTGAACATCTCCACCACCTCAGAGCTCACCTCTTCGTCGAAAGCCACCTTTATTAACTGCAACACATTTTAAACAAACCTTTCCTAAACAAGCAAGGGCAGAACAATATTCATGCATAGTGCTGTGTATGTAAATTGTGGTAAAATAAGGAGAAACATGCAGTGTGTTGACCTGAAAGGAGGCAGAGCGGAGCTGGAGACCTTCCTGCATATTCTGCTGCAGCTGGTTCTGGATGCTGATCTTCTTTTCTTTGGTCAAGGTGGATACTGGGAAAGCTCGGACCACTGCCTGCTCCCCCACTGAACACACAACCAAGGCTCAGGTACCTCAAGCAGTAGAGCCTCACATGACTGTATTTTGCCTATTATATTCTACAATAGTATTTAATGATGCTTTGTTGTATCACAAAAGTAGACATAGTGAAATTACCTAGTGGGTCATGGGGGATGCCTTTGAAGATGATGCGGTATGTAGTGAGGAAAAGTGCTCCTTCTGCTGGTAGGATGTGTGGCCCCCCCAGTAGGCCTCCGGTGGCTTCGTCCCTGCCATCAGGATCCAGAAGGACCCTTAGCCCCTCTGACACAAACTCCTCTCCAGGAAGCAGCGCTGGACGTAGAATTTTAGGCTGATAGGAAGACATGTAAAAAAATAAACCCCAGAAACCCAACAAAATGCTACTAGATGTTGATTCCTGTAGTCTAGTATTACAGTATCAAAAGTAGAAACATACACTATATAGACAAAAGCACGCACACAGTAAGTATTCCGACAAAAATGAAAGACATTTAAGCGCTAAAAGGAGGACTAACTACATGTTCATCACTTTTTGCTTTGTGTCGGTCCAATGATCACACGTCCAAATACTTTTGTCTTTATAGTGCATGCATCAGCTGAAAACTTCAGTATTGCAAATGCTTCAAAATAATTATAATGGCAAGTCAATGTTTGATGTGTTTTAGCTTCACATGCAAGTCACCTTCGAAAAACAAGCAAGCATACAACGCCTTAGACAGCATTTCAAAACAACTTGACAAGAGGCACGCAAGAATTCATAACATAATTATTTTATTTTATCATGTAATTTCAAAATAAATCTAATTAAATAATAAAAAAAAAAAATCTTAATCCATTTAAAAACATGGGCTATCTCGCATGCTCACTTCCTTGACTGGAAATAAAATACATTTTAGTTTATTTATTTTGTAAGCTGCAGGCATTCATTGTTTTGCCTATTACTTGAGGTTGATTAATATATTGCTGCAAAAAACACATTCAGCACCTTAGCAGCCAAATAGAAAACCCTCAAGCATTCACCACCATAAAAATCTAAAATATAAAGTGAAGTACCTGATGGGTACATTTTATAGCATGCAGGCTTGTCACACTGACACACTAACCAGCTTGTGTTGGGATCATAGCAGCTTTGGAACCAGTCTCATAACTCTGTTGTCAGTTTTCAACTGTTGAATTTTTCATTAATATATGCCAGGGTTGCGTACTTTTAATGTTATATTCCTTGACTAAAGGCCTGATCTACTAAAGGTTTGCGAAACACGTGCAAACTTGATAGCACACGCAAAGAAGATCTACAAAGCTTGTGCGCAGAGGATTGCGTCTCTTAAGTGAGCAAAATAGAGAGCGCAATTAATTTAGCGCGTCTGTGTTCATTAATATGTAGAATATATGTTGGTTATCAGAGTGCCCACAATACTAGGAAGATATAATGCAAATGTAATCATTTAGCACATGCAATATCCCGTCTCCGCTCGGGATGGTTTCCTGCTGACCCCACTATGGACTGGACTCTTACTATTATGTTGGATCCACTATGGACTGTACTCTCACAATATTATGTCTGACCCACTCGACATCCATTGCATTCGGTCTCCCCTAGAGGGGGGGGGGGTTACCAAATATGCGGTCCTCTCCAAGGTTTCTCATAGTCATTCACATCGACGTCCCACTGGGGTGAGTTTTTCCTTGCCCTTATGTGGACTCTGTACCGAGGATGTCGTTGTGGCTTGTGCAGCCCTTTGAGACACTTGTGATTTAGGGCTATAAAAATAAACATTGATTGATTTAGACTAAAACTGTAGTGGGGGGCGCTATTTTGCATTTATGTGCAAACTGACAGTTATGCCTACATGACTGTGAGAAGAAGAGGCGAGCACGCTGCAAAGACAGCTAGAAAGAGAAGCCTTCATCTTATGTGTGCATGTCAGTATATGGACTGTCTGCAGAAATAAATAATAATAGACACATCGTCTATTCAGCAATATAATTTTATAGCTGCTGGATGACTTAAGGGGCTGATTTAAAGCAACTGAATTGAAGCGTTTTGGTGTCTGCTTGCGTTTTTTTCTCTCTCAAAGAAGTTTGATTTGTCATTTAGTAAATATAACATATCACCTATATGAAAAAACGGCTTACAACATAAATTTTCTTGCGTTTGGATCATTCCAGACGCTTGAATGTTGGGTCCACTGCTTTCCTGCAGAGTGCAGAATAGTCTGTCTTGATTGCAATAGTATATGGCAGAAAAGGTGGTAAATGTTGTAGATGTGCTTCTTGTTTAACACTGCAAGACAGCACAGGCTGGAGAGCATGATAACGTGAATGTGAAGGGAAATGAGTGTGTTCAAGGGCACAATGCTGGCAGTAGGGGTGCTCAAAGATCAATTCACATCTAAATTGCGATTTTTATTTATTCTGATTATAAATCAATCCATAATTTGAGAATTTCTTTAAAAAAATATTCATAAATACAGAATATATGTTTTGATTAAAAACATTTAACAACTAATATTGATATTATTACTGATACACTTGCTTTTATAAAATGTCTAGTTTTGTATTTGTATGTCTTCTCAATTGCTTTGTAAATTTCTAAAGTATTGTAAAGATAGGATTAGGTTGGAGTTGCTTTATTTTCAAATAGATGTGACAAACTAACATTTGTCACAGAATGTTAGTTCACAATTAGATTAACTAACATTCTCTGATTTTTGTAAGTAAAATATAAAAAAAAAATATTAAAAAAAGTTTTTTAGGCCAACACTGCGCGTCTATGTCATACAACAGCAGCCAAGAGGAGCTTTTTGAAAAGGTTGTATTAAATTTATACACCAAATAATACAGTATATTACACGAATCGTGTTGAATTGAGAATTGCTTCAGAATCGAATAGTCACCCCAAGAACCTGAATCGAATTGTGAGGTGCCCAAAGATTCCCATATCTAGCCGGTAGTACAGGCAAAAACTTAATTTAAATAAGGTGCTGTCCCACTTTTGCACTTGTTATCAAATATACATGCGGTCTTAGTAGATCACACGCAACATGCCCACTAATAGTACCCAAAATGTTATAGTTTTCACATGCTGCTGAGCGCGTTATTTGGATCGTAGTAGATCAGGCCCTTAGTGTGTAGGGAGAAAAAGACAACTGTACCAGCTTATCATGTTGTTCACATTGTGTGTATATGTAGTACAGTCAGTTGCCCATTGAATGTGTCAAGCAAAGCCAATCACTCTCATTCAGAGAGTTAACTGGGACCCCGAGATATCCTCTTGTTGACTCACTCAGTTTGAACTTGCTAGAGTTGAACATTGGTCCAATAACCCTGTTCAAACTCGGTCAGAGGTTTTAAAGAGGTATTAGACTGCATATTAAATGCATTCCTTGCATTTTCTTTTAAAAAATCAGTGCTGCCATTATAAATACTCTGACTCGTCATGAGGCCGGTGTTATTGTTGTTTGGATACTTTTTAGTATTTGGCATGCTTCTTGCAGCTAGCAATCCAGCTTGGAATGAGCCACAAAGTTCAGCAGACAGCTCACCACAGCTTCCAGGTTGGTCGCAAGGCAGTACTGGGATGCTGTTTGTCTGTGTGTACAAGTGCGTTCAACAAGGATTACCACGTTTTGGCAGGAAAAGTAAAAGTACAGCAGGGTTCAAAATACCGAGTCACATATTTACAAGAACACAGTCTTTATCTTGCTGCACACTCGCAGGAAACAGAATAAAAGCCAAAAGGGTTGAATTCACAACTGTGTGGTATTAGTCAGATTTATTTGCCACCAGTTTATTTAACCTACCTTAATTCCCAATTCACTACTACTATCGATTTATTTTGCCTAATGTTGGAAACATTTCTTTTGATATTCATACTCTTCTTGTTGGTTGCTGATGTACTAATGTATTGTTCTTAATTTTGTCTTTTTTTTAATAGTATTTAATTGTGTTGGGGCAGTCTTAGGAGCATTGGTTCAGATTGAGCCACATTTCATAAAATGTTATACTAGTACATTTATCGAAGACATTTCCAGGGTCATGCCATGCAATATTGAGTATTTCTCACCTTCTGAATGGGTGGTAATCTCCTGCTCTCCCTGTGAACTGCCTCAAGAGCCTCTATTTGCATGGCAACTATGCCTGTGGGTCAGAGGATGAGGTCAATTACCTGGCAGCCAGCATACCAGTGCACACACAGAAGGGGTACAGGAACATGTACCGTACTTACACACAGTCACACAACCAGTGTGTGTATTTAGAGGATTTAAGGACATTTAACAGGAGTTAATCAGCTCAGAGGTGTTACTGAGAATACACACCAGCAGGAGTTACACTGCACAAAGCTGAGGGAATTAGAACAGCAGCTGCGTGAATGAACATGGTGCGTGACATACCTGGGATCATGCTGTGGAGGTTCTTGATGTGTTCCTGGGTTACGCCGCTCTCTGTACACACTTTGTCAATGAAGCGAGCCACAAATCTGACAACAGAGTTGGCCACGTCGCTGTTCTCCGAATCCTCAAACCCACTTTCTGTGTCAAAGCTCTCAGCAACGCTGCCGGCGATGCTATAAACGGTAAATGATGTGATGAAAAGCATGAATATCCAAGGGGAGAAGCAGGAGCTGTGTTGACAAAAGCTAGCAGCGAGCCTGGCACATGCAACGTGTAGACTAGACTTAGACTTCCTTTTTATGTTCATTCAAATTTGAACTTTACAGTACAGATAAGCACACATTTTTGTTGCATTAGCTCATGGTAGTATAAAAAAACAATAAGGTGCAGATATAAATAAATAGATTACTGCACAGATAAATATATTGCACTTTTGCATATGCATCCACGTTCATGGATGTATGTTATATTGTCTTTATACTCCAGCGAGTTAATAAATTTTTATGATGTGTATTGCTGGGATTAATCTATTGTCAGTTGGAAATGTTTCACATGAAGTAAACTGCCGTCTTAAATCCTCACTAGTGAGTGGCAGGGTCCAAATGTCCTTAAAAACAAACACATTTAGAGTTAAAATGAAAAAGCATGCTAAGGGCTTCAAAAAGTCGTTGAAACGGGGAGAATAACAACAATCCTAAAAAACACATCAATTTCAATTGGGTCCTTGCAGTGCTCTGCTGCTCGGGCCCCAAAAACAAATAAGAGCAAATATATACATAAACAAATTCTTAGTTGTCCTCTCTTAAATTTTAAACAAATAATAAAATGTTACATATTAAGGGAGTTTTAAGAATCAAATACTGACATCTGGGGGAAGAAACTGTAGATACCATGCACATAATATGCGAACATTGTGTTCTCCTCAGTGTTTTTGGCAACAAACTAGCCTCTTCAAAAAATATTTATTTCCCAGTGCACAGGAGAAATCCGAGTGATTGTTTGGTTTGGGTTGAGTACAGAACAGGCTTATTGATGACACCCAAAGGGCTGAAGGTTGCGTTATTTTGTGCAGTAGCAATGTCTCGAGAGCAGCTCAGACTGAATGCGAACAGGATACGGAAAACATATTGAGTACTATTTGGCACACGTGAGTGACTTCCATTACCTCCACCCTAACACACACTTCTCATCACTTTGACACTGGAACACACCCATCCAAACCAGGAGATATTACTGTTATGACCTCTTCTAAATAACACTGATGGATGTACCTTACATGTATTCAACAATACTCAATACTTCTGCTGTACAGCAACCAGTGATTGGAGACACAACACATTACCTATTAGTTTAACACATCAATTTAACATCACAAAATAACGTACAGTGTTTCCTCTTAATTTTCTTAATTTATCCTCAGGGATTAATAAAGTATTTCTGATTTCTGATTCTGATTTTTAATAATTGCAGAGGTTATGTTTAGGATCCCACCATGGTAAGGATTTTTTTGAAAAGAAGGGACACTTTTTATTTTATGATTTATATGAATATTAAAAATAAATTAAAGTGTTTATAAGCCCCTTCACACACTCTATACAGCGTTCACACATTTATAAACACTTCCTATGCTCTTAAAATACTTAATACACTGATATAATTTATATATTAAACTTCAATAGGTACTCAAATCTCAACATACTCAATAATACTTTAAAATCAGCAATGCACTAGACCTCAGCTAGTGAAACCTTTGTATGCTGACCTGTTGGTAACGATGCTGTTGCTTCCGCTTTCCCAATCAGTGGCAGGCGTGTTGCGAAGCAATTTGTTCTTGCTTGTGTCCAAAGGAACAAGAAGGTAGACCATGAGGCTGGCATAGTGGATGGCCTGGCTGAACACGGTGCTCTCCTCGTTCTTCACCAGCTCCTGCTGCTTCTCTTTGCTCAGACTTGGCCACAAGCGCAGCTGCTCGGCAGCCAGGTCCATAGCCGTCTGATTCTCTCCTCTGCCCGCCACAGGCACTGTGCCCACATCCTGAAATGTTCAATGTAATTTTTTTGGACTCCCATACTTGCTGCTATTACTAAATCAGATAGCTGGTCAGTATGAAACAGTTGAAAGTAGTGTATTACATATTTTACATGTCTTCTTTTGTTAATTAAGCAATTAACTTACAAAGCTAGATTGTTTGAAATGCAACACTCAAATGCTGCAAACTCTTCCGTAGTTTTGTTGTAAACAAGTAAAAAATATATTTAGATAAATAAAACACATGATCCTTTTAAATTTTATTTGTACCACAGAATTAAACAACTTATATGTGTCTTAACATGTCTAATCCAAAGGATCAATGATTAGAAAACACCTAAAGCCCTCTCTAAACAGTCATGTTTAGTGCGGCCAGGTTTAGGGGGCTGTCTTGTGTCATCCAAATGCATTACTTCTCACACTGCCCCTTTCTCCTGCGGTAGTAGTAGTAGGTGATGTGCACACAAAAGTTTGGATCTTTGACATTATAGTTGTTAAAAGTTGTCGCTGGCGATAAAAGAAAACGGTAGAGCTTCAAAGTCATTGGTGGAAAAAAAAATCAGATTTGAGAGTGTCTTATGCAAACAAGCACAATATTTCTTACCTTCATTCTGGCAGCAATGCCCCACTTTTCCTCAGGGGTGTTGAGATAGAGCGCTCGGATCTGGTTTTGGACCTCGCTGTAGAAAGTGGCCTCCCAAAACTGCTGGTTGGTCCAAATGGGGTGGTCTTGAATACAGGTGTAAGCAAATTGGTTCACCCCAGCAACCAGTTTCTGCAAAAAAAAACACCTACCGTAAATTAACGACACGTTACGCACACTCTTTGATTGGTTACTTTTCACATTACAGCAACTACAGGATTCAAAAGATGTTATTACTGACAATAAACATTTAAATCTATTTGTTATTTTGGTGATTAAGAATATGTACAGTATGTTTAGGGTACCCTAACTAATCCAGACACAGTACAAAAATACATGCAGTACAGCTATTCATTCCTAAGAACCAGATAATGTTTTTGTCTGAACCAATTATACAAAAAGGTGACTATTTCTATTTAATCATGTATTAAAAAGATGGATGATGATTGGTGTTATCTCGTGCATCCACATACAGTATCTAATTTACTTTATCTGTGATGACACTGACAGCTGTTCATGCCTAAAAGAAGTGGAAAAACGTGAATCAAATCCGCCATGACTTAAAAGTGAAATCAATCACTGAATTGTAACCTGTGGAAATATAAGGATGTGTAAGTGGTCTTTCAAACTCTGGGGTATTTCGAAACAGTGCTAATGTCTTTAACAAGTGTGGCCTGAAGACTAAAGCACCTGCTGATTGCACAAACAAACCGGGAAGGGAATGTGTGATGCTTGGCTTCAGGCATTAAATCTGGCTGACAGGGTGGAACACTACAATGTGATGTAGAAGAACCCCTCAAAACATACTACTGTGAGACAAAACGTTGTCCATGTCAATGTCGTCACAATGTAAATACCAGGGAAGATTAACCTCTGACTTCTTTCACCCCAGAATTAGACCCTATGCCGAGATTGTCATGTTCACTTCAGCGATTATTTCCTAATTAGTTGTTATACAGTGTTTACAACATGGCTATTCAACTTTATTGTTCTAGGGGCTACATCTCCATTAAGCTAAGAACTGGGGGCCGGCTTCTCCCTTCACTATAATCCTTACTTTGTATATTACTGAGAACCAGCATCCTCTACATATTCAGATTCCAGAATATGTAGAGGTTGGTGGTTCTCAGTAATATATATACAATATATATATTTGTCTATTAATTTTGTCAGAATTACTAAAAATAACCCTATCTACAGTATATAACAGGAGCGCTCAGCTGTTTTTAAGGACCTATTGCTAAAAAGATAGTCAAAGATCCTCTACATGACAATACTCTAACTTTTTAGGAATCTGCTGCAAATATGTTAGTCTCTTCCAAGCATTTTGAACTGAACTCGCGGGCCGATCTGGTGTTATTTCCAGGCCGGATTTGGCCCCTGGGCCGCCAGTTGAATTTTTTTGAATGATTTACAACTGGCAGAATTAAATCAGCTTCATTATCAGTATGATGGGCCTGAAGCCACTCCAACAACCAATGTATTATGCGTTTCTTCTGTTACATAAGCAACGGAGAACTTACTTTCCGAGAAAAAGAGATGGACAAAACAATTTCTTATGCTGATGCAATGTGATACACAGAAATGTACAACTCTATGTAATACAAAGTGGTCGTAAGTTCGCCCCAGCTAAACAAAGAATCTAAAACATTGTGTTCCTGCTTCAGCCTTTTTTAAATGAATTGTTCCTTCTACATTTTGTAAACTGATGGAGGTACGGAGAAGGTCCATTTACTACAGTGTATACTGTATATTGTATGAAACAAGTGATTTATATTAAAAAGGACCCGATTGATAATGGGAGTGGTTTTTTGTCCTTTTCCATACTCCACATAACAAGATTACACCATTACTAAGAGATCTACGGAGCCCCTAAAGGGACATGGATGTTTTGGGAGATCTCGCAATACTTTTGCGAGATCTCACAATACTTTTTGGGAGATCTCGCAATACTTTTTGCGAGATCTCGCAAAAGGTTTTTTTCCTATGTCAGTAAACCGGAAGTAAAACAGACACAGCGATGGTGAACTGGAAGTGAAACAGACACAGCGATGAAGGAGTGGGAGCATGCGGGTTGCATGTGCTCTGTTGTGGGGCCATAATATGATTCTATGTCTTTATATGTTAGGCCAATACTAAAATAGAAATCATTAAACTTCTCCCACAGATGATGGGTAGGCTCCTCCATCGCTTTGTCTGTTTCACTTCCGGTTCACCATCGCTGTGTCTGTTTTACTTCTGGTTCACTGACATAGGAAAAAAACCTTTTGCGAGATCTCGCAAAACATTTTTTTCCCTCCATGTCCCTTTAGGGCAGTGGTTCTTAACCTTGGTTCGATCGAACCCTAAAAACTGCTTTAATGTGCAACCTAAATCAACAATGATATGAATTTAAGCAAAAAAAAGAAGAAGAAAAACCTCCAAAAGTATCTATGCCTCACCTGGTGTTTAGTTCACCGCATGTCACTGAAGTCTGGGGATATGTGCAAGAGGGGTGAAATATATATATATATTTTTTACATTTAAAGCACCTCCTTGTGGCCTACATAACATGCAATGGTGGTTATTTTGTCCAAATTTTGCATTGATTTTATTTTACAGACCATTTTCAATGCGCTGACCGTCTCTTTCTGGATGCGCCATTTTGTAGGCATTCTTATTTATGTGCTTCTACTTCAACTGCATCTTCTCCTCATTAGCCATGTTGTAGTTTTTAGCGCTTCCATATCGAGTCTACTGACAGATATAAGTTAGAACTATACACTACTTGTATTAGAAATGGCAACAACGGAGGATGCATGTGCATGGTAGGAGCCAGTCTACCCCACAACAAGAGGATAGAAAAAAATAAGCTGATTGAGTACAACGTCGAACTGCAAAGGCTGACTCGCGCAAAGTTCTTTGGGTAAATCTCTACCATACAGTATATAGAAATATCCGCTGACGTCACAAGTGGGAAAAACGTCACAAATTGGGCAAATTCCATACGGCTCATTTGGAAGAAGTATGAAGGAAGGCAAGACTGTTTTTTAAATATGTCTGCAATACCTCTATGATTTGATTTAACATTTTCGGGACTTATTCAGATCCTAAATATACAAAAACAGGTAATAGTAGGTAAGAAAAGTTAGTTTTGCATAATTGGTCCCCTTTAAGTTACAAAACACATATGCTCAGACATTGACATTGAATATATGAATGAAACTGCCATAAACAGACGCCAATACAAAGAGCTGGATAGTCCTTCAGAAGCTCTGGAACAACTTCCTATACTGCATGCAAAGGGTCTAAAAGCAGATGTGTGAGTGTCTTTATGTGTGGGGAGTGCTGGTAATGTGTCTATTCTGTCTATACTCAGCCTGGGTGTGTTTTTCTGAATGCCGAGATATGTGCAGGTCATTTTGACCCAGGTCATCGCTTCTTAATACAGTGAGACACTCACAAGACACTAATCAGACAGGTCAGGGGAAACATAATGGAAGAGGGAGGAGAAAAAAAACAAGGAAGTAAAGTTGAAGGAGAAAGGGGGAGTATACTACTATCTGACCAATATGGCTGAGTGACTTGACTCATTTAAAGGTGGAATGTTGACAAAGGGAGCCAACACCCACCAAAAAAAGCAAGAAAGGAGAAACTGCTGTGTGTAAGTCAAAAGCAAAAGGGCTATCAGGATCTAAGATATTGTTTAGAACTTTAGTGGCCATGATCCCGAGGTTCATCAAGGTTCTTCAAGCATCAACTGGAGATCATCACACAAGTCAAATGTGTATCGCAAAGAATGAGAGATGGTACATGTTGTCACTGAAGTGGCTGAACGTTAGTGCAGGCATGTACTGAGCCTGTTATGTTGTAACAAACGCACCCACGTTCTCAGGGTGTTGAGGAGTCGCGGGTAGGACCTGATATTCAGCTGGGAAAGTATTAAACAATAAATGATAATAAACAATAAATAAACGAAAAATATATAATATTAAATATATAATATTCAACACAAATTAATCACGCATTAATAAATAACTCTCCCCTCTCATCCATGTAACCCGCCAATACAATGACAACACCGATGCACAGTTCACCCCGCAAAGTTTATACAATAAACGTATCCCTCAGTCTCCAAAGTCACGTACATGACATGCACGTAAGGTTGGAAGCTGCAGCTTACTTACGTTACCGCACATCCAACACAAGTGGTCATATGTCTTTTATTTGTTGTTTTATACATTCCCAGCTGAATATCAGGTCCTACAGTCGCCGTGACTCCTTAATTACTGTTTTGGCAGCGACACTCGGAGAACGTGGGTGCGTTCGTTACAGAGTGGTGGCTTGTACAAGAAAGCGGGGCTTAGTATATCATTGGTATCAGCTAACTTTATTTTGTTGTTGTTTACTGTTAAGCATCTCAAGGGGAATACAAGAATAAAGGGAACTTTGTATTGTAAACAAAACAAATTCACTTTTAACTAGGGATGTCCGATAATGGCTTTTTGCCGATATCCGATATTCCGATATTGTCCAACTCTTTAATTACCGATATCGATATCAACCGATACCGATATCAACCGATATCTACAGTCGTGGAATTAACACATTATTATGCCTAATTTGGACAACCAGGTATAGTGAAGATAAGGTACTTTTTTAATAAAATTAATAAAATAAAATAAGATAAATAAATTAAAAACATTTTCTTGAATAAAAAAGAAAGTAAAACAATATAAAAACAGTTACATAGAAACTAGTAATTAATGAAAATTAGTAAAATTAACTGTTAAAGTTGAGTACTATTAGTGGACCAGCAGCATGCACAATATTGTGTGCTTACGGACTGTATCCCTTACAGACTGTATTGATATATATTGATATATAATGTAGGAACCAGAATATTAATAACAGAAAGAAACAACCCTTTTGTGTGAATGAGTGTAAATGGGGGAGGGAGGTTTTTTGGGTTGGTGCACTAATTGTAAGTGTATCTTGTGTTTTTTATGTTGATTTAATAAAACAAAACAAAAAAACAAACAAAAACAAAAAAACGAAACCGATAATAAAAAAATAATACCGATAATTTCCGATATTACATTTTAACGCATTTATCGGCCGGCCGATATTATCGGACATGTCTACTTTTAACTCCTTCATAGTGAGCAGTGTAGCACACACACACACACCTATTTTGTCACTACTTTTCTACATACATTTTAATACATGCATATTGATACTGTCATGTCTGTGTTGATCATGTTTTTGTTTTAGTCATGTTTTGTTTTGTTTAGTTATTGGACTCTTTAGTTTCTGGTTGTTCACTCCCTTGTTTTGTCACCATAGCAACCATTAGTTTTCACCTGTCACGTCATGCACCTGTTTCACGTTTTGAGTCACGCACCTGTTTTCACTAATCATGTCTGTAGTATTTAAGTTCATTGTTTTCAGTTTGTCTTGCTGGCGACATCCGCATTTATGCTCTGCACACTATTTATCCTCAAGCCATGTTCACAGTCCCATGCCACAATAAGTGTTTTGTACCGTGTTCTTAGTTAATTGCCTTTGTGCTATAGTCTTTTTGGTTTCATAGTTTGTTCTCTGCCACTGTGCGCGCCTTTTGTTTGCTTCTTTAGTTTGTGCCTTTTGTTATAGTAAAATTAAATATGTATTCACCTGCAAGTCATATCTGGTCCAAATCTTTTGCACCTCGGGAGAACAAACCACGCCAAAGTCCAAGTCCTGACAGATGTCGCCAGCTAGAAAGTTCTCCCGCAAACGTTTTGGATGAGGCTTCTTGGGCGGTCCTGCGCGTGATGGAAGAGGAAACTCCGCGCTACTCCTCCGTGGAGTACAGAGACTCCATTTGGTCCCAGGACTGCGGAGACACAGCGCAGTTCCGGAAGCGCCGCTCCCGACGAAGGACGTCAGGAAGAACTTCCGCGAGCCGGCAGGACACGCCCCTCCCACAAGCCCCTCCCCCTCTGGGCGGAAGCAAGCAGCAGCCAGCCCGGCTTCGCCCTGATGACGTCAAAGACCAGGATTTTTTTTTTCTGAATTCTTTTTCTTTTTATTCTCCGCCCCCCAGGACTCAAGCCACACCCATGTCACAATTTTTTTTTTTCTAACCCACAAAGTCCCAGGTAGAAGAAAATAGACTTTTTGGACAATTTAAAGGGAGCTCCCGGCTGGGGCCGGGAGCTGTGCTGGTGGGGTGGCTCAGCATCACCATGCTAAGCCGCAACCTCCGTTTCGGCCACCACCACCGGTCTTTCAGCCTGCCAAGCCGCAACCCCCAGCTAGGCCACCTCCACCTGCACCAAAGCTAGCACCTGTCGCTGCACCACGGCTAGCACCTGTTGCCGCACCAAGGCTAGTACCTGTCGCCGCACCAAGGCTAGCACCAGCTTCACCACGCCAAGACCCACCACGCCAAGACCCACCACGCCAAGCTCCGGTACCAGCTCCACGACGCCAAGCTCCAGTGCCGCCAGTCGCAGCTCGACGCCAAGTGCCGCCAGTCGCAGCTCGACGCCAAGTGCCGCCAGTCGCAGCTCGACGCCAAGTGCCGCCAGTCGCAGCTCCACGTCAAGTGCCGCCAGTCGCAGCTCCACGTCAAGTGCCACCAGTCACAGCTCCACGTCAAGTTCCGCCAGTCGCAGCTCCACGTCAAGTGCCGCCAGTCGCAGCTCCACGACGCCAAGACCCAAACCAAGACCAAGACCAAGACCCGCCACGCCAAGACCAAGACCCACCCCGCCTAGACCAAGACCCGCCATGCCTAGACCAAGACCCGCTATGCCAAGACCAAGACCCGACACGCCGAGCTTCGCCGCCTGACGCGCCACGCCGAGCTTCGCCGCCTGACGCACCACGCCGAGCTTCGCTGCCTGCTTCATCTGCAGCTTCCACGCCTGCCACGATGACGACGCGCCTGCCTCCTCGTCGGCCACGGATATGGCCTCTACCTGGTCGCCCGCCACGCCAAGTGTGCCCACCTCCCAGTCGGCCACGAATGTGGCCATTCCCTGGGCGCCCGCCTCGCCTGCTGCAGCGGCGTTCCACTCGCCGCCGCCACTTGACTTTGCCCCGGTGGATGCGGGGACACGTGGTCTGGCGACCCACCGCCATGTCCCCCACCCACCCTCCCATGATTATTGATCATTCTTTTTTTTTGTTTTTTATGGACATCTGGTATCTGTTCTTAAGGGAGGGGTTCTGTCATGTCTGTGTTGATCATGTTTTTGTTTTAGTCATATTTTGTTTTGTTTAGTTATTGGACTCTTTAGTTTCTGGTTGTTCACTCCCTTGTTTTGTCACCATAGCAACCATTAGTTTTCACCTGTCACGTCACGCACCTGTTTCACGTTTTGAGTCACGCACCTGTTTTCACTAATCATGTCTGTAGTATTTAAGTTCATTGTTTTCAGTTTGTCTTGCTGGCTACATCCGCATTTATGCTCTGCACACTATTGTGCAGAGCATATATAGGGGGGGGGGGGGCACAGGTCCGGTGGCCATGGATGAAGTGCTGGCTGTCCAGAGTCGGGACCCGGGGTGGACCGCTCGCCTGTGCATCGGCTGGGAACATCTCTGCGCTGCTGACCCGTCTCCGCTCGGGATGGTGTCCTGCTGGCCCCACTATGGACTGGACTCTTACTATTATGTTGGATCCACTATGGACTGGACTCTCACAATATTATGTCAGACCCACTCGACATCCATTGCTTTCGGTCTCCCCTAGAGGGGGGGGGGTTACCCACATATGCGGTCCTCTCCAAGGTTTCTCATAGTCATTCACATCGACGTCCCACTGGGGTGAGTTTTTCCTTGCCCGTATGTGGGCTTTGTACCGAGGATGTCGTTGTGGCTTGTGCAGCCCTTTGAGACACTTGTGATTTAGGGCTACATAAATAAAGATTGATTGATTGATTGATTGATTTATCCTCAAGCCATGTTCACAGTCCCATGCCACAGTAAGTGTTTTGTACCGTGTTCTTAGTTAATTGCCTTTGTGCTATAGTCTTTTTGGTTTCATAGTTTGTTCTCCGCCACTGTGCGCGCCTTGTTTGCTTCTTTTTTTTGTCCTTTGTTAGTGTAAAAAATAAAATATGTACTCACATTCCCGTCTCGCCCGAGCCAACTTTCCGTTGCCTTCTGGAAAAACTAAACCCATGGACCAAGTCATGACAGATACATACAACAATAAAAACTCACACATAATTAATTACATTGGAGCAAAGTCAACTCGCAGTCAGCGCCTGATGGAAGAAGAGGAAAGACTTGACGGCACTGAGGCAGCCCAGGACCCAACTACGCCCTTTTGACCTCTTCCGCCATGTCACCACAAGGCCTAATCAAAGTGCTGTTTCTGAGCTGAATAGTTTACAAGAATCTATGTATTTTGACCAGTCCGGACAGGACGCGGCAGCGGGTGAAAAGGCTGGTGTGGAAGCAGGAGCAGTCATGGAGCAACTTCAGATGCTTCAACAAAGAATGGACATTCTGGAGAACAGACTCAAGGAAGCGGTGGACAGAACCCTTAACTGGGAGAATGGACTGAGGGCAGCGACGGAGGCCATTGCTGAAGAGGTGAAAAGCTATGTGGAAATTCAACCAAGTTGTCGTAGCATGCCTGAGTCATTGGAATGAAAGTTGGTGCGAGAAACTAAAAAAGACTGTTGCTAAAACTCGACTGTCTAGGCGACCAGCTAGCTTCTTCACCCCTGCAGCCGCTATATTAGCCAGCCACCACCCACCTGGCATAGACGTCACCTTCCCTATTACACATTCTGTCACCGCCAGAACACCTATCAAAATGGAATGTCCCCAGTTTGGAGAGTCCAGAAGCTTCTCCGACGTCACAGACTTTATTGAAGAGTGTGAACATTTTCTGGCACTCTGACGTCTGAGTTGACGCTGAGCTGATGGGAACACTAAATGCCGTTCTAAAAGGTCCTGTAAAGAGTTGGTGGTTGGCAGCCCGCAGAAAGATAACCAGCTGGTCTACATTTAAGAAATCCTTCCTTGAAGCCTTTTTGCCAACCAACTACCAATCGGAGATTGAGATGCAGCTGCACTCCAACCTTCAAACCCCTAATCAGAGCTAGCAAGATTTTGCATATGATAATCGTGCCCTCTGCCTGAAGTGGAGAACTAACATGGAGGAAGACAAAATTGTGCGCCGCATACTCGTTGCCTGGAATCCCATGTTGGCCAGTGGTTTGCGGGGCATCGTGACCACAGTGAAACAGTTGGCCAAGGTGGGCTCCCTGATTGAACGGGATTTGAGCTACACAACAGACTATTGGGAGTCGTGTCCAGCAGTGCAACCCGTGGAGCATGGGCCAAGTCGAAGTGGGGTAGACCTCGCTGCGCAAGGGCGAACAATCCCTCTTGGTGGTTCCCATTAGCATGCGCGGCTCCAAAGGAAATTGAGTCCTCGACTCAGGATGCACCTACCTACTGATGACGAGTCATTTGTTGTGGAAGGCTGTGAAGGAAGAAGGCGAAGTTCTGGAGCCAAACGGGGTACCAAAGTTTCTCATGGCCAATGGATAAGTCAACAAAGCAGTTGGAAAATGCTCCTCTGCCTGCATGACTTCCATGACACCCTAGAGGTTCACATGATGGCTGATGAAGCAATGTTTGGCCCACATCTTACCAAGATGGCAGACTTCCTGAACGTTTTAAGGTGTGGGTTACTGAGACTTTTGTGTGCGTCCCGTCATGGTAGACGTCTCTTGCTGTTTTCATGTCGATACGTAAAACTGGTAAGAGGGGCTATATTTTCTTCAAATTTTAAAGGTGGCTCTAGAGATCTAATTTTGGAATTTAATTTTCAGGACCCCCAAGATACATATAATAATTCTGAACTAAAAGTTTGTCTATTTATAAAAGGCATTTGACATGTTCAAATTATGGTGTTTTTTTTTTTTTTTGGGGGTGGGGTTCCATCCATTTACTACCGCTTGTCCCTTACGGGGTCACTAATTAAAATTAAATAGATTTTAATTCATTCCGATGGGTGGGGTTGTATTGAAATACAGGTGTTTTGAGTTATGAGCTCATTTGTAGAACAAATTGAGATCATAAATTGGGGTAATTAAAAGGTATTTAAAGGGGAACTGCATTTTTTCGAATTTTGCCTATCGTTTACAAACATTATGAAAGACATGACAGATGGATTTAAAAAAAAATGCATTCAAAAATTTAACAAACATAAATAAACGTGCGCTAACAGCGGAGCAAATGGGAGGCCCTCTATTCCACCCACAAAATCCAATAAAAAAACATTCTAAAAGCGCCAACCATAGGTCCCCAGCCAGGTCCAGGGCCGCGTATACTTAAAATGTTCAAAATAAGTAAATATGAAATATTATAAATGTGCCCGTTTCTACATAAAAACATTAAATGTTATTATGAATGTGCCCGTTACTACAGAACATGCACACTTACATTATGTATATAAAATCCTAATGGAGGTGTTTGGATGTTTTTTTAAGGGCTTTATAGGTAGAATTGAGCGACTCCCATAGACTCCATTGTAAGCTGACTTTTGATCGCATTTATTTAATATTTAGAATGCAAAAAAATAAATTCATCATCATATCTTTCATAATGATAGTGAAGTGATGATAGTGATAAGCAACATTTAAAAAAAAGTGCAGTTCCCCTTAAAAGGTATTTTGTCCTGGAGTTAGAAAGTCAGAAACCTAAACAATCCCATCCTGATGGGACATAACTGTGTAAAAGCATGATGTACAAATGTAAATGTTCCAAAATAAGGTAAACATAGATTAGGTAAACCAAAAGTGGACATTTTTAAAATAATAATTCCGGTAATACGCATAATTATTGTACTTATTTATTTTTAAATGAGTCACTTTTTGCATGAAGTGGAAAACTGGCTGAATTGACTGCACAATGTTTCAGCTGGGAAAGTCATCAAATTTGCTTGGGGGCTTTTAATTTTTTCTTATACATTTACTGTGGTGGCACGTTAACATAGGTACATTATATGCAAAATACAAACCCCGTTTCCATATGAGTTGGGAAATTGTGTTAGATGTAAATATAAACGGAATACAATGATTTGCAAATCCTTTTCAACCCATATTCAATTGAATGCACTACAAAGACAAGATATTTGATGTTCAAACTCATACACTTTATTTTTTTTGCAATTAATAATTAACTTAGAATTTCATGGCTGCAACACGTGCCAAAGTAGTTGGGAAAGGGCATGTTCACCACTGTGTTACATGGCCTTTCCTTTTAACAACACTCAGTAAACGTTTGGAAACTGAGGAGACACATTTTTTAAGCTTCTCAGGTGGAATTATTTCCCATTCTTGCTTGATGTACAGCTTAAGTTGTTCAACAGTCCGGGGGTCTCCGTTGTGGTATTTTAGGCTTCATAATGGGCCACACATTTTCAATGGGAGACAGGTCTGGACTACAGGCAGGCCAGTCTAGTACCCGCACTCTTTTACTATGAAGCCACGTTGACGTAACACGTGGCTTGGCATTGTCTTGCTGAAATAAGCAGGGGCGTCCATGGTAACGTTGCTTGGATGGCAACATATGTTGCTCCAAAACCTGTATGTACCTTTCAGCATTAATGGCGCCTTCACAGATGTGTAAGTTACCCATGTCTTGGGCACTAATACACCCCCATACCATCACATATGCTGGCTTTTCAACTTTGCGCCTCTAACAATCCGGATGGTTCTTTTCCTCTTTGGTCCGGAGGACACGACGTCCACAGTTTCCAAAAACAATTTGAAATGTGGACTCGTCAGACCACAGAACACTTTTCCACTTTGTATCAGTCCATCTTAGATGAGCTCAGGCCCAGCGAAGCCAACGGCATTTCTGGGTGTTGTTGATAAACGGTTTTCGTCTTGCATAGGAGAGTTTTAACTTGCACTTACAGATGTAGCGACAAACTGTAGTTACTGACAGTGGGTTTCTGAAGTGTTCCTGAGACCATGTGGTGATATCCTTTACACACTGACGTCGCTTGTTGATGCAGTACAGCCTGAGGGCTCGAAGGTCACGGCCTTAGCTGCTTACGTGCAGTGATTTCTCCAGATTCTCTGAAACCTTTGATGATATTACGGACCGTAGATGGTGAAATTCCTAAATTCCTTGCAATAGCTGGTTGAGAAAGGTTTTTCTTAAACTGTTCAACAATTTGCTCACGCATTTGTTGACAAAGTGGTGACCCTCGCCCCATCCTTGTTTGTGAATGACTGAGCATTTCATGGAATCTCTACTTTTATACCCAATCATGGCACCCACCTGTTCCCAATTTGCCTGTTCACCTGTGGGATGTTCCAAATAAGTGTTTGATGAGCATTCCTCAACTTTATCAGTATTTATTGCCACCTTTCCCAACTTCTTTGTCACGTGTTGCTAGCATCAAATTCTAAAGTTAATGATTATTTGCAAAAAAAAAGGTTTATCAGTTTGAACATCAAATATGTTGTCTTTGTAGCATATTCAACTGAATATGGGTTGAAAATGATTTGCAAATCATTGTATTCCGTTTATATTTACATCTAACACAATTCCCCAACTCATATGGAAACAGGGTTTGTACTAAGATATCATTGACACCCACTCATCTCTTGATAAGAGCACCCATTTTTAAATATTAAATGCCAGAGGAACAACTCCTTAGCAACTCAACAAAATATCATTCACCAGATTTAACAAAGGTTTGCATACAAAAGCTTGCATTAAACTAAGATAACCTTTACCACCAACAGACATTTAGTTCCATGCATGCAAAATACAGATTTTATGAATACTTTGCAAATCAGTTTCACCTTTACTTCTATCGTACATACATTCGCATCATGCATTCTTAAAGAGGACTCGGGGGACAAATAAAAGCTGATGTGTTTGAGGAATGAACAGAGAATGTGGGTCAAAAACATCAGGTGTTCAGCTTCACCATACGGAAACAAACTAAACACACACTGGCTTTAGTGAGCAAGGATTTTGTGGGAGCAGTAAGCTGTGGTATAAGGGAATATCTTATGTTCTCTGGCCTGAATAATATAGAGGCAAGGGAACAGTGCTACCAACAACGTGCTACCAACATTCATTTTGTGTTGTTAATGTTGTACTTTAAGATGCAAGTGTTTTGGTGAAAATAAAGTCATTTCTGCAGAGAGAACATAATATTTCTGTCATTAAACTGCTTTGTCATGTTTTTTTAGTACTCAAATTTCCCAACAACATAGCCAAATGTTTTACATATTGACTTGTTGGGTTCTGCAGCGTTTCACTAACGCAACAACTTTCCCATTTCTGCATGCGCGACCAACTGCCCACAAGCGTTGCCGAAGACGTTTCAGGGATTTTGAGTCATTCTGTTCTGCAGATGGCTTAATAGTGACTTTTTTTAATTGAGATTAATAATGATTATGTATTTATCTGCCTTAGTGCGTTAATTTTGACAGCTCTAATATACATATATAAGTATACATATACATATATCAATATTAGGATGTTCGGTTGTTACAAATCAATAACTAATAATCTTACACATTTCAATCAACTCAATGGCATTGCGAACATTCATTAATAGTCAAAGAAGATTTGGAACACCTGTACATCAGATATTTTAACATGCTTCTTTTTAGCAAAATTTAGTAGATTTAACATAAGGCAAACTGATATAACAAATGACTTAGATTTAATGAAAAATTTATAAAGATTCAGAAGTCTTGCAAAACGTCATATATATGTAAGAAATAAAAGGAATCCCCATCCCTGCAGGAAGAACACTTAACTTGCACACATGTCCCAATTGTGCTGAACTGGGCTTTTATTTGGTTTGGTTTGGTCATTGATCACAATCTATTCTATTTTGCTATACATTATATTTGATTTATAATTTATGCCTATGCAATTTATAACCTTATCTATATCATATTCTATAAAATGTTTATGTACATACCATCATTCTTGTAGTAATCACTGGGCTAAATCTGGGACATCGGGTACTAAATTTCGTTCCATCTAATGCGTCTCATGTGTGCTGGTATGACAAAGTTCCTTCAATCCTTGAATTCATCTAAGATGCTAACTGACAAGACCAACATGGATTTGTTTAGCTATAATGCCCATCATTGTATTTGGCAAACTAAAAGAAATCTGGGCATATTTTGCAGTAACAATACCTAGACATCTTTAAGTCAACCTTGGGCATACCGAAGTATTCAAATGACATTTCTCCAGCATCTAAAGCTTGGAATAATTGGGTCATGCAACAGGACAATTATTTTCAAAACCACACAAAATGCAACACAATGTCTGAGAAACAAAATAATCAAGAAGTTACAATGATCAAAGTTCATATCATAATCCGATTAAAAATGCTGTGTATGGACCTTAAAAAGAGCCTGCAGACATCAAAGTACTAAAGCAATGGAACAAAGTATATTTTTACACATTGCTTCTACATTTGGTGGGTGCGTAAGTCGACCACGAGTGTGCCAAGAAACATGCCAAATGTTTAGAGGGATTTATGATTATCAGATGATGTTGATTAGATTAATGCCCCATTACAAATATTTGTTTTTGTTGTGGTTTCACTGAATGACCTTTATACCACTGCACCAGTGATTACAGAATCTTTTTGGCAAATTCCAACCTGACCTCACTTTAACTTTTTACCCGCTGGTAGAAAAACTCACACAGCATGCTGCTTGTTCCAAACAAAACATGTAAGAAATACATTGCTATATACTGTTATATTGACTTTTTTATAAGCCTTCATTGCTCGACAAGAAATCATTTGTATTTTATAGACTTAAACAGCAAGAAATAACTCCACTGTGGCTAATGTTCAATAATAGATATTCATATAAAACCGCACATGCTCAGAAGTCTTATAAAGCAGCAGGGAGCTATGACATGATTTACTGTACTTTCGATTTACTTTTTTCTCTTCGTTTAAGAGTGTTACATCAGCCTGCAGCATGTGAACACTAAGTCATGTGATGCCCAAGTACAACCCAAGTTCTCGTCCAACTTATCAGGGTGAAACACTGGTACTGCCACAATGCCAATTTGGACAGTTGTGTCTGTCCCTATAGCAACAAACAGTGGGTACATATTGTAGTGAGCTTGTGAATTTGGCAAACAAAGCCCCAAGTCAGTTTACACTTTGACATTGACAGGCATCGCTTTACCACTCAATATTAAACACAATCTTAACAAATTTTAAAGTAAGGTAAAACTTTTTTTTTTTTAATTACAAAACAATTTTGCTTTCTTTTTTAGTAAAAGTGAATAAATCTCACTTTGATCCTATTTCATTGCGCATCTGACAAAAGACAAAACTGACAGCCGAAAAGGCACGCAAGTTGAGAAAGTAGGGGAAAACTCAGGAGCTGTAAAATCTCCGTCAAATTAAACAGAGAGCCGCAGGAAGCTAAAGTACTTGACATCAAGGAACGGGACAAATACTGAAGATGACAATCTCGACTACAAGGAATTAAAGACACAACTCATACAGACTCGATGCAATGGAAGTCAACAATAACTCTACAATAGGAACAGATTATGCCAGAGTACAATATAAATACACAACAGTCATTGGCTATCACCAATAAATTATTACTTTATGTATATCTATAGGTCAATTATAACGTGTTCATTTAAGTCAGAATTTCCAGACCAGTACGTATATTTACTCAAATTTGCAAATATCTTAGGGGATTATATGTGTGTGTGTGTGTATATATATATATATATATATATATATATATATATATATATATATATATATATATATATATATATATATATATATATATATATATATATATATATATATATATGTACACACACACACACACACACACACACACACACACACACACACACACACACACACACACACACACATATATTTATATAAACGACAAAATAGAGGAAAACACAAATAAGCCATGTGAGCTCTGGAAAATTCTTAACAACCAGCTTCCTGGTTGCAGCCAGAAACTTAAAACCACACTCACCAACATCAACATCAAGGAGGGTGACTCCCTCATTACAGACAAAATGGAGGTAGCAAGCAGACTCAACACCTTTTTCACCAGCATAGCCACAACTCTGGTTGACAAGCTGTCCCACCACTCTTGTCGTTTTGGTGTGGAACACATTAAAGCCTTCTACAGAAAGCTAGGAGTAATCAACAACAATTTCAAGTTAGAAATGGTCTCAGCTGACAAGGTGCTTAATAAATTGAGCGCGCCCCACCTAAACAAGGCCACCGGCCTTGACAATATTCCCTCCAGATTCCTCAGGGACTCTGCCACCACCATTGCTCCTATCATGATACACATAATTAACCTCTCAATTAAACAAGGCCACGTACCCAAGGATTTCAAGATAGCAAGAGTAACCCCCCTTTTTAAAAAAGGTAGCAAATTACAACCTGGTAACTACCGACCTGTTTCTATTCTCAGTTTCATTTAAAAAGTAATGGAAAAAATAGTTTATGAACAGGTCGATAGATACCTTGCTACTAATAAACTCATGTACAAATTCCAATCCGGCTTCAGAACTAACCACTCCACTGACACATGCCTTCTCTATCTGACCGACCACATCAAACACGAGGTGGACGCGGGAAAATACTGCGGCATTGTAATGCTGGACCTTCAGAAGGCCTTTGACACCGTTAACCACGCTATACTGTTGGATAAGCTCAGAGCAATCGGATTTGATAAAACCTCATCGAGCTGGATGAAATCTTACTTGTAGGGGAGGAAACAAGGAGGTAGAGGTGAACGGCAACATGTCCGCCCCCCCCTCTCAGTAAGCTGTGGAGTCCCCCAAGGCAGTATATTAGGGCCTTTACTGTTCCTAATACACGTAAATGACATGTCATCAGCATGCGACTGTGAATTATTCCTGTTTGCGGATGACTCGGCCCTGCTGGTATCCGGCAAGGACAAGTCACAGGTGGAAAAAATCCTCAGTGCTGAACTCCTTAGTATTTGCACCTGGCTCGCTGACAATAAATTACCGGTATCCATACACTTAGGTGAAACCGAATCCATCCTATTTGGGTCCCAAATCAATCTCAAAAAAGTCAGTGACTTCACTATAAAAGTGGGTGACATTGTTATCACGAGGAAAGATGAGGTCACCTACCTAGGTTCCATTCTAGAGGCTAATCTTTCCTGTGATAAAATGGCAACCAAGGTAATCAGAAAGGTCAACCAACGAACAATATTTCTCTACAGAATCTCCTCTCTGGTCAACAAAAGCACCTTGAAGATTATAGCACACACACGCACATACATATATATATATATATATATACACACACACACATATAGTCGAGGTTACTGTGGTTTATCCGTTATACAGTGCTCAATACCAGGGTAAAGCGGAATATACGTTAGGTCAGGAAAAAACATGGAAGCTATTTCATCCCTACAAGCCTGTTTCACAAGTTTCCCTGCTGGTCGCTGGTCCAAGGTGTGGCAAGAGGGTCAGTTCCTTTTTCCTGACCTAACGTGTATATATACAGTCGTGGTCAAAAGTTTACATACACTTGTAAAGAACATAATGTCATGGCTGTCTTGAGTTTCCAATAATTTCTACAACTCCTATTTTTTTGTGATATAGAGTGATTGGAGCACATACTTGTTTGTCACAAAAAACATTCATGAAGTTTGGTTCTTTTATGAATTTATTATGAGTCTACTGAAAATGTGACTAAATCTGCTGGGTCAAAAGTATACATACAGCAACATACATGATCCATTTTGGTGATGTAGAAAACAACAATCAAATCAAATTAGCTTCATGGCATGGCCTCTAACTTCATGTGAGTGATTATGATTGATGACACCTGTTGACTTCTCTAAGCCCATTTAAACGCCACAACACAATGGGAAAGTCAAAGGAACTCAGCACAGATCTGAAAAAACGAATAATTGACTTGAACAAGTTAGGAAAGTCACATGGAGCCATTTCAAAGCAGCTTAAGGTCCCAAGAGCAACGGTGCAGAAAATTGTTCGTAAGTAACCGAATGCAATGCACAGTTTTGTCACTGCCGCGATCAGGAAGAAAATGCAAGCTATCACCTGCTGCTGAGAGAAAATTGGTCAGGATGATCAAGAGTCAACCGAGAACCACCAAAAAGCAGGTCTGCAATGAATTGGAAGCTGCTGGAACACAGGTGTCAGTGTCCACACTCAAGCGTGTTTTGCATCGCCATGGACTGAGAGGCTACCATGCAAGAAGGAAGCCTTTGTTTCAGAAACCAACAATTTTAGCTGAACTGCACCAATTTTGTCAAGAGGAGTGGTCAAAAATTCAACCAGAAGCTTGCCAGAAGCTTGTGGATGGCTACCAAAAGCACATTATTGTAGTGAAACTTGCCAACGGACATGTAACCAAATATTAACATTGCTGTATGTATACTTTTGACCCAGCATATTTGGTCACATTTTCAGTAGATCTATAATAAATTCATAAAATAACCAAACTTCATGAATTTATTTTGTGACAAGCAAGTACAGTATGTGCTCCAATCACTATCACAAAAAAATAAGAGTTGTAGAAATTTTTGGAAACTCAAGACAGCCATGACATTATGTTCTTTTGACCACGACTGTATATGCATCCATCCATCCATCCATTTCCTACCGCTTGTCCCTTTCGGGGTCGCGGAGGGTGCTGGAGCCTATCTCAACTGCATTCGGGCGGAAGGCGGGGTACACCCTGGACAAGTCGCCACCTGATCGCAGGGCCAACACAGATAGACAGACAAAATTCACACTCACATTCACACACTAGGGCCAATTTAGTGTTGCCAATCAACCTATCCCCAGGTGCATGTCTTTGGAGGTGGGAGGAAGCCGGACTACCCAGAAGGAACCCAGGCAGTCACGGGGAGAACATGCAAACTCCACACAGAAAGATCCCGAGCCCGGGAGTGAACTCAGGACCTTCGTATTGTGAGGCACATGCACTAACCCCTGTACCACCGTGCTGCCCTACATACATACACATATATATATATATATATATACATATATATATATATATATATATATATATATATATATATATATATATATATATATATATATAAAATTATATACATACATAGATATATATATAATTTTATACATATATATGATCGTATACATATATATACATACTGTATATATATATCCATCCATCCATCCATCTTCTTCCGCTTATCCGAGGTCGGGTCGCGGGGGCAGCAGCCTAAGCAGGGAAGTCCAGACTTTCCTCTTCCCAGCCACTTCGTCCAGCTCTTCCCGGGTGATCCCGAGGCGTTCCCAGGCCAGCCGGGAGACATAGTCTATCCAACGTGTCCTGGGTCTTCCCCGTGGCCTCCTACCAGTCGGACGTGCCCTAAACACCTCCCTAGGGAGGCGTTCAGGTGGCATCCTGACCAGATGCCCGAACCACCTCATCTGGCTCCTCTCGATGTGGAGGAGCAGCGGCTTTACTTTGAGCTCCCCCCGGATGGCAGAGCTTCTCACCCTATCTCTAAGGGAGAGCCCCGCGGAGGAAACTCATTTTGGCCGCTTGTACCTGTGATCTTGTCCTTTCGGTCATAACCCAAAGCTCATGGCCATAGGTGAGGATGGGAACGTAGATCGACCGGTAAATTGAGAGCTTTGCCTTCCGGCTCAGCTCCTTCTTCACCACAACGGATTGATACAGCGTCCGCATTACTGAAGACGCCGCACTGATCCGCCTGTCGATCTCACGATCCACTCTTCCCTCACTCATGAACAAGACTCCGAGGTACTTGAACTCCTCCACTTGGGGCAGGTTCTCCTCCCCAACCCGGAGATGGCACTCCACCCTTTTCCGGGCGAGAACCATGGACTTGGTGCTGATTCTCATCCCAGTCGCTTCACACTTGGCTGCGAACCGATCCAGTGAGAGCTGAAGATCCTGGCCAGATGAAGCCATCAGGACCACATCATCTGCAAAAAGCAGAGACCTAATCCTGCAGCCACCAAACCAGATCCCCTCAACGCCTTGACTGCGCCTAGAAATTCTGTCTATAAAAGTTATGAACAGAATCGGTGACAAATCGACTTACTACCGGCAATGCCGACCAAGCTCTGACACTGACTGATCATACACTTAGCGGACCGCCACAATCAGACAGTTCGATACCCCATACTCTCTGAGCACTCCCCACAGGACTTCCTGAGGGACACGGTCGAATGCCTTCTCCATGTCCACAAACCACATGTAGACTGGTTGGGCAAACTCCCATGCACCCTCAAGGACCCTGCCGAGAGTATAGAGCTGGTCCACAGTTCCACGACCAGGACGAAAACCACACTGTTCCTCCTGAATCAGAGGTTCGACTATCCGGCGTAGCCTCCTCTTCAGTACACCTGAATAGACCTTACCGGGAAGGCTGAGGAGTGTGATCCCACGATAGTTGGAACACAGCCTCCGGTTCCCCTTCTTAAAGAGAGGAACCACCACCCAGGTCTGCCAATCCAGAGGTACCGCCCCCGTATGTGTATATATATATATATATATATATATATATATATATATATATATATATATATGAATACAATTATAATATAATTAATATAAAACCCTGCCAGGGATCCCGATGGGATTGGTAACGGACGGAGAAAAGGGAAAGTTGCGGTCAAAAATTTAAACTGATGTTATGTCGGAAGAACGGAGTTGTTCAGCCAGGACATTATGTTCTTTACAAGTGTATGTAAACTTTTGACTACGACTGTATATATACACACACATATATATATATAAAGACATATATACACACATACACGCACACACAAAGGTACCGTATTTTTCGGACTATAAGGCGCACTTAACATCCTTTCATTTTCTCAAAAATTGACAGTGTGCCTTGTAACCTAGTATGCGTATTGTATGTGTTAATTCTGGTTGTGCTTACCGACTTCAAAGCAATTTTATTTGGTACATGGTGTAATGATAAGTGTGACCAGTAGATGGCAGTCACACAAAAGAGATACTGTACGTGTGGACTGCAAGTTGACACCTGTTCAATAAATGACGCTTGCATGTACCCGAAAGCCAGCAAAACCAAAACTTTGAGGTTTCATTGAGAATATAGAACATGCACACAGCATTTAAACAACACTGTTTACATTTTTTAGTCCTTGAGGGTGCATGGGAGATTGCCCAACCAGTCTACATGTGCTTTGTGGACATGGAGAAGGCATTCGACCGTGTCCCTCGGGAAGTCCTGTGGGGAGTGCTCAGACAGCATGGGGTATCGGACTGTCTGATTGTGGCGGTCCGCTCCCTGTATGATCAGTGTCAGAGCTTGGTCCGCATTGCCGGCAGTAAGTCGGACCCGTTTCCAGTGAGGGTTGGACTCCGCCAAGGCTGCCCTTTGTCACCAATTCTGTTCATAACTTTTATGGGCAGAATTTGTAGACGCAGTCAGGGCGTTGAGGGGATCTGGTTTGGTGGCTCGGATAAGCGGAAGAAAATGGATGGATTTTTTAGTATGACTTTGGTAAGCTATGAAGCCGCACCGCTTGATGGAACGCAGAGCGTACGAATATCAATTATGGTGTGTGTACAAGGACCCAACATGGGAACTATTAGGAGACATTATCTGGTGTTTTGTTTCACAATAATATGCAAAAGTAACTTTTGTTTACCTATTGGTAGGGATGATGTCCGAAAACCGGTTCTCCTGATGCTTCGATAAGAAAAGAACCGATTACATGGATTCGAATCCCTTTTTGAGAACCGGTTCCAGTTATCGAAGCCACTATACCGTATTTTCGCGACCATAGGGCGCACCGTATTAAAAGGCGCCGTGTCAGTTACGGGTGCTATTTCTGTATTTAACGTAGAAATAAGGCGCAGCGTATTTTTGGGCGCAGGCATGGTTAAACTTACGCTAGCTTAAAACATACGCTAGCATGCATGGACACTGTTTTAAAAAGGCAGCAGGAGCAAAGCTGAGTTCGGTTGTACTTTATTGAAGTATTTATCAATGTACTCACATCATTTTTTTATCAATCCTCATTCACAAATCCATCAAAGTCCTCATCTTCTGTGACTGAAATGAACAGCTGGGCAAGTTCTCAATCAAACATGGCAGATTCCCTCTTGTCATTTTCAAAGTCAGTCTCGTTGCCGTGGGGCTCCTCAGAAAAGATACCGGCTTTTGCGAAAGCTCGAACAACAGTGCAAGCAGACACGTTTACTCAAGCATCCACGATCCATTCACAAATTGTGGCGTAACTCGCCCGACGCTGCCTCCCACTTTTCGTGAAGCTGTGTTCGTCTGTCATCCATCGTTCCCATGACGCTCACAACTTCACTTTGAACGTCCTGTTTACACCCATGTCCAGCGGTTGGAGTTCCATCGTCATGCCTTAATGATGACTCCAGGTGGAAACTTTTCTTTTGGCAGCGTCTTCCCCTTGAAAATCACCACAGCTGGCAGTTTCTGTCCATTAACATAGCAAGCTAGCACAACAGTAAAAGCCGACTTTTCTTGCCCCGTTGTGCGAATCGATTCGCTACCGTGCTGGTCCCCTTCTTCTCCACAGTGTGCTTCACCGGGATGTCGAAAGTGACCGGCACCTCATCGATTTTGGTGATGTGTTTGTCTGCAATTTTTTTATTTACAACGCACATAGCAGCACTATATGCTCACTGGGGGCGTGCCTTTTGCGTCCTCTCTCACCTCGTATTCTAGCCTCAGTCACGTCCGCTTTTCCTCCATATAAAGAGCGTGCCGGCCCAGTCACATAACATCTACTACGGCTTTTGGAACTCAGTGCACACACAGGGTGACACACAACAACCTATCTGGATTCTATAAGAGATTCGATAAGGAATCGGTTCGGTAAAAGGATTCGAGAATGGCTTCGACATCGATAATTTCTTAACGAACATCATCCCTACCTATTGGTATCTGCTGATGTGCATTTGGGATCTGCTAAAGTCCCAAAAATGTGCACGCTTCCGCCATTGTTTTCCGTGTCAATGCTGTAGTCGATAAGCTCCTTCTTTTTCTCTATCCTCTTGTTGTGAGGCATTCATCTTCAGCTGTTGCCATTTTTTATATAAAGAAGCATACATTTCTATCTTATATCTTTCAGTAGACTTGCTATGGAAGCGCTAAAAACTTGCGGTCCAACAAAGATTACAGGGAGAAGACGCTGTCGAAGTGGAGCAACGTAAATAAGACCGCCTACAAAACGGTGTATCCTGAAAAGACTGTTAGAAAGCGACTTGAAGATGATCTGTAAAGCAAACTATGCAACATTTTGACCAAAAACCTACTATTACATATTATTTAGACCACAAGGAAGAGCTTGGTCCGCATTGTCAGCAGTAAGTCAGACCCGTTTCAGTGAGGGTTGGACTCCACCAGGGCTGCCCTTTGTCACCGATTCTGTTCATAACTTTTATGAACTACATTTCTAGGCCAGTCACGATTTGGTGGCTGCGGGAATAGGTCTCTGAAGAGATCTTGCCCCAAGTGGAGGAGTTCAAGTACCTCAGAGTCTTGTTCACGAGTGAGGAAAGAGTGGATTGTGAGCTCTCTTCAGTAATGCGGACATTGTATCGATCCATTGTGGTAAAAAAGGTGCTGAGCTGGAAGGCAAAGCTCTCAATTTACCGGTCGATCCACGTTCCCATCCTTACCTATGGTCATGAGCTTTGGGTTATGACCGAAAGGACAAGATCACGGGGACAAGTGGCCGAAATGAGTTTCCTCCGTCGGGTGGCGGGGCTCTCCCTTAGAGATAGGGTGAGAAGCTCTGTCATCCAGGAGGAGCTCAAAGTAAAGCCGCTGCTGAGGTGGTTCGGGCATCTGGACAGAATGCCACCAGGATGCCTCCCTTGGGCGTTGTTTAAGGCACGTCCGACTGGTAGGAGGCCAGAGGAAGACCCAGGACATGTTGGGAAGACTATGTTTCCCGGCTGGTCTGGAAACGCCTCGGGATCCCCCGAGGAGCTGAACGAAGTGGCTGGGGAGAGGGATGTCTGGGCTTCTCTGCTTAGAATGCTGCCCTTGCGACCCGACCTCGGATAAACGGAAGAAAATGGATGGATGTACATACGTTGTTGAGCTAGCTGTGTACAAACAAAACATAAAATGTGGGCTAATACTGTAATATGACTGTTCTTGTTTTTCAGTCATTGCAGATTGGTGTCCTATCGCATTGTATTGTGCATTACAAACTCAACAGCCATTCAGCTGCTGACACAGGAAGCTAGTTTACGGCTAAAACCGTATCATGATAACAATTTGACAATTTGGATTACTCCCATTAGCTGCATTGCTATCCATCTCGAACAAGGCGATTTGTACATGTTAGAATGCAAAAACAAAACAAAAAACCTTTTGTCTTCTTGTCTCTCATAAAGATTGTGAACGAAAGGCAAAATTCCAAAAAAAAAAGAGCAGTTCCTTTTTAAAACACAGCCACTACATATTTGATGAAGAATACTTCCAGGTCAGTATCACAAAATAATGCATTAATGACACTTCTAATTAAAATGTTGAGCTACAGTATTTGCACTGCAATCAGTCTCCAGCATATATATACAAAATATTTTTTTATTTTTATGCATGAAGGTCTTCTTGCTGTAAACTCCCACTTAATCTGGTTTGGGACTGGCACGGGAGATTTCCAGTGGTTAGGAGATGGGGTACTGGCCTGGAACCGAACCTATCCTTTACCTGAGATTTTGGAAAATGCTTGGCCAGTTTCCATCTACATTACACACGTCTAAAACTGTTTATGTATCACACTTGCTTTGTACTTAACATACTTGCACTTTAGTAAAAAAAGGAAAAAATGCTAACCTAGTATCATTTACAGTGCAACATTGTAATAATGTACCACTCTCCTACATTTCATCCGGTAGATTTGAATACCATGACCTTTGAGATGTGGTAGAAAACCAAACCACATTTATTACAAATAATTATTTTATCTGGGTAATAAAAAGTTCCCGGAAATGTTGGATGTTAAAGTGGATGTCTACCAAAAACACTACTAATGTCCCTGAATTATTACATTAGTGTTATGTATTATCTAAGTAACTGAAGGGAAGGGAACAATTTGTCCGAAAGGCCCAAACAATATTGCATATAAGGGGCGGAAGAGGTTTTTAGCATCAAACATGCCACACTCTCACTTTGTACTCTCATTTGACAGCCAATGCGTACAGAGTCCTTACATGGAACACATACATCTGTGTTTAATGAACATCCTTACTCTGTAAAAAGCAGTTGACAGCGGAAGCAGGGCAGCAGCCACGGTGTACTCCTCTGAGCTGGAACAGTCCTGTGAGTTAGACAACAGGGGAGAGTGAGTGAGAGCCTGGCAAGACACAAGCAGGTCACAGCTTACAGAGATCCATGAACATCCTGTACCGCAAGCCAGTTAAACATCAATCAATCAAACTTTTATTTATGAAGTGCTTTTCATATATCAGACATGCAACAAAATTGTTTAACTGAATTAAACACAATTCGCAAATAACACCCCCCCACCCCATCATCACATGCACACACATATTTATGTCTGGCTGAGCACAGAAGAACCTGCTGAGGAAACACTATCAAAGGAGCCCTTTACACCAGGAGGTCACCAGACAACAGCCACCAGTGCACTGACACAGGGCATCCCTCGCGGCCATGGCCGATTAAATCTTAGCATAATTGCTGACGCAAAAACAAAATGGTCAGCCTAAGCCTGCTTTAAAAACATTAACGTTTCCTGAGGTCCTACAGCAAGCTGTTATACGAAGGCTAAACACAGTTGTCCCTCTTTTTTTGCAGTCAATTGGATCCAGGTCTGACCGTGGTAAATTAATTTCAGCAAAGTAGGATTATTATTAAGAAATATCAAATATTTTTATATTCTTAACATTAAAAAAACTATTTATGACCTTCTAAATATGTTTTTTAATACATAATTTGAGCTCTCTAGACATGACACAGGGGAAATAATAAACATAATAAACTAAAAATAACACTGTAAAGTCACATTTACACTCATTTCTCCCAATACAGCATGGGAAGGAGATCCTGCCCCAAGTGGAGGAGTTCAAGTACCTCGGGGTCTTGTTCACGAATGAGGAAAGAATGGCTCGTGAGATTGACAGGCGGACCCTATCCTCACCTATGGTCATGAGCTTTGGGTTATGACCGAAAGGACAAGATCACGGGTACAAGCGGCCGAAATGAGTTTCCTCCGTAGGGTGGCTTAGAAATAGGGTGAGAAGCTCTGTCATTCGTGAATGAAAATCTATGTGAATCCGTGAAGCCACAATATTTTAAGCTCAATGTGGTGAGGGATGACTCTATTGAAAAATATGCCATCCGGTTAGCGTGTGTTCTGACAAGGAAACCAGTACCGGAGGATCTCAGGGTTCGCGAGAGTTTGTAGGCTAAAAGTACATCTGAAAGATAAGAAGCCACAAGACTATGCATGAAGACATTTATAAACCTTAAGTAGAACCTTACAATCGCTAACTCAACACACATCACGGAACCCGAGGAAAACACTTATGTAGACTTTAATAAACTGTTTATGTGTGCTTAAGGCTATCGAGTGTTTTTATTGGCCTCAGCCTGGAACCCCTTCCCCAAGAGTCCAGTCTGAGTTTGACTTTTTTTTTGTTCATCACGCCCCACCCCCCGTTCACCTTTTCTCACCTTTCATGAATTTCCCCCTGGGGATAAATAAAGGATTTATGATACTGATGAGGTATTTTGTTATCTGATTTGATTATTCATGTATGTCACATGCTTGATGTTCTGACACAAAGTTAATTACAATTTATTTATGTGATGAACACTGAGGGGCACATTTCCTCTAACATAAAGACACTTTTGTCCTGTTAAATGTCAGCGCCAGTCAAAATAAAAGAACATATCTGACAAAACCACTCTCTTCACTGTGTTCCATAGTAAACGCGGGCATATGCTTTCAATATCCTTATATAATCCCTGCCCTGACACATTTGTTAAAGCACACCAGTCCTCAATTTATTTGTTACTTATTTTTTGCAACCTTGAACTAGATCACAATAAGTCAGCCACAGCATGTTGCAATAAAAAAAAAGTATATATATATATATGTATGTATGTATGTGTGTATATATATATATATATATATATATATATATATATATATATATATTTATATATATATATATATATATATATATATATATATATATATTTATATATATATATATATATATATATATATATTATTTTTTATTTTATTTTATTTTATTTAATGGCAAGACACAGAAGCAATCCTTTCTATTTTACTGCTTTTAAATCAAGGAATACTTACCGTATTTTTCGGACTATAAGTCGCAGTTTTTTTCATAGTTTGGCCGGGCTCCAGTGCGACTTATATATGTTTTTTTCCTTTTTTATTATGCATTTTCGGCAGGTGCGACTTATACTCCGGTGCGACTTATAGTCCAAAAAATACGGTATATATACACGTTCCAGAACTATAGACATTGACAAATAATAGCAACATCTCTGCCAACAAAGTATTTTTTCTATAATGGTCATCACCCCATTTAACTGCTTCTATGTCTACCTTGGAAATCTGGTAATATTAATATTTTTTAAATTACACACTAACCATACAAATTAAGCTTTGAAGTAAATTCTCAAACTCTTTCTTTTAGCTGTAAATGATATCGTGCAAGAAAATTGTAAGAGATTGTAAGACTCTGTGAAAAAAATACAGTGGTACTGTCCTTTGAAGTTTAACCGGCCTCAATGTCATACAATTTAGAGTTCAACCAAAATAAAGTTTTGAAGTTTGAACTGTTTTGAAAACTTTTACAATTCGACCATGGTTACAAAATGGATTGCGGTCAAACATCAACACCTCATGCTGGTATTATTATTATTATTTTTTTTTTTTTATCATATCAATACAGGCACATCCAATGTTCTAAACTTAGTTTGTTAGAATGCTCTAGTTTATGCAAGATATTGTCAGGATCCTTTGGAATGGTGCAATGACATTCAACGAATAAAAAGTCACTTTACATGAAAATGTGGCCAGGGTATGAATACTTTGGATCATGTAAACATTAAAACCAAGTTCACTAAATCATGGCTTAGTATCACATGGTTACTGCAGTGTTTCTATCACAAAGAGCCAAAAAAACCCGACTATAATTTCGCTTAGTTCGGGTCAAAAAGTGATGTTTCAAGAGAACTTCATTAGGATGAGAAATACTTTAAGGAAATCAAACAGGGGTCTTAGGAACTCAAACAAAACTGATGGGAACAGGAGAAAATGATGCAAGTCAGACTCCAAAAGTACTTAATTTACAGGAAATTGGTACTTATCTGTGCTAAGCTATGTTAAGATTTCCTTGTTGGACTCAAGAAGAGTATTTAAAGGAAACAAAAGTAAAGACCATGCACAAACAACGGTACGGTTTATGACCTTGTGGCGCACCTCATAACCCTGAACTGGATTTGATCCACAAAGAGTAAGAAGTGTTTATTTCTTAATGTGCCTCTCTCCAAGACATACTGTGTATATCACACATTGAGAAATCTAAAGTTCAAGACATTGGATGAAGAATTTAGCACTCTCTGATTGTGGTCTGTAATGGGCCCCCTATACCGTCATCGCTCAAGAGAAGCAGAAAAAAAGACAAGACTGTCCAGAGGAGTGAAAATGCGAAACACAAGCTCTGCAGCTACAAATAAGAGCCTGCCAGCCCCCAGCGTGGACTTAAACAAGTCAGTTTCTGTTTGATTTTGGTTGTCACTTGTATTTGTCTTTTCTGCCACTTGGGCTGTGATAAAGAGTTCCACCTTGGAGAGGCACCAGAGCATTGTCTACCAGCATCGCTAACAATGCAGCGGGTCACTGGAGTTCAAGGGCCACAGTCAAAATAGGACAGGGAGAGGAAATGCACGGGGGAAGTGTAAATATTTAACAGCACTTTTTTGGGTTGTTTTTGTTGCTTTGATTTAGTAATGTGTGTAATCCATTCTAGGGCTCAGATACTGAAAAGTTATTTTGAGAATTTATAAGTCTAGTGCAGACCTCCGAGGTATTTATAACTGTACTTACTAGAGGTGCAACAGTACAGGTAACCCACGCTATGGTCCGTACCTGGTTTTAGAGCCACGGTTTGGCATCTGTTTCGGTAAGTTTTGTGGGGCTAAAGAGAAACATTTTTTTCCTCTCAAATTATTTTTTTTTGCTTGTCATCACAAACATTCTGCAGTAAACAAAGTATCAATGGTGTAGTGAATACTATAAGACTTTTATTTTTAGTTAGCATTTACCAAATAACACTTTCAAATTGTAAATGATTTTTGCATTCTTAAATTACTTTTATACATCAGTGTTTCTCACCAGTGCTTTGGCAAACAAGTGGTGACATTGTGGAGTTTAGTTTTTAAACCTCAAATTATCTTCTTATCAATGAAAATCCATTAAAGTGCAGTTTGAATTTGAGGTACTGTAAATTAATGTGTAGCAACACATAAAACAGGTTTGATGATTATTTCAGAACAAAATGTTTTTCTATCTACAAACAAAAAAAAAAGAACAGAAAGTGTCTGCCTGCAGTTTTTAGTACATGTTATACCAGAGGAGTGGAATCATTGCAGACATGTCAACAAAAAGTTTGACCAGATATAAAAATACCTTTTCTGATTAAATTATTGGATGTGTTGATTCTCCCAGCGGGGACCAATACAGTCACATATAGACGCTCTCATTGCCTGCAAATCCGCATTCAGGGCATGATTACTGGTGCGCTGCAGCAGTTAGTGAAAGTAAAGTCACTGCTCTTCTTAAATGTTGTGTTTCAACTCTATGCTAGTGTTAGTCATTATTTATTTATTTGATCTTCTGGGCTACACTTCCATCTGTGTAAGAGGAAGAGGCACAATGCAATTGAACATTAATTACATCGTGACGAGACTGACTTAAGCGACAGTGGAACGGGATGGTCGCGCACACGGACACACTTTCACACGCAAACGTACACAAACACACACAGGATCACGGTCAATAAAGGTGGATTGTTCCGTGCAGGATTATACCATGCACCGTTACTTCCCTACGGCTTACTACTGCGGTAACTTCTAACAGACATTTCCTCCATGTTTGATCATTTTCAGCTGATCACTGTGATCAAACTCAAATGAATCGTGATCACAATCATATAATCGCCCGGCACAATGCAGTCTACTTTGGAGAAGTTTTCACAATGATATTAACACGGTAACAAATTCTATCTCAGCTTTCTAACTCAACACTATGTCACAACTCTTAATGATCTGTGAAAAATAGGGGTTTCCGGATTCGGTAATGAAAATTAATATTGGTCCGATATCAGCAAAAAAACAAGTATCGCATGCATCTAAAATCTCCGATATAAGGTCTGATACAAGCAGTCCTGCAGCGCCTTTTAAACAGTTAACTGTCCTCCAGTTGGTCTTGTATTTTAGATAAATCATTTTTTAAAGGTAAACATGGTGGGCTTTACTGTAATGTAGGCTACTAGGAGCTAGCAGCTACTGAACACTGTAGCTAAGCATATGTAATATGTGTCCTCAATCAAACAATAGCGCAGTCTAAAATACAACATTTGTCATAATAAACAAGAATAAAATAATCTTAGTTGCCTATTACTTACATATACAGTAGATATATGTACCAAGTCTCCAAGGCAGCAAAGAGTATCTACTAACAAATCTGTCTGGATCATTCAATTTACTGCGCCATGAGTATAACTTAAATTAATTATTGTGACCATAAGGTGTTGTCAAAAAAATCAAATTACTACTCCACTTCAATTTAAAGACAGTGTAAATCCATTCCAGTTAATAATCTCTAAGTAATTTCACTTGATCAAGCCTTTTCTAACATTCCATACTACAAAAAAAAAGTATGTGCTAGGATTTGTGCTGATATTATCCATCCATCATCCATTTTCTACCGCTTATTCCCTTCGGGGTCGCGGGGGGCGCTGGACCCTATCTCAGCTACAATCGGGCAGGGTACACTCTGGACAAGTCGCCATCTCATCACAGGGCCAACACAGATAGACAGACAACATTCACACTCACATTTACACACTAGTGCCAATTTAGTGTTGCCAATTGGATTAATATCCGCATCGGTCAATAATCAAGGCTCCAATACCGAGATTGTACTGGAAGTGAAAAGTTGTAACGGGACACTTCTAGTGTAAAACCTCTGTAAGCATCAATAGTAAGTAAAATGCCCTATAGCAATGACAGCTCAAAAGCTTTCTAAATAAACTCACAATACTAGCTTCTTACTGACAAGTTATCGGATAGAATGTAAAATGAAAATCGAGTTTCCAATAAAATGAGGAAATTGAGCAAGGAATCGCAGGCGTTGCCACTAAAGATATACTAAGCACAAAGTGGGGCAGGGCATATTTTCTGAGTTTTAAAGATCAATAGCGAACAAGCTTTTCTAGCTTCATGTTTTTTGTCTGCAGCGACATCCCGCTGTCCTCTTTCCCCCCAATTATTTACTGTATTTCTCACCAGTCTGCCTTCCCTTGAAGTTGCGGGAGCTCTTACGGCTACGATGACACGTATGCCGTAAACAAAAACAGGGAGCTCGAGCATGTGACAGAAATTATGCAGGAAGTGAACAAAAGGAAACTTCCTGAGTGTTTCTCAGACTCACACTATCCAGGAAAGCCGTAAGATGAAATGACGCAAGAGGAATGCGCACGTTTATAACTCTTTTATTTGTAGTTACACACGCACAGTGGATTCAAATATTTTTCAGTTAATGATGGATGGGCATCAGAGTTTACTAAGAGGAAGAGTAGGCCAAATAGTTGTCCTCCGCGGAGTCAAAAACCTGATTGCAGCAGATGTTAACCTGGCCATACTGGACATTCAAGGAAATATGCTAGCTAAACATGGGAATGCTACTTAGGTCCACATCCCAGTGATTATTAATATGTCAGGCAGTCTATCAAGGCTACCGAAGCAGAAAGGGGCCATGTTATCACAGCAAGAGTCTAAGTTATGCCCTAAATAAAGTCAAAAGTAATGAAGTCACAGACTGAAACTGTTGAGACAGTTACAGTGGTCTTCAGGCACCCTGTAGAGGCATAGGGTACCATCTAACTGGTGATTTCTTCAATCAGCTTTAAGATTTCCTCTCAACAACATATGTGTGGAACATGTGCAACATCAACTTTGACATCATGTGGGGTGAACTTGGCAGCATGGTGGCCACATAAACCTCCCAGCATAATCTTTTCTCCCAGTAAACTGCCATTCAGAATGTGTTTTTTAACCAAGATGAGGCCCTCGGCTATGAGAGAGTAGAGCACTGAGGGCTAATAATCCTATCAAACAGGAAATGGCTGGGATGCCAGGATACATCCACAGCAGGCCTCAGTCCCCCACATGGCTTGTTCACTTAGGGTAGCTGGAGCACTGACTAGTGCGCATGCACACACGCACACACACACACACACACACACACACACACACACACACACACACACACACACACACACACACACACACACACACACACACACACACACACACACACACACACACACACACACACACACACACACACACACACACACACACACACAACTAGATGTGCAATTAGCTCAAATATTACGTCAATGGATTAATGGCAGAAAGAAGGATAAGTGTAATAGCACTTGTTTAAGCTGGGGAAAAAAAAGAAACATTGCAAACTATTTTTGGCTGACACATTCCTAAGAATGCGTCCATTTTCCCAGTACATCACAGCCTTAAAAAAATTATGAGCACTTTCGTACCACATGGACACCTGATTCTAATATACAGTCATCCCAACATAAAAAACTTTTAGAACACTGATTACAACCAGAAAACAAAACTGCTGTGAGACGACAGTTTAATGATGAATGTCATGATTGGCTTTCTAATGATGTCATTGCGTATCTATGTGTCACATCATAGTGGGTGCCAGAAATCCTAATGAGGGATCATTAGGCTTTCCTAGGATAAGGAACATTTTTTTCAGTATAGGTCATCTGATTTCTTACTAGCTCTCACACAATCACACTAAACAATAAAATATCCATGTGGGGCTTGTATGTGAATGGGTGTTGCAACAAAGGCTGTAAGTTACAACTTGACCGCCAATTTGCTATTTTTTAACTTTTGCCGGCTCATCTGAAATAAATCCCTAAAATAGAATGATGATTAACAAATAAAAAGCCAAACACTAAGCTGGTTTTCAATGAAGAAATACACTGAAAAAAAATCCAGTGTCTTCATTTGTTTTAGCAACACTGACGGAGTAAGATTTCTCAAAAATCTCTTATGGATGCTTAAAATCTGCTTTTACTACATGATATCTCAGGCCTCCAATTTTATAACTTTTTAAGGTCAAGGCACTTGCCTTAAAGGAGGGCCCTTCTAACTTGGCTTGGTGCCCAAAAATATGAGCTTGTGCGTGTGTGTGTGTTTGTCTGTATATATATATATATATATATATATATATATATATATATATATATATATATATACACACAAACACACGATAGTGTTCATCTATGAGATCTAGGGCTGCCAATTATGGCCAAAGTAATAATTAAGATTATTGTTATCAATATTGAAATCATGATTACTGATTGTTAGGTAAAGCAGTGTTAGGGTGTGAATGTAATACCATCATGTCATTTGTAATGTCTAATAAAAAGACTATAGATAAACGTTATCCATATGTTTATAGACCAATATTAGTTTTTTTTATTTTTTAATAACATCAACTTGTCAGCTTTTTGTCATTACAATGCAAGCGGTAGAAAATGGATGGATGGATGGATGATGCCGTTATCTCTATTTTTACATTTTGATAGAGAGAGCTTTTATTTTTTTTAAAGTTATGTACATTTATATGTACATGTAGATGATGTATCGGGACAGATCCATTAAGAGTTTGAGCAGAAATATGTCATATAGGAATTAACTATACACAATAAAACATTAACAAAATGATGTGTCACATTAATGTTTTTGAAGTAAAGATTTGAGAAACACCTTGCGGTGCAGCTTGAACACATCATCAGTAAAGAACCGAGGTTCATTGGGTGTTTCGGGTCTTTGATCTCTATACACCCTCGCCTGGGCGACCCAACCATGGCTGATCAGGCCCCGGCTTGTGTCCAAGCAGCGAACTACTCCATCCGTCTCCCCTCTTGATCCACAACCACCTTGAGGCCTTCTCAGCAGCCTCACTGATATTTCTGGTGGCTTTTCTCTCCAGCAACCCTCTGATTCCAAGAAGTCTGAATGCTCGATGCACAGATTGCCCTAGAAAGCCCCTGCAGCCCACTTCTATAGGCTCACAGCGGGCCCTCCAGCCGCTCTCTCTGCATGTCTCGACCAGCTCAAGGTATTTGGCCTTCTTTCGCTCATGGGCCTCCTCCATCCGGTCTTCCCAGGGGACTGTAAGTTCCAGCAGCACAACATGCTTCGTTGAGTCAGAAGTTAAGACAAGGTCTGGCCTCAACGATATCCTTGCTATGCGCTCTGGAAACTTCAGCTGTCTGCCGAGATCCACTTGAAGCTGACAGTCACGGGCTGTGGCTAGCAGTCCGGTTGGGGCCTTATGTCCAGCCTGTGGTTTGTCCCCGGCCTTGACGAAGGAGATGTTATGCCTGACTGGGAGATGGTGTTTGCTCTGCTGGATTCCAGTGCCAATGGTGTCTGCTACTGCCTTCAGCACCTGGCCGTGGCGCCATGTGTACCTCCCCTCTCCCAGCGCTTTAGGGCAGCAGCTCAAGATGTGCTCCAGGGAACCCCGTGCCTTGCACAGTGGACATTCAGGTGTTTCTACTAGCCCCCAGCAATGAAGATTAGATGGACTTGGGAGGACATCATACACTGACTGGATCAGGAACTTGAGTCTTGCTGGTTCTGACTTCCAAAGTTATGTCCAGGTGATCTTCCGGGTAGATGCGTGGTCCCAATTTGTCCAGGCTCCTTGCTGGCGCATGGCCACTGTCTTGCTCCGGCGTTCCTCCTCAACCTCTGCACGGATCTCTCCCTGCACCATCAGCCGTCTCTCTCGACCCTGGGCTTTGTCGTAGCGTGGTCTTGTATGGCTACCCAGCCCAGCTCGTCCGACTGCCACAGCACCTACGAAGACGCCATGTCTCAGCCTTGCTTCTGCCTGGTCAACGGCCTCCTGTGCCTTCCACTTCCTCCCAGTTCTGACCTTGATGCCAGCAGAGGAGACTCTGGTGTCAGATGAGTCTCTGTAAAGTAACACCTCCCTGGCTCTGGTGACTTTAAACTCCTCGGTCAATCCGGTGAAGGGAAGTTGCAGCTTGTTGTTGTTCCCATACAGGGCGATGCTGCTTAGGCTCTTCGGCAAGCCCAGCCACCTACGCAGGTGCTGGCTGATGTTGCGTTCGAAGCCCTCCACAATGGTTACTGGGACTTCGTAGATGAGCAGCGGCCAAAGGATTCTCGGCAGGATGCCATGCTGGTATATCCAAGCCTTGAACTTCCCGGGGAGGCCCGACTTGTCCACTGCTGATAGCCAGGTCTTCAGCTCTACATGGGCTGACTGCACTGCTGCCTTGTCCTTCAGGGTGCTGTCAAAGATCTTCCCCAGACTCTTCACAGGCTTCTCTGACACTGATGGTATGGGGACTCCATCCAGGCTGAAGCGGTGTTTGTCCTCCACTCTCCCCTTCCTCAAAACCAGTGATCTGGACTTGGCTGGCTTGAACATCATTCTCGCCCATGTGATGATCCTTTCCAGTCCGCGGAGGAGCCACCGACACCCTGTCACTGATGTAGATCATCAATGAAGGCTCGGATCGGAGGTTGGCGAATGCCGGAACTGGACTTCGGACCCCTGCATTCCACTTCTGCTGCTTTGACCAGCATGTTCATCGTTAGGGCAAACAGTGCCACTGATATGGTGCACCCTGTGATGATGCCCTTCTCCAGGCGGTGCCATGCAGATGTTATTGCTCCAGAGGTGAATCTCAGACTGAAACTACTGTAGTAGTCTCGTATGAGTTCAGTGATCTTCTCTGGAACATGTGTCGTCAAGGCTGTTGTCACAAGCTTGTGTGGAATGGATCCATAGGCATTGGCAAGGTCAAGCCAAAGGACAGCCAGGTCTCCTTGATTTTCCCTTGCCTCCCGGATCAGCTGGGTAACCACTCCTGTGTGTTCCAAGCAGCCTGACATGCCTGGGACTCCTCCCTTCTGCACTGTGGTGTCGATGTAGGAATTCCTCAGGAGGTACTCTGTCAACCTGTTGGCAAGAATCTTGAAAAAGATCTTGCCTTCCACGCTGAGCAGGGAGATGGTGCGGAACTGCGTGGTGTCACTTGCATTCTCCTCCTTTGGTATCCAGACACCCTCTGCATGGCGCCACTGCTTGGCTGCCTTCCTCCTCCGCCATACAACCCTGATGAGTCTCCACAGCCTCTCCAGGAGTCTCGGGCAATGCTTGTAGACTTTGTATGGCACTCCACTCGGGCCTGGGGCTGCGCTGGTCCTTGCGGCTCGGACGGTGTCCCTGACTTCTGCCAAGGTGGGCTCTTTGATGTTAAACTGGAAGGAGGGTTCTGATGGTGTGGGTAGCCCTCTGCAGGGGGGCAGATCTTCTTCTCTCCTACTGTCGCTGTATGTGTTACTGAGGTGCTGATTGATCTCCTCTTCAGAGCAGACAAGGGTCCCGCTCCGCTTCTGCCCCAGCAGCTGTTTCGTAAATCCAAAAAGGTTTGCTATGAAGGCAGTGCGCTTGCGCGCCCTCTCTCTGCCCCTTCTCTGCCCCTTCTCCGTTGACCCTCAGCACGTCGGAGAGAGATGAGCTTCTGCTTCAGGATGTCCCTGAGCTCTGACAGGGCTGGTCTTTCCTCCTCACTCGCCCTCTTATACTGATGTTTTAAGGCCTTCAGTTCTTTCCTGAGCTGGGCGATCTTGGTCTCCCGCCGGTTTGGCCTGGCGATGTTCCGAGCCTTGGGTTGTTTGATGCCAAATCTCTCAGCACCCATGCTGATGATCAGTGTGCTCATCAGCTGCAGTCGCCGATCAACTTCCCCTCTGCATGCTGCATCAAGGGTAGCATCAACATCCTCATCAAACTGTCGCCATTCAGATTCCTTGTTTGCAGCAGGCCATAAGACCCGGCGCTGTTCAGATGGTTTGCCGGGTACAGCATGTTGAGCTTGGAGGTTCTGGACACAGTGGGGTGACTCCGGTTCCTGCTCCTTCTCCGTCTCACCAGGGTCAGTACTAGGCACTGGCTCTGTGCGTTGCTCAGCTTGCTTTCTCCTTATGCAGCCCATCCTGGTCTGGTGGATCCTCAGGCCACTCAGGTTCTTACAGACCTTGCCACAAAAACAAGTTGCTGTCGTTGTCGCTAATCCGTCGCGTATGTCTGGTACCAAAAGATCCGTCAGTTTGGGGTGCTCATCCTCCCCCCCCTCTCGGGCACCACTACCGTTATCGTATCATTCTTTAGGGCTTTCTGTAGCGTTTTGTGGGTGCTCCCTCACGGGAGCTGCAGTGCAGGGTGCTAACCTTTACTGCCCCGTTGCCGTCTCTCCGGGCTGTCCACTGTCTCTCCAGTTGTCACCACACTTTCACGGTTGTCATCCAGATTTTCCTGGAAGTCACTGGCTAGGCCAGTCATACTAGATTTGAGAAACACCTTGCGGTGCAGCTTGAACACATCATCAGTAAAGAACACCTTTGTGACATGAAAAAAACACAATTAATGTTAAAAAAAACCTAGTGTTTACTTTTTGATAAAATAATAAAACGTAAAGCAGTTTGGCTAATGAAGATGAAGTCTAATAAACAAGCTTTGTTCTTCTCCAACGCCTCCCTAGTGTTTTAGTACAACAGTTTGGCCACTCCGATCTGCCTCTTGATCTCACAATCCACTGTTCCCTTTCTGGTTAACAAGACAGCGATGTATTTGAACTCCTCCACTTGGGCAAAGATCTCCCCCACCAACTTGGGGGTGGTACTCCAACCGTTTCTGGGCGAGAACCATGGACTCAGACTTCGAGGTGCCGACTCACATCTCAGTTGCTTCACACTCGGTTGGGAACCGATCCAGTGAGACCTGAAGATGAAGATGGCCAGATGAGGCCAGCCGCAAAAAGCAGAGACGCAATCATAGAGTCACCAAACCGGATCCCTTCAACGCCCTGGCTGCGTCTAGAAATTCTGTCCATAAAAGTTATGAACAGAATTGGTCCGACTTAATGCCAGCAATGCGGACCAAGCTCTGACACCGATCATACAGGGAGTGGACCACAATCAGACTGTTCGATACCCCATAATCTCTGAGCACTGTTCACAGGACTTTTCCGAGGGACACGGTCTAATGCCTTCTCCAAGTCCACAAAGCACATGTAGACTGGTTGGGCAAACTCCCATGCACCCTCAAAGACCCTGCCAAGAGTATAGACCTGTTCCACAGTTCCACTACCAGAGCCTTAAGGAACTCCGGGCGGATCTCATCCACCCCCGGATCCCTGCTACCAAGGAGCTTTTTAATTACCTTGGCAACCTCAGCCCCAGAAATAGGAGAGCCCACCACAGATTCCCCAGGCACTGGTTCCTCAAAGGAAGGCTTTAAAGTATTTTAAGTATTACCTCCACCGAGCCACAACATCCTGAGTCAAGGTCAGCAGCACACCGTCCCCACCATACACAGTGTGACAGTGCACTGCTTCCCCCTTCTGATGCGACAGACGGTGGTGCAGAAATGCTTCAAAGCCGTCTGGAAATCAATATCTATGGCTTCCCTGAACTCCTCCCGTGTCCGGGTTTTTGCCTGTGCGACTGCAAAACCCGCGTGTCGGTACTGTCCGCTGCCTCAGGGGTCCATATGTATGTACACCCTTATGTTTTAACATGGTGATCATTAAGGACAAACTGTGATGAGCACAAAAGTCCAAAAACAAGCACCACTTGGGTTCAGATCCGGGCGGCCGTCCTCCCAATCTCCCCTCTCCAGGTTTCACTGTCATTGCCAATGTGAACGTTGAAGTTACCAAGCAGAACAAGGGAATCATCTGGGGGAGCATTTTCTAGTACTCCCACGAAAAAATCCAAAAAGAGCGGGTACTGTGAGCTACTATTTGGTATGTAAGCACGAACAACAGTCAGGACCCGTCTCCCCACCCGAAGGCGGTATGAAGCTACCCTCTCATCTACTGGGTGAAACTCCAACGTACAGGCTCTGAGCCAGGGGGGCATTAAGAATTACCATACCACCCTGTCGTCTCTCACTGCTTGCAATGCCAGAGTGAAGGAGGGTCCAGCCTCTCTCGAGAGGACTGGTTCAAGAGCCCTTGCTGTGTGTCGAAGTGAGTCCGACTAAATTCAGCCGGAACTTCTCTAATTCGCGCAACTGCTCTGGCTCCTTCCCCTTCACCGAGGTGACGTTCCACGTCCCAAGAGCGAGCTTCTGTAGCTAAGGATTAGACCGCCAAGAGCCCTGCCTTCGGCTTCCGCCAAGCTCATGCTGCACCCGACTTCTATGCCCCCTCCTATGAGTGGTAAGTCTATTGGAGGAGGGACCCACATTGCCTCTTTGTACTACTCCCGGCCGCGCCCCATGGGGACAAGCCCGACCACTAGCTGCTCGCCATCAAGCCCCACCTCCGAGTCTGGCTCCAGAGGGGGTCCCCGGTGACCCGCGTCCATGCGAGGGAAATCTGAGTCCTTGTTAATCATTTTTCATTGAGGTCTTCGAGCTGCTCTTTGTGTGGTCCCTCACCAAGGACCTGTTTGTCTTGGGAGACCCTACTAGGGGAGCTCTTAGGTAATTGAAACATGCAAACTCCTCTACCATGATAAGGTAGCAGGTCAGAGAGAAGGTTGGTCGGTAAAACTATAATATGAACTAAAATAAATAGAAAGTATAGCAAATCGAGTTAGCCAGTGAGAAATTGTAGATCATAATTTGTTTCATTGTGCTAGCAGTTTTTTGTGACTGGCTTTACTTTCAAGCTATTCTATAATAAATTATGAATTGAACCCATGAAATTACATTGTGCTCATGCCCTGAACATCTGTTTGGATTAAATGGCTTTGTATTTAAAATGACTGAAATTCAAAGGCAATTCGTGAAAGCTGCATACAGGGGACATCTTACAAAAATCAAAAACCTAAAGAAGGGGCCAATTCTAGGCAATAAAAATGAAATATTACCAATAAAGGCTAGGCAGCTCTGGGTGAGTGAAGCTTCACTGACTCTTTCGAAGCAGCACATGGATTGCCAACTTTAGCTAGTATTCCAAGCATGAGGACACCAGGAGGTGACAAACAAGCTGTGTGATGAACAATGAGCAGCATTGCAGAGTCTCACTCTCACAAAATGTTATAAACAGACCCAAATGAGAGAATACAGTAAAAAGAAAACAAGGATGAAGGGCAACTGTGGCCAGTATATCTGATGTGCAATTGTGCTTCTCTAAAAGTTAGGGATATTGTTAGTATTTTTCTGTTTTGTTTTTCATTCATGAAGAGATTTGCAACCGTAAAGTGGGATTATTTTTTACCCCAGATGTGTTTTACACAAAAAGTTGGAAACTACTCTGGGGTAGTTGCAGGTTTCTCCCAGTAAAGTAAACATAGAACAAAAAGCTGATAATCATTCAGTTGTCTGTCATGCAGAAAGCTATTTTTTATAATGATTTAACAATTTTGTTTTACATTAACTGATCTGGTATATTAGATGCTGAAAGAAAGTAAAAGTGATCCCAATTTCTGGAGAACAAACATTCCTAGGAATTTGATTTTCTATGTACTAAATTAAAAAACATTAAGAATCTACAGTACGTACTCACGATCACAAAGTGATTAGGAATGGACAAACAGGTATTAGTTCAGGTTGTGACAAACATTTTTTCATTGTTTTCTGATTCTGTGAATTACCTGGAGGGCACAATTCATCATCCGAATGATGTAGTCAAATTGTTGGTGGTCCAGTATGGCCCGATTTTGCTGAACATGACGACTCAGCTCATCAGTCAGACACTGGCGAGCTGCTTTGCTTTTGAGGGCACGCAATGCAGCAGGAAGAGTCTGAAAAATAAACTTATTAGGAATTAATTACAAAATGTGACAAGATTTTTATCTGAAATTTTTCCCGCCAAAACTCCCAATCAGTAACACAAAATGACTGCAATCTTCAACATATACATACATACATACATACATACATACATACATACATACATACATACATACATACATATATATATATATATACATACACACACACATACATTATATATATATATATATATATATATATATATATATACATACACACACACATACATATATATATATATACAATTATAATATAATTAACATATCATTAGCATATTGTAGCTTCTAGAGGCTCCTGCCAGGGGTCCCGATGGGATTGGTAACGGAGTGAGAGAAGGGAAAGTTGCGGTCAAAAATTGAAACTGAGGTTATGTGTGAAGAACGGAGTTGTTGAGGAGTACCGGTTTGAATGGCGCCTGTTTTTGAGCCATTCAGCTAGTTTTGACTCATGCATGCGTTTATTTCCTCCAGCAGGAGCTGAGACAAGCAACAGTGGCAGTGGGAGACACAGAGGGTGAGACTTTAAGGTAGAGTTGTGTGTCGTCAACATAGCAGTGGAAAATAATGTTGATGGTGAAGAGGGTTGGACTGAGCCCGTTGACCTGGGGGACCCCATAGGTGACAGTGTGGGGGCGAGTTTTAGCATACCCCAGGTCCTGTCAGTGAAATGGGAGCGAAACCAGTGAAGGGCAGAGGTGGTGGAGGATGTTGTGGTCAATAGTGTCCAACGCAGCAGATAGGTCGAGAAGAATGAGGAGGGATGTCCCATCAGCAGATCACTGGTGACTGTGATGAGAGATGATTCTGTGCTGTGGGAGGGGCGGAAACCGGATTGGAATTTTTTATAGAGTTCACTTGATTTGAGATTGTTGTGAAGCTGGATAGAAACAACTTTTACTAGGATTTTGGAAAATAATGTGATATTTGAAATGGGTCGGTAATTTGACAGAGGGATTGGGTGTAAAGTTGTTTTTTTGAATAGAGGTTTTATCAAAGCTGTTTTGAGAGAGGAAGAAATGTTGGCTGTTTGGTGGAAAGATTATTGATTTTTGTTATGAGAGGGGTAATGCAAAGGGTGTGTGTTTTGAGGAGAGGAAAGGACAAGATCAGGGGAGCATGTCTATGGTTTGGATCTGCGGATGATCTTCTCGACCTCCTGCTGCGTTGTAGGGATGAAATGTGAGAAATGTTGTGTGCTGAAAGTTGCTGGAATGTCGAATGGGTCTATGCGTTTGTATGAAAAATGAGCGGATATTGTTAACTTTGGAGGTGAAAAATTCAAGGAATTTGTTGCAGTTACTGCCTGTATGAGTGTGGTATGGGGTGATTTGTGGTTTGAGAATGTGACTAACTGTAGAGAAGATTTGCTTGGAATTACCTGGGTTATTGTTGATGATTGTGGAATAGTGTTCTGTTCTGGACACCGAAAGGGCTTTAACGTAAGATATTTGATGTTCCCGGTAGGCCTACTTATGCACCGTCAGGCCGGATCTTACGCTGGCTCGCTCCAGGACACGGCCTGTCCTTTTAATTTGCCTCAGCTTCTTTGTGTACCATCGGGCAGACCGGTAAAAAGGAGATTTTCTGTTTTTTCAATGGTGTATTAAAGTCCAGGATAGAGGATAGACTGTGATTGTAAAAATCCATGAGGTACGAGAATGAGGAGGAAGTAGGTAGGAGAAGAAGCTGGAGATGATGACTGAAAGAGTGGGAATCAATGTTATTTAGGTTCCTGAAAGTTATTGTATGTTTTGGTTTTATGTAGAGAGATAGTAGGAGGAGTTTAGTGTTAACTGCCTGATGGTCAGACACACCAGTGTCATATGCATGGAGCTCAGTGACTGTGAGGGAGTCGGTGATAACTAGATCCAGGGTATGACCTTTATTGTGGGTGGAGACATTGACATGCTGGGGGAGGTTAAGACAGTCCAGTACTTGTTTAAATTCTGTGGCTAGTCGATTGGACGGAGAGTCCAAGTGAATATTAAGATCACCAATAACAAAATGTTTTTGTAGGATGAACAGAGTAAAATTAGGAAATTGTGTACATCTGTAATACATGTTGGTTGGTGTTTTGGAGAATGGTAAATAAGAGCTATTGTTACATTAAGAGGGTGTTTGCATTTGAGTATCAGATTTTCAAAGGAACAGAAATCTGTGGCTGACAGAGGGTTCAATTCAATGTCACTGTGGGATAAAACGGCGAGGCCACCACCACGACCAGTTGTAAGGGCTTTGCTCAGATGTAATGATGTAATGTCCAATGTGTCCAACCTGTGGCCCAGGGTTCTGTTCTGGGGCCTTTTTTTATTTTTGTTGTATCTGATGCCGCTTTAAAAATGTTTTTTATCATTTCTATGCAGATGATATTCAACGGTTATGCTCCTTCAATGATTCAGAGTTTCTCTTTTATCTGAGTTCTTGGAATGCGTATCCTCTATTAAAAACTAGTTGCCCTCAAATTTCCTCCAGATAAATTCAAACAAAACGGAAACTCTGATAATTGCTCCCGATAAAAAGATCCCCCTGATCAAAAACTCCCTTGGTGCTCTGGGTGCATCTGTTAAAAGCAGCCTGAGAAACCTTGGTTTGATCAGTAAATGTCTTTGGAGGGTCACTGTCGTCAACTGACCAAAAACTGTTTTTATCATCTCAGAAATATTTCTAAAGTGAGAAATTTGTTGCCAAAATTGGATATCGAAATTATCATTCACACGTTCATTTCATCTCGCATTGACTATTGCAATTCTCTTTTCACTCTCTTCAACAAGTCAACGCTAAAGAGACTTTACACTGTACAAAATGCAGCTGCCAGACTTTTGACCGGTGCACCCAGAACAGCCCATATCACCCCTGTTTTATCCAGTCTTCATTGGCTTCCAGTTAAATTCAGCATTGAGTTTAAGATTTTAGTCCTGGTGGGGCAAGGTGGGGCCCCTCAATACATCACTGATTTGCTATGCCCCTACTCCTCAGGGCGTAGCCTCCGGTCTTCAGGCCAGGGTATTCTAAAGATCCCAAAAACTTGTTTTAAAACATGTGGAGACCTGGCATTCCAGGCTATAGCTCCCAAACTCTGGAACAATTTGCACCAGTCCTTCTGTGATCTTGACTGTGTTGAAACTTAAGAAACATTTGAAAACTTCTCTTTTTAGTAAAGCTTTTAGTTAATGCACCTTTTAACTATTATTTGTAATCCACTTTGTATCCTTTTTATGATGTTGCCCCTGTTGTTTTAATTTAATTGTTTTACTTCACCCATGTTTTGTACAGCGCTTTGTGATTTTATCTGTGAAAAGCTTTATAAAAATAATTTACTTACTTACTTACTCAGATAGTTATACACAGGGGGGAAAGCCTTATTTAGAGCTGAAGAAACTTCCGGCTGCTACCACATCTCTGTGAGGCAGAAAATGCCCAGCCCCTTGTCCTTAATGTGTTTGTGAATAAATCCAGTTTTATTAAACAAAGACTGTACATTTTAATTGTTCAAAGAGGATATGATTTGTAGAGTCCTGTTTGTTCATAGGCAAGAGGACACTGTGATCCACTCGAGATTTTGCAGTTTGCTAGCTTATATCTGTGCTCGTAGTTGTCGTGCTCTGATGACCTGACCCCAGTAGATGTAACTGGGCTGACAAGGAAGGTCAAAGTGTCCGCGTGGATCTTTTCCAGTGTGGTGACGCTGTAGAACATGCCGGTGCACGAGCTGCCGATGTTAACTGATGCTAATGTTAGCCAGGATACCTGCCACCAATAGCGATGGATGATAGTCAGACCAGCCAAGATGATCCACAACATGAAAAGAGATGGAAGTCAACATGTAGGCTTCGTCTGGCCAGTAGTGTGAAGCGACTGGGATGAAAAGTCTGAGTCCATGGTTCCCTCTTCCCGGAAAAGGGTGGAGTGCCATCTGCGGGTTGTGGACAAGATCTTGCCCCAAGTGGAGGAGTTCAAGTACTTGGGGTCTTGTTCATGAGTGAGGGAAGAGTGGATCGTGAGATCTGTCGTGGTGAAAAAGGAGCTGAGCCGGAAGGCAAAGCACTCAATTTACCAGTCAATCTACATTCCTATCCTCACCTATGGTCATGAGCTTTTGAGTTATGACCAAAAGGACAAGATCATTGGTACACGCAGTCGAAATGAGTTTCCTCCTTCTGGTGGCGGGGCTCTCCTTTACAGATAGGATCAGAAGCTCTGTAATTCCATAGGAGTTCAGAGTAAAGCCACTGCTCCTCAACATCGAGAAGAGCCAGATGAAGTGATTCGGGCATCTGTTTAAAATGCCCCCCGAACGTCTCCCTGGGCAGATGTTTAGGTCATGTCCGGTAGGAGGCCATGGGGAAGACTAAGGACACGTAGGAAAGACTATGTCTCCCAGCTTGCCTGGGAACGCCTCAGAATCCCTCGGGAAGAGCTGGAAGAAGTAGCTGGGGAGAGGGAAGTCAGGGCTTCACTGCTTAGGCTGCTGCCCCCGCGACCCGACTTCGGATAAGTGGAAGAAGATGGATGGATGGATGGATGGATGGATAAATGGAAATATAGACAGGGTGTGGGGGTCAAAGTTGACTTGGAAGTAGTATGAGAAGCGAAATAAAACCTAATTCTACCGCCGTGTTGTGTTAAAGGTAACTGACGCTAAGCAGCATTTATTGAATATATCACATAACCAGACACATTTTGATATCTCTTACTGCTGTGTGAACGCACAAACACACACAACATCCAGCTTCACTGGGTTTTGTGTGAAAGACAAGTAAATCAATTACAGCTCTGGCACACTAATTTTCTATAATTTATGTGTGAAAGAGTAATATTTAAAGGTGTAAACTCACGATTTGTCAACATTGTCGACAAATATAGACAATAGTATTGGTCGGCGACAAATGAATTTGTCAACAATAGTCGGTAACGTCATCACTTGTGTTTTTCACAAGTGATGAGCACGGCCACTCGCAAACAGTGCCGGTGAAAACATGTAAATTGTGGGAACATTTCACCCTAATCCTAAAAGACATGACTACCTTCCTCACTTTGCAAAGTGGACCGTGTTTTTTAAGGCAGTACAGCTGTGATACAAGAGCATTTAAAACAGATAAATAATAGACATCTAAGAATGCAAAGTTGTGTGGAAATAGATTTACTATCATTTTAGCCAAATTAAGCCAGTTAAACTTTGTCTATATACATTTTTTGGTCTGTATCAAATACTTTATTTTGTCAGGAACTTGTGAAGCAGCATCGATTTGGAGTGCAAAGAAGACAGTCACAATAACGAACATCAAGCACACGCACGCACGCGCACGCACGCACGCACGACCATTAGTTACCCTGGTGCCGATATCATAAAATAATGAATATAACGTCTGTTAGATAGCTAAAATTGTCAGAAAAAATTCAGTCTATTAGACTGCTAAAAATGCCAGGAGTTAATCAATAATTGATAATATACCTGTGTGTTGCCTTTTAAACACATCGCAGAATGCTTGTTTCTTTTTGAGGAAGTTAAATAGCTTTGGTGTTTGTTTATATTGCTGCTATTTTTACTATTCTTAGTTTTTCTGTCAGCACTGGGCTTTTGAGTAAACAAAACTTGAATAGTTATTTTGATTTTTCAAACAGACTAATGAGCCGCACAGTTACTGTATAAATACATATTCCTGAATCAATTTGTCATCTTTGTTCGTTAGCACATGCCTAAAAATATCTTGTGAAGTGTATTATATATATATATATATATACAGCACTTTTTTTAGGGAATCAAAGCAATTACATAGTGAAACCCATTATCTACATATTTTAAGCTACATATAAACCACTGGGAGCAGGTGGGTCAATTGTCTTGCCCAAGGACACAATGGTGGTGACTATGATGGAGGAAGCGGGTATCGAACCTGGAACCCTCGAGGTGCTGGCACGGCCGCTCTACCAACTGAGCTGCGCCGCCCCAATCTTGAGAATAAAAACAAAGCAGAATCAATGCAGATGGCTAAATTAGAGCCAATAATAGGTTTCTGCTTAATAATCGGATTAGTAGACTAATCATTAAAATTATCGATGACTAGTTGACTATTGAAATAGTCGTTAGGTGCAACACTACTGGCAACACACAACTAATTTACCTTAGAGTGAAATAACCTGCTGTTCAGGGTAGGTGAAGTAGGTAATTAGGCAACAAACAACATACAAACTTTCATCTAAGAGATGCTAGAGTGAGAAATACAGTTTCTAGCTATTTAAATGATGTACACATGGCACTGGACATCACCTTTTCTGTCTCCAGGGTCTTGTTTTCAAAGATGAAGGAAATGCAGTTTTTGACGACCTCAAGCCTGCGAGCGCTGTTAAACACAGAGCCAGTCTTTCCCATAATGGACACTGAAAAACAGACATGATTAGGTGAGTGACACTTTCAAACACACTTGGAAATCAAAATTTTGAGGCTATGTTTTGATATCATGAATGTCAGAAGGTGGCCATACCGACAGGGCGACCTGCAGGTACAACACATTTCTTCTCAGTTCTTGTGGATGGATGGATGTTGATGTGTTTAGCCACACCTTCCTGCAGCATCTTCTCCACTTTGTCATCATATAACACAGGGAAGGGGACCTGGTGCACGCGCAAGTGCGATCCCTCCGATGGTCTAGGCACTTTCTGAAATGCCATGTGGGGGTTCGGGTTCTCCTACAAAACACACACAAAGACTATGTATTAGGATGGATGAATAATCTGTCTTTCTTCTAAGAAGACAAGCGTATCATAAGTCAGATATTTATTTCCTTTTAAAAGTGCTTGATCGTGCAACATTTCGCTCAGTCCGTTTGAATCTTGATAAGAGTGATAAACAAAAACATTCATTTCAGGTACATTTGGAAAATTTGGAACTCTCTTTGTTAATAACAATGATTATGAATTATTTTACAGCTGCCCCAAGCACTGTACTTTCAGAATTGCAGCATAAGTAAATACAAATATTGGTTAACAGGTAAAACAGTTCATCATATTAACTCAAGTATGCCTTACATTTCTGTGTAGCTGTTCTGAGAGTTCCCGTATTCGCTTCTGCAGCTTTGCAGGGTTGAGCTGTTCTTCTCGAAAATGCTCAATGTCTAAGGCCACCAGCTTCAAAAAGAGAGAAAAAACAGTATGATAAATATTCATTGGTAGTTGTTGATAGTTGACTGGTTTTCATGCCATCGTACCTCATCAAAGAGATCGCAAGCTCTGTAAGGCGGACCACGCTCTGAGACAAAGCCAGCAAAAGCCATCCCATCCAAGACCTTGGTGAGGAAATCATTCTCAATGAGGCCTCGCTGGCCTAGAAAGGCTGTCTGGATAATGTCAGAATTAGAAGAGTTACAATGATGCACATACGGACAATGTAAAACTGCTCACATTGATATACAGTAAAATTGTGTGCAAATATTATTTGATTATATTTCAAGACAGCGCTGCAGTTATTAAATTAAGTATACCATTTTTCATAACATAATTAATTCTTCCTGAAAATAAATTCAATTGAGGCATCATTATTCTGTGGGTTTACTCAGGCCTTCCCCACTTTGCAATTCCAGCCAAATAAACTGAGCATGTTTATAATACAATCCATGTGGGGTACTTTGAGGATGATGTTCTCGGGGGTTACCATGGACGACACATCTACAGAATGAACAAAATAAATACCTATCAAAAACATCTAAGATGTAATACATCTCATATGGCACATTTTGTCCAAGTTTAGAGGCCCGTCCGTCTTGGAAACTTGCAAAAAAATAACAATGGAACGGTCAAATCTGAGGGACACACGCTAACACACTCTCAAAGGTTTATCTGTTTACATGTAATTCCATCTCACGTCTTGTCTCAACATTCCAGGAATATTACAGGACCAGCGTTCTTTCCGAGAAGCATTTGCTTACAAAAAAAGTTTAATCAAGTGGTCGCCAACTATGTTTTAAAAAACTTATATCCATAATTTAGACTTGTTATCTTACCTTGTGAAAGTGTATAACAGGTTCGGAATGGATGCGAATGAGTTGCAGGCATGACCTGTAGCCCTGGAACAGTTGTGCAAACAGCCTGAGCAAGACAGCCCTCACTTCCTTGTCCTGACACACACATACACACACACATGCACACCTTATTAAAAAGCTATTCCGCAACAGCAGGTATCAACTTAATTAATCATCTGGGTTGTCTTAAGGTAAATAATACATGATATATTCAATTGATGTTGAATTGCTTATTCAATAATTTTCAGGATAAAAGGCAAATTGTTTGAAGTAGGGATGTAACAATATGAAAATGTATATCATGGTATTGAGACCAAAATGATCATTGTTATTATTAATATTATATCATTGTATTGTTGAATGTGCTCAAAAAGTACTACACTCATTATATTTAAACCTTTAACTTTAAAAGCTTTTTAAGTTAAAAAAAATATATAAAAAAGTATACAGTGCATCCGGAAAGTATTCATAGCGCTTCACGTTTTCCACAGTTTGTTATGTTACTGCCTTATTCCAAAATGGAATAAATTCCACACATGTACATACTGTAAGTATTCAAAGCCTTTGCTCAATACTTTGTTGATGCACCACTGGCAGAAATTACAGCCTTTTTGAATACGATGCAACAAGAGAACATTCCAGAAGGACAACCATCTCTGCAGAAATCCACCAATCAGGCCTGTATGGTATAGAGGCCAGACGGAAGCCATTTCTTAGTTAAAAGCCAAAATACACCTAAAAAACTTTAAGACCATGAGGAAGAAAATTCTCTTGTCTGATGAGCCACAGATTGAACTCCTTGGTGTGAATGCCAGGGATCATGTTTGGAGGAAACCAGGCACCGTTCATCACCAGGCCAATACCATCCCTCATTGAAGTATGGTGGTGGCAGAATCATGCTGTGGGGATGTTTTTCAGTGACAGGAACTGGGAGACTAGTCAAGACAGAGGGAAAGATGAATGTGGCAATTTACAGAGACATCCTGGATGAAAACCAACACTTGCCATCCACCCTAATGAAGCTGGAGAGGTGTGCAAAGAGAAATGGGCGAAACTGTCCAAAGATAGGTGTGTCAAGCTTGTGGCATCGTATTCAAAAAGACTTGGGGCTGTAATTGGTGCCAAAGGTGCATCAACAAAGTATTGAGTAAATACTGTGAATAATAGTGTGTACACGTGAAATTAAATTTTTTGTACTTTTTTTTTTTTATTTGTAAAAAAAAACTTAAACCTTTTCACATTGTCATTAGGATTTATTCAGTTTTGGAATAAAGCTGTGACATAACAAAATGTGGGAAAAGGGAAGCGTTGTGAATACTTTCCAGCTGCACGGTAAACAGACAATATATTTTCCTCAGAAGAAAAACAAAATACTGTCCTGTATTGTCCTAAAGCTGTTGTATGTTACGGTTCAGTAGATGCTTAGAGGGTGATCACGTTTGACCATTGTGACACGCCCTCAAAACCTTTAGGATATGAACATGCACAAAGAAAAAGAATGCTAAGGCGCAACGGATGAAGTGATTTTATGTTCTCGTTCACCTGTTCAAACTGTACAGTGACCATTGCATCCATTTTTAATACCTTCATAGCGAATAACTCTCCTTTTGGTGAGCCCAATCTGCAGTCATGCACACGTGTATGGATGCAAAAATTGAAAGCCTATTAAAGCAAACATTTCAATCCGTCCGCGCAGAAGTGTTATACAACGTTTTACAGTGCTTTTTATCCCCTGTGCAGTCCAGTGGCGGCTCCTGGTCTTTTAAGTAGGGGATGATCATTTCCAGCTACTCTCTGTACACGAGTACAATTTCCAAGACAAGATAAAAGATATAACGATGCTAGATTTTACAAAGAAAACATTACTTCCAGGATTGAAATTTTCTCCATATCAACTCAGTTCATCCAATCATCATGCACAAGCTCAGCGTCCAGGAAAGCCGAGACTAAGCCCACTTTCGGAATCATAATCAGCTTTATTGGCCCAGTATGTTTAACACACAAAGAAATGTAATATGGTAGACTGTGCTGTCTTTGTTCAATATAATAAAAAAGAAGGCAGCAAGGCCAGAGATAAGAACAGACCCAACAAATCAACGAAGAGTGCCAACATCAAAAACACAAAGGAGGAAACACAGGAGCATGAAGCTCGTGCCCTAGGCCCGGGCCAATATTTCATAAGTTGATTAACCGAATTATGAATGAAAATTAAGTCAGTAAGTTTTCCAGCGTCGATAATCGCCATGTTCATAAATGTTTCAAGGCTTCAAGAGCATTTACGCTTTTCATCGGTTTCAGCAGCTGCGCGCGTTTGTGAAATGAAAAGAAGGGGGTGAATCCTCTTGTCCTTCATTAAGTGTCTTTGACTCGCTGTGTCCGCTGGCCTGCCAGCATCACAAAGTGCAACAAATTAGCCCGTGACAAACACATATAGTAGCAAACAGACAAAATGATCACAAAACCAAATTCCACCGCACCAATGTGGGAATATTTCAGTTCAAACCTTTGGAACAAGATGAGCCTATCAACAATGAGGAGAACGTTTGCTGAATGTGCTGGAATATGACAAACCTGCACACCCACTTGAAACACAACCACCCTGTTAGGTCTGGACAATTATGGCAAAAAATAATATTCACGATTATTTTATTTGATAGTGTAGTCACGATTAATTACACGCTTATTTATTCATTTGAAAACATGAGTATTTATTGTACCTTTAAAACTCAGTTTTAAATATAGTTAAAAATCAGTATTAAATAAACCACAACAATTAAAATAATAACAATAGCAAAGCCAATAGATCTAAATAACAATAGAAATATAAAAAAACTAAAATCAGTTTTTCCTGTTTTGTTATCAATTAATTTACCTTTTAAACGTATTTTATCACCATGGAGTGTATGCTTTTTGTAAAAAATAAAATTTAATAAAATGTTTGTTAATTAAATGAAAATATCTTTACATTTATTGGTGCAATACATCTTTGGACAATTTTGACCTGAATTCTGGTCAAAGCATAATTCTTTTGTAAATGTATTAATAAGTGCTTTAAGTACATTATCACTTTGCGTGTCCCATTAATCATTTTATTTTGTTTAAACTTGATCAATTGTCCAGCCCTACACCCTACAGTCCATACTCCGAGGCGTTTGGTGGACACTTTCAGTGCAAACAAGACAGCACAAAATGGTGTGCGCTCACAGAAAGTGTGGTTTAAATCACTGTATTGCTAAACACATGCTGCCATTTATTACTGTTGAAAAGCTAGCTTTTCCAAAAATACTGCAAACGTTTGACAGACATTTGTCATGTGATGGTGGTGTTCCTTGCGCCGAATCTGCCAGAATTAAGTTTTTTAGCATATGACCTGTTAATACATATGTTTATACTGTAATGTTTATACTGTCACTCTGCGCTTTTGTTTAAAAAGGTCTTAAAAAGATTGTCAGTTAAGTAGTGTACAACTGTACCTCTACATGTTCAATATTGAAGTGCAACTTTGTTTGTTAATAATTTATTTAGCAATTTAATTTATTATTTTGGTTGTAGACATTGGAGGGCCCCTACATCCTCCTTAACAAAACCTATTTTATTGCTTTTGGCTGTGATATTCAAGTGTAAAATTTTGCTAACCAACAAGGTATATTTTACTTTTATTATTTGTTTGTTTTAACTGACTCGTAGAGAAGAACTCTTCCCGTGTGAGCTATTTGATCTGAATATGTGAGCAGCCTTTTTTAAGTGAATCTCTTGTATATTCCCCCCACAATTGTTTTACAACTTTAAGTCTCTTTAAATACACAATAACGTTGATTCAACACACTGACATTGTAATAAACTTTTGAAGACTCGGTTTTAGAGTGTTTCTTGCTGCACGTCCGGTTTATTTGACGTCACAGCCCCTTTACAGTTATCACCATAAGCTAGGGCCATTCAACTAAATTGTTCTGTGGGCCACATTTCCGGTAATTTAAGGGTGTCCCTTCAGAATTTTTTTTTTTTTTTTACATTCCTGAAAACCTCCTCTCTGAGCTGCCACCTTAACGTGGTAGAGGAGTTTGCGTGTCCCAATGATCCTAGGAGCTATGTTGTCCGGGGGCTTCCATGCCCCCTGGTAGGGTCTCTCAAGACAAACAGGTCCTAGGTGAGGGATCAGACAAAGAGCAGCTCGAAGACTTCTATGGAAATGCAAGAACCGAGACTCAGATTTCCCTCGCCCGGACGCGGGTCACCGGGGCCCCCCTCCGGAGCCAGGCCCGGAGTTGGGGCACGATGGCGAGCGCCTGGTGGCCGGGCCTGTCCCCATGGGGCCCGGCTTTGGGTTATGACCGAAAGGACAAGATCACGGGTACAAGTGGCCGAAATTAGTTTCCTCCGCCGGGTGGCAAGGCTCTCCCTTAGAGATAGGGTGAGAAGCTCTGTCATCCGGGGGGAGCTTAAAGTAAAGCCGCTGCTCCTCCACATCGAGAGGAGCCAGATGAGGTGGTTCGGGCATCTGGTCAGGATGCCACCCGAGCGCCTCCCTAAGGAGGTGTTTAGGGCATGTCCGACCGGTAGGAGGCCACGAGGAAGACCCAGGACACGTTGGGAAGACTATGTCTCCCGGCTGGCCTGGGAACGCCTCGGGATCCCCCGGGAGGAGCTGGACGAAGTGGCTGGGGAGAGGGAAGTCTGGGCTTCCCTGCTTAGGCTGCTGACCCCGCGACCCGACCTCGGATAAGCGGAAGAAGATGGATGGATGGATGGATTCCTGAAAACCAACATCCTCTGCAGTTGACATATGATTTTTGTTTATTTATTTTTTTTAGGCATTACTAATTTGGGAAAAAAATATTTACAACAATAGCACTCAGCTGTTTTTAAGGGCCAACTGCCAAAAAGCTAGTCAAAGATCCTTTATAGGACACTGCGCTAGTATATTTAGAAATCTGCTGCCAAGAGGTTTGTCTCTTGCAAGCTTTTTGTACTGAACTCACAGGCCGGCCTGGGAAACTTCCGGTTTCCGATTTTCTGTTTGCCGTGAGTGACTGCTTGCTGTTGCAAAAAAAGCTAAGTATTATCTTTCTATCTGTGTGCTTCTATTTGTTTTACAGCAAGCAGTTGCTCTTCGCGCACCGTTCTCATGGATAGGTTGGTCCTACTAGAGGACCGTGTCCGCCAACTAGAGCAGAGTAATTTTGTAACTTTAGACTTTGCGGACACATCAAGCGTTAGCTGTAGCGAACTGACTAGCCCAGCTTGTAGCAGCCCTAAGCGGCCTACAAGCAGAGACAGAAAATACTCCGAATACCAAAAGTGTAAAACAGAAGTAGATAAACAACCCAATAATATCAACCTCAAATCACTCCTTTCAACTCTCAAAAAGCAATGCAATAAATTAAGAAACAAGTCAACCAACCTGACTAAATCCTTAAAAAAAAATTACATTAACGACAAAATAGAGAAAAACACAAATAAGCCACGTGAGCTCTGGAAAATTCTCAACAACCAGCTTCCTGGTTGCAGCCAGAAACTTAAAACTAGACTCACCAACATCAGCATCAAGGAGGGTGACTCCCTCATTACAGACAAAATGGAAGTAGCAAGCAGACTTAACGCCTTTTTCACCAGCATAGCCGCAACTCTTGTCAACAAGCTGTCCCACCACTCTAGTCGCTTTGGTGTAGAACACATTAAAGCCTTCTACAGAAAGCTAGGAGTATCCAACAATGATTTCAAATTAGATATGGTCACAGCTGATGAGGTGTTTAAAAAATTGAGCGCGCTCCACCCAAACAAGGCCACGGGCCTTGACAATATCCCCTCCAGATTCCTCAGGGACTCTGCCTCCATCATTGCCCCGATCATCACGCACATAAACCTCTCATTACACAAGGCCAAGTACCAAAATATTTTAAGATAGCAAGAGTAACTCCCCTCTTTAAAAAAGGAAGCAAACTGGAATCCGGCAACTACCGACCTGTTTCTATTCTCAGTTCCATTTCGAAAGTAATGGAGAAAATAGTTTATGAACAGGTCGATAGTTACCTTGCCACTAATAAACTCATGTACAAATTCCAATCCGGCTTCAGAACTAACCACTCCACTGACACATGCCTTCTCTTTCTGACCGACCACATCAAACACGAGGTGGACGCGGGCAAATACTGCGGCATGGTCATGCTGGACCTTCAGAAGGCCTTTGACACCGTTAACCACGCTATACTGTTGGATAAGCTCAGAGCAATCGGATTTGACAAAACCTCATCGAGCTGGATGCAATCTTACTTGGAGAGGAGGGAGCAGGTGGTAGAGGTGAACGGCACTGTGTCCCCCCCCTCTCGGTGAGCTGTGGAGTCCCCCAAGGCAGTGTATTGGGGCCTTTACTGTTCCTAATATACATAAATCGGCATGCGACAGTGAATTGTTCTTGTTTGCGGATGACTCGGCCTTGCTGGTATCAGACAGGGATAAGTCACAGGTGGAGAAAATCCTCAGTGCTGAAGTCTGTAGAACATGCACCTGGCTCGCTGACAACAAGCTATCCATACACTTGGGTAAAACGGAATCCATCCTATTTGGGTCCCACATCAACCTTAAGAAAGTCAATGACTTCACTATAAAAGTCAGGAAAGATGAGGTCACCTACCTCGGTTCCATTCTAGAGGCTAATCTTTCCGGTGATAAAATGGCAACCAAGGTAATCAAAAAGGTCAACCAACGAACAAGATTTCTCTATAGAGTCTCCTCTCTGGTCAACAAAAGCACCATGAGGATTCTGACGGGAATTCTCGTTCAACCCTTTTTCTATTACGCATGCACCTCCTGGTATCCTAGCACCTCCAAAACTCTCAAATCTAAACTCCAAACATCCCAGAACAAACTAGTCAGATTACTTCTAGACCTCCACCCCAGCTCCCACCTCACTCCTACCCACTTCTCCAAAGTGGGCTGGCTCAGGGTGGAGGACAGAGTAAAACAATTTGCACTGAGCCTAGTCTATAAAATCCGCTACACCTCCCTGATACCGAAGTACATGTCAAACTACTTCCTTAACGTAAATGACCGCCATAACCACAACACCAGGGGGAGCTCCACTAACCACGTTAAATCCAGATTCCGAACTAACAAAGGTCTTAACTCATTCTCATTTTATGCCACATCAATGTGGAATGCGCTCCCAACAGGTATAAAAGAAAGTGCATCTCCATCCTCCTTCAAAACCGCAATAAAAGTTCACCTCCAAGCAGCTACAACCCTAAACTAACACCCTCCACGGATTGTTAATAATCAAATGTAAACAATCAAATGCAGATACTTTTTCTTATGCCTCTCTCTCTCTCTCTCTCTCTCTCTCTCTCTCTCTCTCTCTCTCTCTCTCTCTCTCTCTATGCCCACTACTTGCTGTCCATTTCCTACCAAGTCAGACCTACACTGCTCCAATATCCATTTCTCTGTTCTCAATTGTTGATGACTGATGATAACAACCAAACCCAACCCCCCCCCCCCCCCCCCCCTCCACACCCCGGATTGTAAATAATGTAAATAATTAAATGTGATGATCTTGTGTGATGACTGTATTATGATGATGGTATATATGATAGTATATATCTGTATCATGTGGACCCCGACTTAAACAAGTTGAAAAACTTATTCGGGTGTTACCATTTAGTGGTCAATTGTACGGAATATGTACTTCACTGTGCAACCTACTAATAAAAGTCTCAATCAATCAAAAGCAACGGTGAACCGGTTGAGACGCATAATAGATTTAGACCTTTAGCTAGTCCTACACACCAATCTACCGGACACCACACCTTAGTCATAGGGGACTCCATCACCCGAAACATACAGCTTAGCAAACAAGCCATAATTAAGTGTATTCCCGGGGACAGAGCACCTGACATTGAAGCTAATCTTAGGGAGCTAACTCGGTAATGGTGCCATTCCCAAATTATGTGGGCTCTATCAATAACCTTGCTAACAACTTTAACGGTGCCCTGCGCGACACTATTGATAGTATAGCACCGCTAAAGCTGAAAAAGGCCCCTAAAAGGCCCTGGTTTACAGAAGAAACTAGAGCTCTTAAACTATCATGTAGAAAGCTGGAACGCAAATGGCGTACGACTAAACTTGAGATTTTCCATCAAGCATGGAGTGATAGTTTAATAACATATAAACGCATGCTTAACTTAGCTAAAGCTAATTACTACTCCAATTTCATTCATCTCAATGAAAACAATCCTAAATATTTGTTCAGTACAGTAGCATCGTTAACCCAACAAGGGACTACTCCCAGTAGCTCCACCCACTCGACAGATGACTTTATGAATTTCTTTAATAAGAAAATTTAACTCATTAGAAAGGAGATTAAAGACAACGCGTCCTAGCTACAACTGGGTTCCATTAACACAGATACAAATGTATATACGACGGATATTGCCCTCCAAAATAGTCTTTCTCTTTTTGATGAAATTACATTAGAGGAACTCCTGCGGCGTGCAAATGGGACAAAACAAACAACATGTTTACTTGACTCACTTCCTGGGAAACTTATCAAGGAGCTGTTTGTAATATTAGGACCATCACTGCTAAATATTATAATCGTATCACATTCCTCTGGCCTTGTTCCCGTAGCATTCAAAAAAGCAGTTATTCATCCTCTGCTCAAAAGACCTAACCTCGATCCTGACCGCATGGTAAACTACCGGCCAGTGTCCCACCTTCCCTTTATCCCGAAAATCCTCGAAAAAATTGTTGCACAGCAGCTAACTGAACACTTAGCGTCTAACAATCTCTGTGAACCCTTTCAGTGTGGTTTCAGGGCAAATCACTCTACGGAGACAGCCCTTGCAAAAATGAGTAATGATCTATTGCTAACGATGGATGCGGATTCGTATCCATGTTGCTGCTACTTGATCTTAGCCATGCTTTCGATACCGTCGATCATAATATTTTATTAGAACGTATCAAAACATGTATTGGTATGACAGACTTAGCCTTTTCTTGATTTAACTCCTATCTTACTGACAGGATGCTGTGCGTTTCCCATAACAATGTGACCTCGGAGTATGTTGAGGTAACGTGCAGTGTTTCACAGGGTTCGGTTCTTGGCCCTGTACTCTTCAGCATGTACATGCTGCCGCTAGGTGACATCATACGCAAATACGGTGTTAGCTTTCATGTTATGCTGATGACACCCAACTCTACATATCCCTAAAACTGACCAACACGCCAGATTGTAGTCACCTGGAGGCGTGTCTAAATGAAATTAAACAATGGATGTTCACTAAGTTTTTGCAACTCAACGCAAAGAAAACAGAAATGCTGATTATCGGTCCTGCTAGACACCGGCACCTATTTAATAATACCACTTTAACATTTGACAACCAAACAACTACACAAAGCGACTCGGTAAAGAATCTCGGTATTATCTTCAACCCAATTCTCTCATTTGAGTCACACATTAAGAGTGTTACTAAAACAGCCTTCTTTCATCTCCGTAATATCGCTAAAATTTGTTCCATTTTGTCCACCACCGACGCTGAGATCATTATTCATGCGTTCGTTACGTCTCGTCTCGATTACTGTAACGTATTATTTTTGTGCCTCCCTATTTCCAGCATTAAAAGATTACAGTTGGTAGAAAATGCGGCTGCTAGACTTTTGACAAGAACAAGAAAGTTTGATCATATTACGCCTATACTGGCTCACCTGCACTAGCTTAGCAAACAAGCCATAATTAAGTGTATTCCCGGGGACAGAGCACCTGACATTGAAGCTAATCTTAGGGAGCTAACTCGGTAATGGTGCCATTCCCAAATTATGTGGGCTCTATCAATAACCTTGCTAACAACTTTAACGGTGCCCTGCGCGACACTATTGATAGTATAGCACCGCTAAAGCTGAAAAAGGCCCCTAAAAGGCCCTGGTTTACAGAAGAAACTAGAGCTCTTAAACTATCATGTAGAAAGCTGGAACGCAAATGGCGTACGACTAAACTTGAGATTTTCCATCAAGCATGGAGTGATAGTTTAATAACATATAAACGCTTGCTTAACTTAGCTAAAGCTAATTACTACTCCAATTTCATTCATCTCAATGAAAACAATCCTAAATATTTGTTCAGTACAGTAGCATCGTTAACCCAACAAGGGACTACAGTAATGATCTATTGCCAACGATGGATGCGGATTCGTATCCATGTTGCTGCTACTTGATCTTAGCCATGCTTTCGATACCGTCGATCATAATATTTTATTAGAACGTATCAAAACATGTATTGGTATGACAGACTTAGCCTTTTCTTGATTTAACTCCTATCTTACTGACAGGATGCTGTGCGTTTCCCATAACAATGTGACCTCGGAGTATGTTGAGGTAACGTGCAGTGTTTCACAGGGTTCGGTTCTTGGCCCTGTACTCTTCAGCATGTACATGCTGCCGCTAGGTGACATCATACGCAAATACGGTGTTAGCTTTCATGTTATGCTGATGACACCCAACTCTACATATCCCTAAAACTGACCAACACGCCAGATTGTAGTCACCTGGAGGCGTGTCTAAATGAAATTAAACAATGGATGTTCACTAAGTTTTTGCAACTCAACGCAAAGAAAACAGAAATGCTGATTATCGGTCCTGCTAGACACTGGCACCTATTTAATAATACCACTTTAACATTTGACAACCAAACAATTACACAAAGCGACTCGGTAAAGAATCTCGGTATTATCTTCAACCCAATTCTCTCATTTGAGTCACACATTAAGAGTGTTACTAAAACAGCCTTCTTTCATCTCCGTAATATCGCTAAAATTTGTTCCATTTTGTCCACCACCGACGCTGAGATCATTATTCATGCGTTCGTTACGTCTCGTCTCGATTACTGTAACGTATTATTTTTGGGCCTCCCTATTTCCAGCATTAAAAGATTACAGTTGGTAGAAAATGCGGCTGCTAGACTTTTGACAAGAACAAGAAAGTTTGATCATATTACGCCTATACTGGCTCACCTGCACTGGCTTCCTATGCACTTAAGATGCGACTTTAAGGTTTTACTACTTACATATAAAATACTAAACAGTTTAGCTCCATTATCAGGTGACCACAGATGTAGCACTAGCTGTTCAAAGTCGGGACCCGGGGTGGACCACTCTGTGCATCAGTTGGGGATGTTTCTGCGCTGCTGACTTGTCTCCATTCAAGATGATCCTGTGCTGGCCCCACTATGGACTGGACTCTCACTATATTAACTAGATCCACTCGACATCCATTGCACCGGTCACCCGGGGGTGGGGAGGTTCCCACATCTGCGGTCCCTTCCAAGGTTTCTCGTTGTTCCCATTGGGTTGAGTTTTTTCTTGCCCCGATGTGGGATTTGAGCCGAGGATGTCGTTGTGGCTTGTGCAGCCCTTTGAGACAGTTTTGATTAAGGGCTATATAAATAAACTTTGATTGATTGATTGCTGACATTCCAGGGCCACAAGTTAAATAGCTCTGGCATAGGCTATCACACTATTCTAAAAGAGCGCAGCTTATAAGTTCAATGTTCAGAAATGAATAGCTTAGTTGCTAGTCGGTCTCCCTGGGGTCTGATGTTTGTAATGGGGAAAAAAATTAAAGGGGAACTAAACTTTTTTATTTTGTCGGACATTCACAATCCTTATCTGAGACAAGAACCCATTTTTCTTCTTTATACCCATTCTAACTCGTGAATAAACACTAACAAAAGTTAGCTAAAATGGATGTAAAGGGATTTTCTCAATTCCGCTAATAAAGTGCTCTCAAAAACATACAAAAACCTCCATGAACGTTTTATATGCATGCTGTAAGTATGCATGTAATTCAGTAACAGGCACATTAATAATAACAGCATCTAATACTTATGTACTTTGGTCATTTGAGGCATACAGTGGCGAATTGACAAAAGTTAACACATCACAAAGTTCGGTATTTCCTACAACTACCACTAATCACTGCACACTTCATGACAGCCAACGACTACTTTGGGACAAAGGATGATGCAGAACCATGTATTTTTTAACCTGAATATAAGGAGGCTGAGCTACCAGTTTTAAAAGCTGAGTGATAAGCATATCCAGCAAGTAGCATTGTAGCCGAAAGCTAAACAAGAAATACAAACTACGAACATAATAAAACAATCAATTACTGTACAATATCTGCTCTCAGTGGGATGCCGACTGATGGGGTTTTAATATCTTCCCGTTTAAATGAAGAATAATCATAATTGTCACGCAAGTAAAAAAAAAAAAAAAAAGGCCGCAAAAGAGCGCTGATTCATAATATATAATTAACTTTTACCAACACAGAAGCGATGCAGCTACTGTACTTACCGGCTAAGTATGTCAACAGCTACATAAGCTAATTAGCTCTCTGTGATCACGGAGCCGCTAAAAGTAGTTCCTCAGCGTTAGCGCTTGGGCTGCTTGATTCATCAACATCGAATTAACATTGAGATTTAAAATAGTGAAATAACGTAACTGCAAGAGGCTGAGTGACAGACATGTTCGCCAATCAGAATTGTTGAGCCTCGCGTTTGTTAGTCTATCGCCTAAAACAGGGAAAAAGATGTTTCACTTTGTGCATCTCTTTTCAGTCATCTACAATCTTTGTCTTGGTGGGCGGAGAGCAGGGCGCCAGCTTTGCACACACAGGAAGAATAGACAGAGAGCCTTGCGACTCGCCAGTGAAAAGTTCCGCAAAGTAAGAAAAATTAGGAGGAAACAAATACGATTACAAAGAAAAATGTCCCGTTGTGGTAATATTTCTGCTTCAAATCGAATGGGAAATAGGAGCCCATTAGCGCAAACAAACAAGCGAGAATGGCGTGATCATGTGATGGCACTTAGTTTTTCTAACTGGGAAAAAATGCACTTTAAGTTGTTGTTGCTATTGATATTTATTTAAGTTACATTTTTGCTTGCAGACATGAAAGTCAATTTTTTTCCGTTTATTTATTCAGGTCAATGTAAATGATAGGCCAAATTCTCCCAAAAAGTGCAGTTTGAGTATTCATGTTAGCATTTAAGATAGCTAGCTCTAGCTTGTTTCTCAATAAAATGAGCAGTTTCACCAGTCTGTGAGTTTATCAAAGTGTGATTATGAATCAAGATTTTACCAGTGGTGTGCCGTCAGGGCCAGCAAGGCCTTCTCTGCTGGCCAAACATACCCAGAAATCATAATCATAATTAAAGATAAAAGTATTTTTTTATTTACTTTCCCTAAATATATAAAAGTATTCATATTCTCTTCATGTCATATTATGCTCCTTCCAGCGCTGTTGTTTTATGGTTTATAGAGTTTTTATCCAATCAGAATTCAGCTAGCTTATGTTGCCATGCTGTACCAAATCTGCCACAGGCCTTCAGATTCAGCAATGTGGGCGTCCGTGCCATACTTGCCAACCTTGAGACCTCCGATTTCGGGAGGTGGGGGGTGGGGGGCGTGGTCGGGGGTGGGGCGGGGGGCGTGGTTGGGGGCTTGGTTAAGAGGGGAGGAGTATATTTACAGCTAGAATTCACCAAGTCAAGTATATATATATATATATATATATATATATATATATATACATACACATATATATATATATATATATATATATATATATATATACATATATATATATATATATATTAGAGATGCGCGGATAGGCAATTATTTCATCTGCAACCGCATCAGAAAGTCGTCAACCATCCGCCATCCACCCGATGTAACATTTGATCAGAACCGCACCCGCCCGCACCCGCCCGTTGTTATATATCTAATATAGACGATGCAAGGCATTAGTGAGGTTATAAAGCTTTTGCCTGTTAAAGAAAGGAGACTGATCCAATGCAGTACAGACATTCGCGTGCCACGCTGTCACGACCCAGACGCACACCAGTGCGCAATCATATGGGAGCCGCGCTGAGCGCACCTCCAAGCACGTCTCGCTGCCGGCGACGGCCGGGTATGGGCCCGACGCTCCAGCGCCATCCATTTTCAGGGCTAGTTGATTCGGCAGGTGGGTTGTTACACACTCCTTAGCGGGTTTCGACTTCCATGGCCACCGTCCTGCTGTCTATATCAACCAGGGTGAGCCCCACCCCTTTCGTGAGCGCACTGCGCGCGGAGTGACCCCTGTTACGCGCCCCCGGCAACAGGGGTGGCGGGCAGGTAAGCTGCGCGGGCGGAGCGCGCGGAGTGACCCCTGTTACGAGCCCCCGGCCACGGGGGTGGCGGGCAGGTAAGTTGCTTACCTGCTGCGCGTGACGCCGGCCGCGGCGAAGGCGGACGAGGCGGGGTGTCGGTGCGGTGGGCGCGGTGGTGACCCTGGACGTGCGTCGGGCCCTTCTCGCGGATCGCCTCAGCTACGGCTCCCGGTGGGGCCCTCTCGGGGGAAGGGGCCTCGGTCCCGGACCCCGGCGAGGCGTCCCTTCTCCGCTCCGTAAAAGTGTCCATCTCTTTTTTTTTTTTTTCCTTCTGTTGTGACATATGCAGCAGGTGCCTGCTCGTTTTTCGTATGTGGGTAACAACATTTAACTATGTATATATATTTCCGAATTGGTTTAACTGCCACCCGCCTGAATCTATTTAAAATCAAATTTTTTTTTATTTCAACCGCCCGACCCGACCCGACCCGCGGATAAAATCTAATTTTTTTAAATTTCATCCGCCCGATCCGCGGATAATCCGCGGACTCCGCGGTTGTGCCCGCAAACCGCGCATCTCTAATATATATATACATACATACACACATATATATATATATATATATATATATAAGAAATACTTGACTTTCAGTGAATTCTAGCTATATACATATATTTATTTTATTATATATATATATATATATATATATATATATATATAAGTAAAATAAATACTTTAATTTCAGCGTTCATTTATTTACACATATACACACACATAACACTCATCTACTCATTGTTGAGTTAAGGGTTGAATTGTCCATCCTTGTTCTATTCTCTGTCACTATTTTTCTAGCCATGCTGAACACCCTCTCTGATGATGCATTGCTGTGTGACACGCACAAAAGTGCTTTCATCAAATGCACTAGAGTTTGGTATCTTCCATCTCTCCCTAGCATGGCCCAAAACCAGTCAATCTTTGCTTCCTTCACTGCCAAGCACTTGGTACTCCACTACTTCTTCCTGGAGGCTATCCAGGTCCAATCGCAGCTGCGGCTTGGAACTTACAAGCGTATTTCTTCATCTTACTCGTCGTCGGCGTCCCCATGGCTGTATCTTCCTCGTTCTTCTGCTTCGTCTCCTTGTTGTGTGCGCAGTTGTGCACTGCACTCTCTAAAAGCCCTAGATGTTATTGTCACATATGCATGTACAGTAGATGGCAGTATTGTCCTGTTTAAGAGTGTCACAACATTGCTGTTTACGGCAGACCAACTGCTTTACGGTAGACGAAAACGTGACTGCTGTTGTTGTGTGTTGTTACCGCGCTGGGAGGACGTTAATGAAACTGCCTAACAATAAACCCACATAAGAAACCAAGAACTCGCCCTCGATCATTCTACAGTTATAACGTGATTGGGCAGGCACACTGTTTATATTGTGGGAAAGCGGATGTGAAAACAGGCTGTCGACACGTCACTCAGGTCCGCATGGAACTGGAGGGGGCGTGGCCTCCAGCTCCGCCTGAATTTCGGGAGATTTTCGGAAGAAAATTTGTCCCGGGAGGTTTTCGGGAGAGGCGCTGAAATTCGGGAGTCTCCCGGAAAATCCGGGAGGGTTGGCAAGTATGGTCCGTGCGCTGTAAACGAACGGGGTCATACAGTGATAGAGTTGCAATAGCCAATTAGATCACGCGTTGTTGTCAGTAAGGCCTTCTAGGTGGCCTAAGGCAGATATATAGTGATGTTATGAGCCAGGTAACATAATAATAACTCAATTACCCAGCATGCCACAGTAGTAAAGAGCATGCACAGTAGCCTCGTTTAGGTTGTTTAATGTAGACATGCCGGCCGGGATGTTTTGGATAAGCACCTGTGGAGTAAACTTTAAGAACTCAGCCAACACGCCTCGTCTGCATCTTTTATGATTAGACAAGACAACACATATACTTGCAAGGCCATTTTCAAGAAGGATATTTAAAAATAAACTACATCTTATGAGACCATCTCGGCCAACTCCAGAAGCTAGCTCAGCTGTCGATGAAATGTGAGTTCAGATATTTTATTTCTTTATTGATTTGCAATTTAAATTTCGACAGTACCACATAAGATATGTTTTAATTGCTGATGCGGGTTTATTGTTTTTTAAATGCCCCAGAAAATAACCCATTTTGTACAATGCATAGTTGTGCGTAAATGTGTTTTTGTATAGTATTTCTCCAGCAATGGTCATGTGGTGACATCAATGATGATATTTTAAGAGGTAATCATTGAACTCGGACATCACTGAAGGCCTAGGTGGGAAACACACAGGCCCGCCACTGGATTTTATGATAATTTGAAACCGTAATACTAACCCAAGGTTGTTTTACCGCTATTTATCATTAATACTGGTAATCGTTACATCCCTAGTTGAAACCAATAATGTCCTCCTTATGGTAGATAAGGATGTAAAGCTATGGGTAAAGTGTATGTATAAGCAATGCTGACTTACCAACAACTTGAGGTTGGACAGTGCAGTGCGAGGCGGTGGGAAGGCACTGTCGGCAATCTCCAAATCAGGATGCAAAACCTAGAATGAGTTTATTCTTTCGTGGTCAGGAAGCACAGACTCTTGTGTTTAAAAAAAATAAAAAAATAACCTAATAAAACTGAGCATTCTGTGCAGATGATGACATTGCCCGAAAAATCTAGTAGAGGAAGTGTATTTGAGTTAATAATTGAATTTAAATCTAAGCTTCAGTAATAGTTTATTAAGGGTGTGTGTTTACTTGTACTACAGCCAGTGGCAGACATTTACAACATTCTGAGTAGAGGAATGAAGGACAATTTAGACCGTTATGAGAAAAATACTAAGTGAAAGTAAAGACTCATGGTCAAATTTATGTTTGACTTTACAAAACGACTTGAGTTATATATTTTGTTGTGGTCTGAATGTTATGGTTATGGATAAAAAAAATGCATGAAGGTAGTCAGCAAGCACGTGCTTACTTACCAGTGACAGGGCGTCCTGTGTTTGGCTTAGCAGAGGTTCAGGGAGTAGAGACAAGTGAATGCACTCTGGGATTTTTATTGTTCCTCCATCCAGGTCCGCAATGATGACATCCAACTGGTGACACATGAAACGCTAACATGTCAGGTGGTTTTATTACAGCCAGGAGGGATGACTGCAAGGATAAACACAAATTTCTGACGAGGCTTTCAAGTAAGCAGCCAAATCAACCATAAAAATGCCCATTACATTATGTGTGGACCAACCAAATTATCGTTTATCATCATCTTTTGAAAATAATTTACATGTTGGGAGATTCAAATATGTACCCACCAGATCCTGGATTTCACTTTGAAACATGGAGTGCACTCCAATGATAAAAGGGGTGGGGGAGCTCAGCACCTCCAGCAAGCGTGAAGGCAGGATCGGGATGTAGGGATAGCTAAAAAAAAATACAAAAAATTATACATGTAATACATCCAGCTGGACCAAGAATGCAGATAAAACAAAACTGGATGACTGAGAAAAATGTGCTTATTTTTAAAACTACTTTACAAAAAGTCAAAATGAGTACACTCATTCTATGATAAGAAACTACATGAAGCACACAGTGTCCAAATATTTTGTAATAACTTATTTACAGTTACTGCTGGATCATCATCAATTACTGGGAACTGACGAGCACCATTGTGTAAACATTCATATCAACAAACATTTTGCTAATAACCAGGTGTTATGTGGCATGGGTTTGCAACACAGGTGTTTTTCCCCATTTATTGCTTCAGGTTGGCAAAAAGTCACTTTCTTAGTCATTACATTTTCCACGGGTGAGAAAATAAAACATTTTACTTTATATTTCTAGTGAGTAATGAAATCATCCTTCAAAAAAATTGTAAATCAGCATTACCCATTAATAAAGTAATATGAGCAAACAGGCACATAATTCAATCAGCTAACCACTGTGCACTACTTTAATGTATGCAATTCAACAAACAACAAAACATGTAATTTGAATATTACACCAGATCACAAAAAGTAGGCATTTCCTGCTTTAAAAAGTAGAGACAACACTTAATGGATCATATTTAAGCCGTTTCCATTTGTGTTATACTACAGACAATAAGAGGTAGATCAGGACCTAGCAAACTACATCTTTTTTACAATTCTCGTAGTACTGTAGATCTGTCCGAAAAAGAAATATATTGCTATTGAACAATGAGATGGTAACAACATGTACAATATATTTTCCATTAGGTAGTGCTGATTGTGAAACAACACTCACCTGTATTTGAGAGGAAACATGAGGGCTTCCAAGGCGCGACTCGCTTCCCCTAGCCGCTGGTAACTGGTGGAATGGAACAAAACCTTGTGCTCCGTCAGAACCGCACAAAACAAGCTTAGAACATTTTGAATACCTGGAACAAGGAAACCAATAAAAGAAAACAAAGTGTAATTATTGAGGTGTTTGTTGAAAGGGATGTTGAAGTTAACAGCCACATTGTTCCAAATTAGTCATCTAACTAAGTTACAGTACATGGCTATTTGTAAACAGCTTCAGACTAATTACATTAAGACTGAAATATGCAAAATGTTGTCGTTATGATGATGAAGATATGCTGCAAAATCGTTGAGACTATTATGGAGTGTGTCGCTGATGGACAACGTTGACTGGAACATATGTACTCTGTTATGTTATTTTTTTAGGACAGTGGGTCAGACCGTTGAAAAATACTGCATGATTCACTGTATTAAGGGTTTGCTAACTAAGGTGAGCTGTGTCAATTCTAGAATTGAGCAGTAAACACAGAACTCAGATGTCTAAATTACAGTTCTACTGTATAGTGGTACTATTTTAAATAACTATTTTACTTTTGGCTTTGTGCTTGAAGATGCGAGCATAAATTTGAGTTACAATCATCCCTGTTTCTAGTGGGTGTATTAGTAGCCAGAATTATTCTTGTAAGATCCGCCATCTGGTCTTCCTCACTAGCAAAAGCTTATAGCTAGAGGTCAATACATGTTTATTTTGCAATAGAGAAAGTGAGTGTGAAGGACATGTGCTAAGAAGAAGAAGTGGATGATAGTAATTGAATTAAAGACGTAATTAATATCATGACTGACCGACCAAGTGGCCAAATTGTTGAGGAAGTTCCAGCGTAACAATGCTAGTCGGCAGACTCGGCACAATACTGAGGCAGCTTTTCTGCCAGCAAGGATGTTTAATGATCTAAACGGCAGACATTTAATCATGAAAATATGGAAAAGCTGCTGATAGTGTGCCCGACAAAGACACAGCTCAAAAAGAGATACTGCAGAAGTCGGCTCTCCCAAGTAGGGCACTTCACATGCAAGCTCACCGCACCATGACAGAGCAGATGGGGCAGTTAAAGTTCCAACGATTTTCACAAACACACTGGGTGGGGTGAAATGTGTCCTATGCATTTGACCCATCCCCATGTTCACCCCCTGGGAGCAGTGAGGAGCAGTGAGCAGCAGCGTGTGCCACGCTCGGGAATCATTTGGTGATTTAACCCCCAATTCCAACCCCTGATGCTGAGTGCCAAGCAGGGAGGCAATGGGTCGCATTTTTTGTAGTCTTTGGTGTGACTCGGCCAGGGTTTAAACTCACAACTTCCCAGTCTCAGGGCGGACACTCTAACCACAAGGCCACTGAGCTGGTCCTAATATAATGGCCTTGACAGCAAAAAAGGCGTGCAAGGAATGGAAGTCAAGTGTGGGTATGTGTGCATGTTTGTCTGTGTGTGTGTTTAAGGTGAACTGCCGCTGTAGCTTTAGAGGCCAATATCCTATGATCAACGTGAAACCTACATCACCGCAGACCGCGGTTTCTCTCCAAGGTAAAGTTAATGTTTTCCATTATTACATTACCTCACAAAACTACTGTACTGTAACTTCCGGTCTATATGCTGCTAACTTTTTCCCCACACTTTGAACTCTGTGCTTTACACAATGCTGTGCCTAATTTATGGACTTTTTCAGTGTGACGGAGCATGTTTGTCTGACATTGAAAAGCTGCGCACACACACACACACACACACACACTCACACTCACACACACACACACACACGACTTTCATTCCCTGCACGCCTTCCTTGCTGTCAAGGCCATTATATTAGGAACACCAGTAACACCATTTTTCACAAGACCACCTTTTCCCCCTCTGTTAAATACAAGTTAAATGTCCCCACATTTTACTTGTCGTATGTGTTCTTCCCACTAGCCAAACCACGGCATCCCTCCTAGGTTTGTTAAATGAGATTTTTTTTGTACATCCATTTTTTTCACAAGCTTCACATGCCGCTAATAAATTAAGCCTCATGACATTAGACGAAGAAATGGCAAAACGGGTCAGGGTGAAACAATGACATTGTTTACATTACATCAAACACGCTCTCACAATCATTCAGTCAGCCATTTAGCGCGTTGTGGACTTACTCTCATCAAGGATGAAGACAAGACGAAATATCACAAATATCCCAAAGCTGAAGAAGATTGACCGAACCATTGAAAAACAAAAAACACCCTGCTCGTTACGGAAATCTACCACCACTAACGGGCCCGCTGCTTGCTGAAGAAGACGGCTTTGCTGGTTTCAGCGTGCAGGAGGAGGCAGTGGAGGAGCACAAAGACCATGCTCCGGTAGGCTACTGTATGTGTTACAGCCACTGACTTTAGTTACATTTGTGAATGATGTGTAAACATTTCATGTTTCAATGCGGTTAACATTAACGCATGTAAACATGAACTAAAAGTAATTTAAAAAAACTAAACACTCATACGTTATACAGTAAATAACATTTTAAACACAGTAAAGTATCATTTCATGACAACCAGGAAGGATTCTAAGATTCCATATCCTGCTATTGTTTCCTATCAAGCAGCTGACAGATCGATTCATCACACACTGGGATGACAAGAGAGAGGAAGATGAACAGACATATTTGCACCACTGGGTGCTTGGAGTATGAGTGTTTGGCTCTCTGAGTGCAGCTCTACACTGATAAAACAGGAAACTGAAAAATATATTAATGTTGAAGATGACCAAAACGATATGTCACTGAGTAGACTGGTCTAATAAAACTACTACAAATCACAAAATGATATGTTGCAAAGATTTCCCAACACAGCGACTAGTCTCCAGCTTAATGTAATGGCCAGCTGTCTACTCATCTTATGAAAACAGCGACATACTTCCGAGCTTTAAATAAAGAGACATCAGCAGCGCCCGATAACAGCAGACAAAGGCAACAAACAAACAAACAGCAGCACTCTTGATGGCTGGTTTTATCTCACTCCCGGGGGGTGAACTTCCTGTGTAGTGTGACATGTTTAACACACATTCCTATCCAATGACTCCTGTGACCTGTGCACGCAAAAAGATGTACCGACTGTCTGTTCTGTGTGTGTTTTCCTCTGACCTTATATGGTCAGAAGGACCGCCAAATAAGTGGAAATGTCATTTTTGCTCTCCTTGCCGATCAGATGACAAAAAATTACTGACTGCATCAGTCAGGAAGAGTTTGAGAAATGATTAACATTCATGCAGTCTTGCTATGACGATGAAGAATAAAAAATAAATATTGTATGTGAGCAGCCCATTAAAGACAACAAAATAGTTTGTTTTTGTTTTTTTTACATTTAGGAGCATTAAATATGCATCCTTCCAACACATGGATTTTCTAAAGCTTCCTTGAGGACAAACAAAATGTTGCCACCGAATAAAAACAGACGCGCAAAGACTGAAGACTGAAGGGCTGTAGTTGGGTCAAGATGTTTGGTGTAGACAGATTGTTACAAACTTATGACTTCCACATGACCTTCCTAAGTGGAAGTACCCCCCATGTGCACTCAAGAAACAAAATCAACTCTCCTTTCAAGCACATTCTTTTTCCTAAATGACGCTAGACCCGCGCCAATTTTCCATTGCAAATCAGATTTCATAAATAATTTGACCTCAAGATCAGATGTAAGTCTGCTTGGTTAAAAAATGATGTCAAATTCAGATTTAATTATGAACTCTGCATAATTGTAATTTGTAGCGACAGATAAATATTCTCGACACAGATGAATGGTTGCAAGTATGAGTCACGGTGAAGCGGACACATACTGTACTGGCCGCACAAATGGCTTAAAGTACAAAAGATTAACATGTTGTGCAAACTGAGCACCGTGAGCTCAACAAACTTGATCAAATCTTCATCATGTGCTTGTTGCAGCTTACACCAAATTATAGAATCAATGAGGGAGAACAAAAACATATAATCTTGCCTCAAACACGTCTACAATAGAATTATTCCAAAATCGCCTGACTATAAGATCTGCAATTGCAATTGAGCCAGAAGAATTGGGGCTCAAAAAGCCGATAAGACAGAATTCCTTTACACCACATTATGTCAAAGCAACAATGCAAAATTAAATAAACCCAAATGGTGATTTTAGGAATATGATTTAAATATAATATTTCAAGATACTATTTGACATTACTTTAGGAGAAGAGCTATACAGTTCGAACTATTAGCACAAGTTAAATAAAGAACAGTTTTAGTATATGCAGTCAGTATGTGTCTAGGCACTAAATTATTCCGATTTCTCCAATAGTTTTAAATAAGCATCCTCCAACTCATGGCATCTGATCTTTCGGTTTTAGAAAAGTCGAACTAACACAACAAGATTAAACGGTTTAAAGCCAGATCTCTCGAGTGGGTGTGTGCCGCCACAGAGGACCCTTCGTATCACGCGGAATATAACCCAGTAGCAGATTCCATTTAATAAAAACAAAGGCAGCAATTGGAATAATGAGGAGACTGTTTATTCGCTAACATTTTGAAGTGCATTGATGGGAGAAAAAAATAAACACATTTATTTAAAAAAGTAGCAAAGGCAATGTACGACACCGCGGCTTCATTAGGACTACTGACAAGTGAGACGTAAAATAATGAAGCAGGAATATTACAAGGCAAGGTAGAAGGCATACACAAACATTTTCATGCTGCATTCAGGTTGACTTGTAAAGAGCCGCAGATGCCTAGTGTGACATCATAGGTCAACCCCAAAAGCAATACATCAATCCGCTCTAAAAGGAAATAAGTGTCCCCCAGTGTACGGGAGGCACACGGCGTATGACCAATAGTCACATTATAGAGTGTGCATGGACTTGGGGACTTCACATGTAGGTGTGAAAGTACAAAAAAAAAAAACTTTTTGAGAAATCATACTAATTTGGTGCATGGAAACATAGTGACTGGGACTTCAACTTCACTTGGAATGTTGGAAAATACAGAAAACCAAACTATTTGAGAAATCAGACTAATTTAGTGCATGGAAACATAGTGAGTGACTGCTGCAGCATCCTGAGCTTGGTATTGGCAAACAATCACACAATGCAATAAGCAAACCAGAGCCGAACCTGTTTCATAGTATTCCTGTCAAATAATTGGATAATAAGAGGGCTACTGGGTGTGAAGTTGGAGACGATGCAGGTGGAGGCCCCCTTGGTGTCCTGGGTTGTTGATTACCTGACTGACAGACCACAGTACGTGCGACTGCAGGACTGTCTGACAGGCTGGTCAGCAACACCGGGGCCCCGCAGGGCACAGTCCTCTCCCCCTTCCTCTTCACCATCTACACCACCGATTTCCACTATCACTCAGAGTCCTGCCACCTTCAGAATTTTCTGATGACTCTGCGATAGTGGAGTGTATTGAGGATGGTGATGATGAGGAATACATAGCACTGGTGGAGGACTTTGTCACATGGTGTGGAAAAAACCACCTCCAGCTCAATGTGACGAAGACCAAGGAGCTGGTTGTGGACCTGGGAAGGAGGAGGAGTACTCCGGCGACCCCTGTTTCCATCAGTGGGGTTGATGTGGACATGGTTGAGGATTATAAATACCTCGGAGTACACATTGACAACAAGCTGAATGGGTCAAAACACGCTGAGGCACTCTACAAGAAGGGACAGAGATCCTAGACTTCCTCAGGAGTCTAGGATTCTTCAACGTCTGTACAAAGATGATGAAGATGTTCTACGAGTCGGTGGTGGCGGGCGACTTCTTGTACGCCGTGGCCTGCTGCGGCAGCGGGCTGAGAGCGAGGGACGCAAACAGACTGGACAAGTTGGTAGAGAAGGCCATTAACGTGGTGGGAGTGGAGCTAGACTCTCTGGCGGTGGTGTCAGAGAGGAGAAGTCTAGCAAAGCTCCTAGCCATTATGGACAACACCTCCCACCCACTACACTCGGACCTTGCGGAGAGAAAGAGCACGTTTAGTGGAAGGCTCAGACTCCCAAAATGCAACACGGAACGACACAGGAGGTCCTCCATACCGACAGCCATCAGACTGTATAATGCATATGTTCCTTGACTGCACTTAAATGTAGAGTATATGTAGAATATATTTATATTATTTATATACTATATATATATAATATATTATATATATTATATTATTTATTACTATTATTGTATATTGTGAGCGAACTGTGGTGCTGAATTTCCCCCAGGGATCAATAAAGTACTTTCTATTCTATTCTAATTACTTATTTGTCGCTGAAGTGTCAGGACGCACCTAGCTGCTGGAAGAGCAGAGCAACGCTCTTGCATGTGACAGGTAGTGTGTCATTCAGAGGTGTCTGGATGAGCTGCCGGTCGCCTGCTCCCAAGCTAAACAATTTCTGTACATAAAAACATACACAACAAAATTCAGAAAACTGGGATAGAATAAATGCGGCCATTGTCTCTTCATTGACTTTATATCTGGAAAAAAGCATAATGAACTTAAGTCAGTGTTGCATCAACACACAGATACTGCACATGTTGAACACAACATGACATGCTGCATAAACAGCATTGAACATGATTTTGTTCTACAAAGTGTGCAACACTGATGCTTGACGGATCAAATTGATGATGCAATAGTAATCAAAGGTTGCATAACAATGGTGGGTAGTGCCTTCAAAGATGCACTGACAAAGTTAAGTTTACAGGCTAAGAGAAAATGGCATTCTTCATTCATCCAAGTCTTTACATACCTGTAGGTTTTACTATGTGCTAGTTTGACTAATGTTTCTTCCCCTGCCTAAAGGCTCACAGGAGTTGCGAATTGAAGTGGCGTCATGCTGGGGACATTCCAAATTCTTTCCTCTTACAGCATATAAAACAACAGTTTGAACAGGAGCTGAACACAAAACTTGGGAGGAGAATTTGTATGTTTCCAATAGTAAATAGTGGGCATTTATTTATTCAAAGATGGAAGCACAATGCACAAGATAATGTCATAATTCTAAATGTTACTTTAACATAATGATGACATGTCAAAGTCAAGTATCTTGTGGCGGTAAACATTCTACACTTTTCTGCTATGGGTTATTCTAAAAACACCATAATTGACAGCTTAAAGTAAGCAAGTATTATATTTTATCCTTTATCCTATCTTTTGAATCAAAGACTTGTACAACCTTACTTTTTTCTGGATAAAAAAAAACCTCATTATTATCATAATCACGCATGCAAAAATAGGTGAGCATTCAACTTGTTACACATTTAAATAGTTAATATTGACAAATGAAATATTGTTCATGAGTTACACATCTTGATTCCAAATACATTCTTACGCTAATGTTCAAAATAAATGTAATTGTAAGACAAATAAAAAGGAACACTTACAGATTTATTTGTATATCTAATATGTTTGATGAACCTACAATAATATTGTTAGAATGATATAGTTAGTCATAGTATCCCTTAGCTTTCCCCCTGTATGATACAATAATTCCTGAGAGTCACAAATAAACCATAAAAAACATGTTCAGTTTTTTAAGCAAGACATACCTGGGATCCGCCAGCTGTTGGAACCTGGAATATAAAGAGATTGGCCACCAAACCCTCCAAAGGAAAACTCAAACTATCAATGTATACAGTGTAGATCAGTCCCAAACAACCCTGAAAGGACAACAGGAGACAGGGTGAATTCAACATATTGCTAAATGTTCTGGAATTGTAATGAAATACAGTATTATCTTGCACAAGTGAATACACCCCTCATATTTCAGCAATCATTTTAATGCCAGTACAGTAGATCTTCAAGGGACAACACTATAGAAAGTATGTACTTTAGAGTAGTGTTCAGTTTGTATTGCAGCATTGATGTACTCGCTACAGAAATTGACTCACCCCAAAGCCATTGTCTAAATAGATGGCTACAAAGGTTGGGAAAAATATTGATATGGCAATATATCACAATACTTAATTGGACAATTTTTAATGCTATGATATTGGTTAAAAAAATACAAATAAAATTAAAGGGGATCTATGATTATTATACTCTAAATTTAAAACACTTCCTTGTGGTCTATATATTATGTATTGTATATGCGTTGATGTAAATTTTGCCTGAACTTTAGTCCACAGCCACATTTATAACCCCTTCTTTGAGTCTAATTGCATATGAAACCATGCCCCACCCTCTCCAAAAGTATATCTGAATTCATCTTTTGAAAATGTACGATGTACATATATATGAATATATATGTTGATGTCGTCGTCATTGCTATTTTTTCCCCACACACGGTCAAATAAATGTCATAAATATTTATATAGCTGCACCCAATCACACTATTAGGTACACCTTCCCACTGACAAAGCGATACAGACCTGCATTGCTTTGACCAGCCTTTATGTCACTGCATGTTTCCTACCTTTTTTTGTGTTTTCCTAAAGCCTAAAGGATCTCCTCTCCGAATGGCTGAGAGCTTTACTTACTGTATATGTCCAAATAAGTATGTCCAAATAAGTACGTCCACCTTGCGGTGACGTCACAACACTGCAAAACCCCGTGAACAGAAGCATCTAAAACTGGTGCAAGATCTCACCAAAATACATTAACTTTAAAGATGTATAAGTCAGAAAAGACACAATTCCTCATCGGTCTTTTTTAAAGTCATGTTTTGAGCTGACTGTAAGTAAGCTCATTATGCAATTTTTAGAATTTTAAATTAACTTTTTTTTTTATCAACTCAAATTTTGAATAATGACTATACTGCTGTACACCAGTTATTCTAAGTCATTACCAAGTTCCAGTTATATAGTATTACTATTGTACCATGGATGTTATAATAAAATAGTTGAGGAAATGTGATAAGTGTACTCATTGTTGTGAGTTTTGACATACAGTAAACAATATTTAAACTAATTAACTGCATTTACTCATAAGTGGTTCTTAAAACATACTTTGAAAAAAAAAAAAGGGAACTCTGTCATGTCTAAGATTAAATGGTATAATAGCCTGAAACCGTGTTCCCAAAAAAAGCATGCTTCGATCTTATTTTATTAAAGTGTGCGCTTATTCTTTAGCAAACAGACAGAAACAGAAATTTCTAATAAAAACATCTTCTAGAGCAAGATGCCAGCAAATAGTACCTATTTACCCTGAATATTTCTGGATAATCCAATCTGGAGACGAGTATGAGGCTTTTTGGTGCAAACACTTGAGCTGGTTGGATCAAGCCATCATCTTCCACCTCTTCATCGTCATCCCCATCAACTTCGATACTTTTTGAACCCTAGAATACAAAAAAAGAAGCTAACTTAATGAAACAGTTTAACGGCCCATGGATTTAAAAATATACAAAATAATATAGATTTAATTTATTTTGGCCTTGTTCACACTCCAGGTCAATTCCAATTTTTTTGTGACCTGTATCAGATTTTTTCATGTCAATTTGAACAGTGTAATTAGTTTTTTTGATTCAATCCAGGCCTCTTTTGTATGTGGATATAAATCAGATATGTATCCAATGCGACTGCAGCCGTTTGAACAATTGAGTCGTGTTCAATACGTCATCAAAAAGTGTCATCATTCTTCGCCAAAATAGACGGGATGCAAAATAAATAGTTGACAAATGAGAATAAAAAAAGCAAAAATAATAGGTTTTAGGAACTCGTGTCAAGGTTCCACCACGCCACACCTCTCACGCTCTTCGGAGCAGTCGTCAAAGCAAATGTGTCACAAACTGCGAAAGCAAAAATGCTTGCCATCTTCCTTCTTTATCTTCTGCGCACATTAATTTGATTCAGAAAATGTTGACTTTGTTTACACAAAATATTTAACATTGCCATGTTTATTTCTGTAAACACTGCAGCACATGTGATGTGATGACGTCACGTTGGGCCGCTAGCATACATACAAGCCTGCTCAGTGGCCTTGTGGTTAGAGTGTCCTGAGATCGGTAGGTCGTGCATTCAAACCCCGGCCGAGTCACACCAAAGACTATAAAAATGGGACCCATTACCTCCCTGCTTGGCACTCAGCATCAAGGGTTGGAATTGGGGGTTAAATCACCAAAATGATTCCAGAGCGCGGCGCACACTGCTGCTCACTGCTCCCCTCACCTCCCAGGGGGTGGAACAAGGGGATGGGTCAAAAGCAGAGGACACATTTCACCACACCTAGTGTGTGTGTGACTATCAGTGGTACTTTAACTTTAATACACAAACAGAGAAGTTCAGCCTTGTACCTTAAGCGTAAGGTAACATCGTACAAATGTTCCAGATCCCCCACAAAATGAATGATTCATTTCTGACTTTTGATCAAGTCTCATCAAAATTCGCCAATTCCCGCACACTTTTTGAGTTATGCTGCTAACTAATTAACCAACCAACCAACTATCATATAGATGCCAGCTATTGTCATTTGTATTGTTTTTGGTGTATTTTATTTGCACAACTAATTAGCTTGTCATTTGTTGATTGGTGGAGATGCGAGTCACGTGGGTTGTGGTACGTCAGCAGCAGTAATATCAGCTGTTCACCTGCCATTCACATGGAGGAAGTAAGAGGGTGACAAGAAATGTCATAGTGTCATTGGTGATAGCATACATTTATTAAATTTGAAGCAATGTAGTTTTTAATTTTAGAGATGACTAAAATCAAACTCAAAAATCCCTGTCGGAAGTAACAAAACTTTGGCTGGCTAAGATAATATTTGTCTCTTTGATTTATTAAAGATAATTATTATTATCATATTTGATCCAAGTATTTCCATATTGAACACCTAACCCTGGGAGAATAATCCAGTAGATTAATGTTGAGTCCCAGACGATTACAGAAAAATGCAAAACATCAATGCTGATAGGCCGGACACCAGAACAGCTGCACAATGTTCTATGTTTTTATTCTCTAGTGTTAAGCAAAATCATATCATGATTTATGAAATCAGAAAAGTAAAAGTAATGAAACCACTTGCGCACAACATTGCTGTAAAATCATTATACAAGTAATCTTTTGTGAATCTTCCAATTAGGACAGTCATGCACCAACCATGCGATGTTCATTCCTGACTAAAGCCTGCATCACAATCCGGTATATTTCTTTAAGACAATCACAACATGCCAGACGTATCTCAGGTCTATCAAGTATAACAACCACCTCCCAAATATCTATTTTAGATGGGGGTTATATTCCATCATTATTCTTAGGATTTGGTTCATATTAGACCCTAAACATTACCTCACCACCTGTCTGGGCTCTCTCTGGAAATAAAGTAGGCAGAAAGGATTAAAATGCTCAAAAACATCATGTTTTGAGAGGATCTTCAGTGCTTTAAGTAGAATTGAGGAATGTGTCTTTGTTTTGTTGGAAAACGATGTCTGGACAAGGCCAAATATAGCCCGGGCTCCCTATCAGGTTGTGGACTAAAAGAAAAAGGTGGTATTGTGCTTAATGATGAATACCAATACCTCATTGACTGTTTTACATTCGTTAAAGAATATGAAACATACAATATACGTATGTTTCGATCAATTCATAAACAACTGTCAGGATATGAGAACAATTCAAGGAGGTGATAAAAATGTAGTTGGCACATTTTCACAAAACAACAATGTGCTCATGGAAAATGAAAAAAACTTAGTATAGTCTTTGACTTTTTGTTGCTGTGTTTATTATAAAGAGCTTCCTGCTAATGTTGAGAAAGTTTGTCTATAATTAAAATATGCTATTAAAGAAATTTTTACTGCCTGTTTGACAATTTGGTAGATTAGACGACAAGACCTTAAAACAGAAGAAATAATTAAAGTGGGGCTTTAAGAAAAACAGTGTAATTCGTTATATACAGTAACAATAAAAACAAAGCAAGTCAAGTTAATAATGGAAAATGTTTGTACATTAACTATGATACATTTATCACAGTTTCTACTTTACAATTTTACAAATTTGAGGAGGCATAATAAATGAATGGTCGTGGAAACATTGTTTCTATTTGATTTTATTTTGTCCTCTGAAGCCCAGAAGTAGGAATATCGATTTCAACTTGTGATAAATTTGCATAATCAATTTATCTGCCGAATCTAGGGGAGTTTTAGAATAGTCGACTATTCAACGATATGATTCAGAGAAGTCTGATTTGACTATCAACCTTGTCGTTGGATCGACAGACAATAAACCCCCTTCTTCCTTCCATGGGAGAGAGGCGAGTTGACTATGCAATGACCCCGGGGGCTCACATACAGCTGTGTTAGGAGAATGTTCTGAGATGAGAAAAGGGAATCGGACCGTGCTACCACTGGTGTGGCGCAGTTGGGAGAGTGGCCGTGCCAGCAACCCGAGGGTCCCTGGTTCGATCCCCACTTTCTACCAATCTTGCTCCTGATGGGTCGTGGTTAGGGCCTTGTATGGCAGCTACCACTATCAGTGTGTGAATGTGTGTGTGAAGGGGTGAATGTGGAAATAGTGTCAAAGCGCTTTGAGTACCTTGAAGGTAGAAAAGCACTATACAAGTATAACACATTTATCATTTACTACCAAAATGGAACAAGCTGTCAAAAACGGAGAGTGCCATGCAACCCTGCGTCGAGGGCAGTAGCCCCCTGGTGGAATTCTGCCGAAAATTGGACACAGCACGCGGTGGGACTGGCTGCTTCAGCCCAGAGGTGTAGCTTCGACTAGTGTGCTCGGGCAGGAGGCTTCCCTCATTTCTCTTTTCTGGCAACAGTGCAGTCTGATGACTGCTAACCATAAGTGTAGGAATAAGCGACAACAAACTAAATAAAGATAATCAGCTAAGTAACCTAACACCCTCTACAAAAAGCAATGGATGTAATTTGGCTCCCTAAAAATGTAATATTTATCTTTGACGTGGTAATTTGCCCCATAGCCTGCGTCACTGGTGCTTTTAAATCAGGGGAATTTGTGGTTGGTTGTAGAACAGGAAGAATGGTCTGATTCACACATACAATTTAATTGTTAAGTAAAAAAGAAATAATGCTAACAAGTGTTGATACTAAAGATTTCTCTGTAGTGACTTGTCCACTCTGTAAATAGTGAATTAGTGATACGAGGCCCCATCTCAAATTCAACTGAGCAATCATTTTTGATTTAACTGGAATATGATTGACGACTGCCTTGCAGATGTGAACGGATGTGTCATCACAGTGGGCAGAGTGACAGGAAACAGTTAAGGCCTCTCACAACAGCAAACACAATGAAACTATTAGTTTGGTATTTTCTGGGCTTTTGGCAGGGAGATACTAGAACAAGGTCATTCACGATCATACACTAATGTAGTCCAGTTTTATCTGTTGCATTTAATGATGGATGGGGATGTCAACTTGTATCCATGAGTGAACCACAAAGCAAAGGGTGAGCACAGGTTCATTGGATCTTTTCTATCAGCATCCAGCATGCCTTGTATTAGGCTGCGTCCAACCAGGACTTTATTTTCTACTAATTTTGGAAGATGTCACGCATATGCATTCATTCATGTAAAAACAAAGTGCTAAAGAACAATAAAAAACAGAATGATAATCCAAAAATGGAAAGCAGAAATGACAAATATCATATTGCTCAACCAAGATATCCCTAAAGGCTTTTAAGAATTATAAAGGAAACACATCAGACAGAGTGTTCTCAAAATTAATTTTACTATCGTGGCGATCTATAACGCAGACTTGAGGTTTCAGTAGATCCGGATTAATGTGGCACGTGCAGCAGTTTAGGGGTAAGGCATAGTGCATTTGCAGTTACCTAGAAGCTTCTTGAGTGTACGTCACATGACCGATGTACCCTTAAATCAAGAAAAGTGGCTGTGTATGTGTGTGCGTGTGTGTAGTTGCATGCATGCACGCCTACCTGCAAATTGACCTCAGCCTCATAGAATGTGAGGCAGGAACAGTAGTGTCGGTCTGATTCGATATCCGTCAACACAACAGTAAAGAAAGTGGGTGCTTTCCTCTCCCTGGACAGCTTCCAACCTCCTGGCTGGCAGAACTGCAAACATAATACAATACTACAGCATCAGAATGGTATACAAATTAGGTGATTTAATAGCACCAATACACCTGTGTGATTGTATCTGTTGCTTAAAGCTTGTTAAATTCACTTTTCAGTTTTAACTGGAGCTCATACTGTTTGCTGGCGGTGACCCAAATTCTTAATTGGTCTAGTCAGATTTAACAGTTATTTCGAATTCTTCCATGGAAAAACCAAATAGTATGTCCCTGTTTCTGGATTGCAAAGCTTTTTACTAGTGTCGGGTAAATGGCGCCTCAGTAAGTGTATGACACACTCACTAGCTGTATTGACACTTAAACTTAGACAAACTTTATTGATCCACAAGGGACATTGTTCCACTGCACTGCACTGACACTGTGTCAGTGTTTCATAATGGTTGCCATCTGCTGGATTAGAAAAAGGCTTTACATTTGACCTGCAAATACAATTATTACACTCAAAGTTCGGTCGTTGGGGTCCATTTAATCCTGATTGCGTTATTCCCAAGAGCGCAATATATATGTAAGTTTTTTTTATTACCCCTTTGTTTCAAAATATAATAAAGTAATACCAATTTATGTAGTGAAAACAGTGGAAGTTTGCAGACTTACCAAAGCATAGTGGTTTAAGTTTGTGAATTCCTGTCTTGCTGACAGTGAACTGTAGCGTGACTATGTGTCTTTAAATTGTTTGAATATTTCTCTGCGTTGTGCTTTGTTCTTGCTTGAGTGTTGAGATGCGTAATCCTGTCTCGTCACAGTTGTACGGATGCATTTTTTTCAAAGGGGACACTTGTCAATGTTCCGCTTCAGAAACGACAACAAAAAGCTCAGTTTTCGTCCTGTTGTAGACAGGCAAAAGAAAAAAAGAGCCCGGCAAAGTCGAACATTGACGGCATCTTGAAAGTAGACAAACATTTGTCACATCTGATGGCAAACGGCGAGGGTTGACGAAGACAAAGATGCTGTTTGGTGGATAGCCCCCCACATGACGTGACATGAATGGTGGATTGTGCTCCCATGTCACACACTGGAGTGGGCACTATCGACCAGTAGGTCCATACAGTTTTGATAGTCCATAATTTGGTGAAAAACAATGCGGTTGACTCTGGTGGAAAACAAACGGCCGAAAAACTAAGGTCCATTGCACGACCGCGTTCTATAGAAGATCGCTATGAATCAAACCACGTAATATTGAAATTTACCTTGTTTAGTTTTTCTTTTTTTTCCAAACGAATAGCTGCGCAGAAAAGGGATATATAATGTGCAACACTGGTCACTGAGCCGAATTGTAAACAGGAAAAGAAGAATATTTCTTTACCTTATTTGGCGCTATAAATTAAAATGACCACACACTTCGAATTTTCCTTTTTTTTTAAATTTGCACGCCATTTCTCCTCCTCCATGTAATACGAGCTGCCAATTTTGAGGCAAAATAAGGGCTTATTGATGAACACAGTTTTGGTGCTTCGCAGTCAAATGACACAGCCGCTGTAACGGTCACATGGGTTTTTTAGAACACTTTTTTTTCCACACATACGTCAAGGTATCGGAGGTCTCAGTGTCATTCCTTGAGTTTCGTGATGCATCTGTGCTTCAGTATTGTTTAAGGGGTCTGCAACCTTTACTATTAAAAGAGACATTTTGCCGCATCTTCCACTAAAGAAAAAGTATAGACCCGCAAAATGGAACATTAACATTTTTTATATTCTTTATTTTGCAGGAAATGCAATGTGTCCATGTAAATTCAACAATTTGAATAACAATAAAAATACTTAAATACAAATGTATGTATAATGCACACTCTGTACACCTAATTGAAACGTTTTCTTTAAAAATCAAAATCAAACCTATGATCTATGATGTGACGCGCTGCCACCTTCGGCACTGATTTAATGCTGCTATTGCTAGTGGACTCAGTGCGACGCAACGTCGCGTCACAGTCGAAGGCTAGTGGAGCAACTTTATCAGATTAATAATCTTTTACGATGAAAAGGGGAACATCAAAGTTATCCAGTGCAGCCTATAAAGCGGAGGAATGAGGAAATACGGGCTCTAAGCAGAAGTATGTATGTACATTTAGCTAATTCCTTTTTAGCGTTAGGATCTTGAATTTTCTTATATGGGCTACTACAGCAGCAACAGGCTGTTGTTGCCTGTCCTATTCAGGGACCAGCGAGAGTAGTTCGCATACGCATACGGTAACTATAAGCTCAATTGGGTGAATTTCTTAAGTAAACAGGAGTAAAAAGTCGGTAACCCAAACTTAAACTGTATTTATTGTTATTGGCTCATTTGGCTGCAATGTAAGCTATTATTAAAATGAAATAATGAATGCTATTTGCGATGTGATGTAATCAAAAAATATTTACAGAAGAGGAGGTGATACTGTGTTCACCTGAGCGTTGCCGTGAAGAAACATTTTATTAAAATGTATTTTCATTCCTGAGAGGGACAAGCCATAGAAAATGGATGGATGGAATATGATTGCAGGGCAATTTCTTCCCATTATCTTTGTTTTATTTATCAACAAATACAAAGTGAATGTAATATTACTTAAGAGTACTTTAGAGTTACAATGCATGAAGAAATGATATTTATGCCATTTGGTGTTTTACACTATAGCAGTGGTTCTTAACCTTGTTGGAGGTACCAAACCCCACCAGTTTCATATGCGCATTCACCGAACTCTTCTTTAGTGAAAAATACAATGGTTTTTTTCAAATTCAAGTCAAAGTTATATGTTTTTTGGTAACACTTTAGTATGGTGAACATATTCTAAGTAACAAAGACTTAATTTAGAGTTATTTGGTTAGGGTTAGGGCCAGGGTTAGAGGGTTAGGGTTATAATAAGGCCATGCCAAATAAGGCATTAATAAGTACTTAATAATGACTAGTTAAGAGCCAATAGGTTACTAATTTGCATGTTAATAAGCAACTAATTAATGGTGAATACGTTCCCCATACTAAAGTGTTACCATGTTTTTTTTACTGGTGCACAAAATGAACCGTGCATGAACATCACCTTGTTCAAACAACAAAACCAACACAGTGCATAAACTCCTGCAAATCAGTCTGACTTCTGCTGTTGCTGTATCTGTAATACGGCGATAGGGAGAAGTTTTTATTTACACGATGAGTCGGGTGTGTCTTGACCTGCGCCGAACCCCTGAGCCCGACTCACCGAACCCCTAGGGTTCCATCGAACCCAGGTTAAGAACCACTGCACTATAGCATCTATTCAGACAGCAAGCAGGAGCAGCATATTTGCTGGTGAGAGAGACTCAACATGTAGATACAGGTGAGTATTTGTTATTTGTAACAGACTGCAGTAACAATCCTTTATTAGATAAAAAGTATACAACATACTGTATACTATATGCTCAATGGTAACACATCTAAATGAATATCAGACTAACTTTTGCCACAATCCTTTTTAAATACTCTCAAGACATTCTGGCCTATTCATCTAAAATAGTAAATGAGTGCTTAAATGTATTTGATTACTAACAACATCATTCTGCAAGAGAAAATAATGAATATTAGCTTTCAGCTCATCCTAATGTAGCTTTCAGTGATGTTTGGCGTTTTTAGCAATAGATATATATAGAGATTATAACTATTACTGGAATAGGAAGTAAGAGATTATAATGCACATATATTATGGGTTGCACCCTATCATTATATTATAGATATAGATATATATTATAGGGGTATTCACTCTCACCTGGGGCGTCAAATGATCTCGAGCCGGCCCTGCCCATCACTACTATTTACTTATCGAGCTGCAAGTGGCATGTTAACATTTATTGTCTTTCAAAACCACCAAGAAGAAATGCCTAAGCTAATTGGATGTCTAGTCATAAAGGAAGCGAGCATCATTAAACAACTTTCTAAAGAAATAGTTGTATTCCAGTGCAAACATGTGAGACAACCACAAAAAATGCAGGGATCAGATGTAGACAGGCAAACAACAGACTACTATAGAATACAGCTAGACAGTGAAGCAGTTGTTTAGAAAAAAATGTAAACTAACTTATTGTCTTTACAATTACTTTTCCCCTGGAAATGCCAATTATTCATGTTATCAATATATTTAGTTGGTTGAAGTTTATTTTAAACATGCTAGCAGTTTCAACATAATACATCACATGTTTTCCATTTCTCTTTTACAAATGCTTAAAAAGGAGTAGGAAGAAGCAGAGCTTATTTAATCCTACCCCTTTTCAACTTCATAGTTTCTTACACATATATGCTCACTTCCTGTTTTCAATTTGTAGCAGTTATATTAATGTTATCTAACTACAACAGTTCTCTTCATAAATAGTTAAGTCAGTAATGATTCACCTAGTGATGTATGACAGTTCTCTTCATAAATAGTTAAGTCAGTTATGATTCACATAGTGATGTATGATATCTTATTTTCAATAAATATCATTGTTCTTCTTCCTTATACATTGCAAACACTTTTGTGTTTGAATAGTCTCTTAAACTGCATCAAGTTAGTACATTTTTTTACTTCTTTGCTTAATACATTTGATAATTTAATTCCACATACTGATATGCTAAAGGTCTTAAGTGTTGCACGTGCATACAAATGTTTTAAATTACATTTTTCTCTGATGTTATATTTCTTCTCTTTTGTTGAGAAGAATTGTTGTACATTCTTGGGTATTGTTTATTATTTTTTAATACTATACTAATATAGCACTTTTTTCTAGGGACTCAAATCACTTTACATAGTGAAACCCATTATCTAAGTTATATTTAAACCAGTGTGGGTTGCACTGAGAGCAGGTGGGTAAAGTATCTTACCCAAGGACACAAGGGCAGTGACTAGGATGGTTGAAGCGGGGATCCAACATGGCACGGCCGACCCTACTAACAGAGGCACGCCGCCGCACAGGTAGCAGGTTACAGTTTTCTTTGTACATATTTTTAGCGGTTTGCAAATTCACAATATCGATAAATTTCAATATTTTTGATTTCATAAATAAAGTGTTTGTATGTCCAACATTATGTATTATTCTAATTGATCTTTTCTGTATCATGGTTAGTGAATGTAGAGTACTTTTGTAATTATTTCCCCATATTTCTACCCAATAACTCAGATACAGTAAGACTAACAAGTAGTAAAGAATATGTAGTGATTTTTGGTCGGACCGACGTCACTTCTTCGGCCAAGAAGTCAAGTGTTTTTTGTTTTTTTTCCCTCGACTTCTTCCGATGGTGAATTCCTCTTGGGGGGCATGCTGGCACTGACCACTTAGGTCGTGGGTCTTGACCGACAGGAGATAGCTGGACTTGGCTTCGCTCTGCGAGCTTGCTGGCACAGCTCTGTCTAAAGAGCAAATAAGTCCAATACGTGCTCCAAGAAGGGCCAAAAATCATGCAGGGGTCGTATTCCAGAAAGCAATCAAGAGTGTCCGTAATCCAAAATCGAGGTCGAAAATTCAGAAAAATATCTTAGTTCTACAAAAAGCACATTCAGCACATACAACAGCATTACCGCAAGACAGGAAATAGGTAGAAACAACCTATCAAGATATTTTGGATAAATCTGGATCCATCCATCCATCCATTTTCTACCGCTTATTCCCTTTTGGGGTCGCGGGGGGCGCTGGAGCCTAACTCAGCTACAATCGGGTGGAAGGCGGGGTACACCCTGGACAAGTCGCCACCTCATCGCAGGGCCAACACAGATAGACAGACAACAATTCACACTCACATTCACAAACTAGGGCCAATTTTAGTGTTGCCAATCAACTTAAGTCTGGATCCAGCTTTGTATAAACATGTTGGGAAAACCTCTTTCTGTGCCAGCTCAACAATAAGTGACCCCTGACCTCACAAATGGACTTTGTTTTACAGTTTTTTTTAAATCAGTACATGACAATAGCATTTGATGAATATGAGGACTGCAGTATATTTTCCCACTCATTTCTTTGACACATACTAAAGAGGTTTGACAAGACAAGACTGCCTACAGGCTCACTGTTCTAGATGATACACTCCAAAATGTTTAGTAATGCTTCCCATAAAAGTGGAAGCCAATAAAGGTGCAAAGAGGGGACCAATTAGAGCTGGGCCGATAAAACGATATCAATATATATCGCGATAGACACATATTCGATATCAATATAAAATGTGTTCGATAAAACCTTCAATACATATTTATATTTTTTAGTCGGAAGAAACCAGGAATGATGAAGCAAGATTCATTTCATGAAGCCACTCGCGCTCTGGGAAGCCAGTAAAACAGAAGACAGAAAGTGTCTCTGAGCAATGGGGAACACGCTAACAGCCAATCAGGTAATAGTATTCACTGAGCGATGGGAGGAACATGTCAACAACCAATCACGTAACAGTATCAACTACCAAGGTTGGTTGCGCCATCTTTCTGTCTCGCTGTGGATTCACTGCATGGAGTGACAAGAGAAACTGTGATATCTTAATATATCAACTCAATAACAGAAACTTGTCTTTAGTTTTGTTGGTTTTAATGCAGACCGTGCGGCAACATCCTGACACTTCCAATGTGTCGGTTGAATGAGTAACTTCCCGAACTACAGTGTAGTGTTCAATAGTTTATACACTACTACCATCTAGTGTCTCAAAACTGCAACTACCTTTAAATCCACTACAATTATTTTATTACCTTAGCCCAGCTCATCCTACCTGACTACCAGACATCTTGTCCACTGATAAATAGCACCCTTGGTAAATGGTCAATTGGTTTACTGTATTTATTGGCTGTCTTAAATAAGTCATAAAACGTATCAATAATTATCAATATTGATCAATACAAAAAACAGATATCGTTATATAATTTTCAGCCACATCGCCCAGCCCTACGACCAATTATATATTTTTTTGGTATAAGGGCTAGGTGTTCCGATACTTTTGTCCATATAGTGCATATTAATAGAATGACATCACCACAACAGAGAAAGCTGTGGCGTAAGACAGTGGTCCCCAACCACCGGGCCGCGGCCCGGTACCGGCCCGTGGACCGATTGGTACCGGGCCGCACAAGAAAAAAAAAAGAAAAAAAAAAAAGAAAAATTAAATCAACATAAAAAACACAATATATACATTATATATCAATACAGATCAATACAGTCTGCAGGTATACAGTCCGTAAGCACACATGATTGTATTTCTTTATGACAAAAAACAAACCAAAGAAAAAAGAAGAAGAAAAAAAAGAATACCCCACCCCCCGGTCTGTGGGACAAATTTTCAAGCGTTGACCGGTCCGCAGCTACAAAAATATTGGGGACCACTGACGTAAGAGACAAAGAAGTACAGAGCAGAAGAGAAGCAAAATATTGAAAAAGGAAGGAATAGAGATTAGGAGCGGAAACGGCTGGAGAGAAAGAGGGCTTGTTCAACCTGAAGGTTTTGACCAGGATGCCACCATATTCAAACAGATACAATAGCTTACAGGAAATCTGTTAAACCTGCATTGTGGTGCTGTGAGGGAGTGTGTCAGGGTACGCACACAATCAAGCCAAAAACGACGATAGCTGTGATCCTGTCTTAAACTATTCCAACTATGCCATTCATTGTTGTCAAAAAGGAGAGATAAACACTCTCTGAGACCGCATACCTCAGAAGATCACAGTTGATACAACATCCTTTGTGTGAGTGTTGAAGTGCAGAGCATGTAAAAGGGACACACTTAGCCATACAGTGGAGTGATGGCGAGAAGAGGAGTTTAACTGCTTCAAGTGAGTGGTTATTTGGCCTGAGGTACTATGGGAATGCAGATTTCAAATCCGGAGCATGTTTAAATATTTTCAATAAAATTTGGTGTGATAACATATTAATCAGTAAGTAGTGCATCCCGACACAACAGTGGCATGGTTTCACAAGACACTAAGTTATCCAACAAAATATATATATGCAGGGGCGTCACTAGCTTTTAAGGACAGGGGGGCTTAGCCCCCAGGAGATGCACAGGATGCGAGCGAACATAGCGCACGAGCACAAAACTTCACAAACGGCTAACAAAGACTTAGAAATTATTCATTGTTATTATTATTATTTCAGTCGGTTTATTTTCAATCTGTGTTCAGTACAACAACAAACATGGGTTTGCACAGTGACATTTTGTTTACAGCATCAACAAGAAACAATGACTTGAATGATCCTTCAAGATACACTGAAACACAATGAAAGTCATGGCATTAGCCTCTATGTTATTAATTCACAACATAGAGGCTAATGCCACGACTTTCGCTCACAACACAATAATTGTTCCCAAATATTTTGAAGTTGCACAGATTACATTTTGGGCACATATGTGACTAAAATGGTTGTAAATTCAAGCCCTGGAAATATTACTTACTTACTTGAATTAGTAATATCTGGATCGGGATAATTTGGCTTGTATATAATATATTTATATATATATATATATATATTATGGCAAGCCGTTAAGGAAATGAAATATATCTGGAAGTCTGAATAGAAATGGGAAACGTTTATATATACTGTAAAAAAGAAAGACTTAGAGTCCGTCTGCTGATCTGAAAGAGCCAAAGCTGTCAAAGAGCTGAGGGACCATCTTCAAAGTGCAATGCTGAAACAAATAATGCAAACAATAAAATGTAACTTCCAGGGCTTGAGATTAATGTAGTTCCGTCGTCCCGGGGACGGTAAAAAAAATGCATGGGACTAAATGAAATGCTCCCCGGGACAATGGCTTTTAACCATTTTTTTTCTTTCTCTTTTTATGTATTTATTTATTTTACATTTTATATCAAATGTCTTAGTTTTTCCTCCCTCTGAAAATCCTATGAAATGTTTAACAAGCCATCCTATAATAATACAACAACTATTAATGTAACAATACAATAAAACAAATATATTTAATGTTTTTTTTCATTATTTTAACAATAGGCTAATGTATATTACTTTATATAGATTCTACAAGAAACACAAAACTTAAAAACTTAATTATTTACAATTGCAGACACAAGGTTTCGTGCAGCTTCACTCATTGTAAAGGAAGACAGAAGTCCACGCAGGAAAAAATGACGACAAAGATGGTGTCTGGGTTTTTCTTATATATATATATATATATATATATATATATATATAGTGCATGTGCCTCACAATACGAAGGTCCTGAATAATACTGGGTTCAATACCGGGCTCGGGATCTTTCTGTGTGGAGTTTGCATGTTCTCCCCGTGACTGCGTGGGTTCCCTCCGGGTACTCCGGCTTCCTCCCACCGCCAAAAACATGCACCTGGGGATAGGTTGATTGGCAACACTAAATTGGCCATAGTGTGTGAATGTGAGTGTGAATGTTGTCTGTCTATCTGTGTTGGCCCTGCGATGAGATGGCGACTTGTCCAGAGTGTACTCTGCCTTCCACCCGAATGCAGCTGAGATAGGCTCCAGCACCCCCGCGACGCCAAAAAAGGGACAAGCGGTAGAAAATGGATGGATGGATATATATATATATACATATATATATTAGGGGTGTACCGGTACACAAAAATTTCGGTTTGATACGTACCTCGGTTTAGAGGTCACGGTTCGGTTCATTTTCGGTACAGTAAGAAAACAACAAAATATACATTTTTTGGTTATTTATGGCATAACATACATGTACACACAGGGTACATTGCCAGGGTTAATGTGGTCAACATATATTAAATAAAAACTAAATAATATAAGGCTCAGAATGGTTTCTTAACAAAACCTTTCTACATATAAAGTGGTTTTTTTGATTGGTTGATTGAGACTTTTATTAGTAGATTGCACAGTACAGTACATATTCCGTACAATTGACCACTATATGGTAACACCCCAATAAGTTTTTCAACTTGTTTAAGTCGGGGTCCACGTTAATCAACATTAAACTGCCTCAAGTTGTTGCTCAGATTAAATAAAATGACAAAACTTTTCTTCTACATATAAAAAGTGCAACATTAAACAGTTTCAAGTCAACTCAGCCTCAGATTAACTCCCCCCCCCCCCCCCCCCAGCCTGGCTAACTTGGCAGTAAGAGGATATATGGGCTCATTGTTCTTCCACCATAGAAGTGGGTCAAAATCTAGTTTTTAATGCAATATGGACTTATATCTGCTGCTATAAAAACATTTGTTATTGCTTTAGCCCTGCCTGACTCGCCGAGGAGAGTCTGCTTGAATACGGTGGTGACGCTTCAAATGGGTTAGCATGTGTTATGAGAGTAGTGTATGTGTGTGTGTGGCCCTTTAATATGTCACAGCATGTGAGGTGAGTGTGTGGGCGATCGAGGTGAGTGAGCGGTAGCGTGAGTGTGGGGATTGGCTAATGTTTTGTTGGATTGGCTGTATGCAAGACCTCAATAAAGCCACGATTTGCAACTAATCGCCGGACTCGTCATTTACCCTGGAGTCCGGAGCTGTGGAGACCCACTGCCAGGTAGAGTGAAGGGTGAAACCTCCGTCCTCCATTGTTGTATCGCACAGCCAAAGTGTTCCCAAACGGGAGATCTTAACGAGGCAGGAGGGTCTTCCAGCTCTGGCTTTTACATGTTGTCCTAGCCCGGTCGCTGCTAGCATGTGTACTCGTTCGGTACACTTTCGAACCGAACCAAAACCCCCGTACCGAAACGGTTCAATACAAATACACGTACCGTTACACCCCTAATATATATATACTGTTCATATATACTCCTCTCTGAGCTGCCACATTAACGTGGTAGAGGAGTTTGCGTGTCCCAATGATCCTAGGAGCTATGTTGTCCGGGGGCTTTATGCCCCCTGGTAGGGTCTCCCAAGACAAACTGGTCCTAGGTGAGGGATCAGACAAAGAGCAGCTCGAAGACCTCTATGAAGAAAACAAACAAGGAACCCAGATTTCCCTTGCCCGGACGCGGGTCACCGGGGCCCCCCTCTGAAGCCAGGCCCGGAGGTGGAGCACGATGGCGAGCGCCTGGTGGCCGGGCCTGTCCCCATGGGGCCCGGCCGGGCACAGCCCGAAGAGGCAACGTGGGTCCCCCCTCCAATGGGCTCACCACCCATAGCAGGGGTCATAGAGGTCGGGTGCGATGTGAGCTGGGCGGCAGCCAAGGGCAGGGCACTTGGCGGTCCGATCCTTGGCTACAGAAGCTAGCTCTTGGGACGTGGAACGTCACCTCGCTGGGGGGGAAGGAGCCTGAGCTAGTGCGCGAGGTGGAGAAGTTCCGGCTAGATATAGTCAGACTCACTTCGACGCACAGCAAGGGCTCTGGAACCAGTTCTCTCGAGAGGGGCTGGACTCTCTTCCACTCTGGCGTTGCCGGCAGTGAGAGGCGACGGGCTGGGGTGGCAATTCTTGTTTCCCCCCGGCTCAGAGCCTGCACGTTGGAGTTCAACCCGGTGGACGAGAGGGTAGCTTCCCTCCGCCTTCGGGTGGGGGAACGGGTCCTGACTGTGGTTTGCGCTTACGCGCCAAACCGCAGCTCAGAGTACCCACCCTTTTTGGATTCACTCGAGGGAGTACTTGAGAGTGCTCCCCCGGGTGATTCCCTCGTTCTACTGGGGGACTTCAATGCTCATGTTGGCAGCGACAGTGAAACCTGGAGAGGCGTGATTGGGAAGAATGGCTGCCCGGATCTGAAGCCGAGCGGTGTTTTGTTATTGGACTTTTGTGCCCGTCACAGATTGTCCGTAACGAACACCATGTTCAAACATAAGGGTGTCCATATGTGCACTTGGCACCAGGACACCCTAGGCCGCAGTTCCATGATCGACTTTGTAGTTGTGTCATCAGATTTGCGGCCTCATGTTTTGGACACTCGGGTGAAGAGAGGGGCGGAGCTTTCTACCGATTACCACCTGGTGGTGAGTTGGCTGCGATGGTGGGGGAGGATGCCGGACAGACCTGGCAGGCCCAAACGCATTGTGAGGGTTTGCTGGGAACGTCTGGCAGAGTCTCCTGTCAGAGAGAGTTTCAATTCCCACCTCCGGAAGAACTTTGAACATGTCACGAGGGAGGTGCTGGACATTGAGTCCGAATGGACCATGTTCCGTACCTCTATTGTCGAGGCGGCTGATTGGAGCTGTGGCCGCAAGATAGTTGGTGCTTGTCGTGGCGGTAATCCTAGAACCCGTTGGTGGACACCGGCGGTGAGGGATGCCGTCAAGCTGAAGAAGGAGTCCTATCGGGTTCTTTTGGCTCATAGGACTCCTGAGGTAGCGGACAGGTACCGACAGGCCAAGCGGTGTGCGGCTTCAGCGGTCGCAGAGGCAAAAACTCGGACATGGGAGGAGTTCGGTGAGGCCATGGAAAACGACTTCCGGATGGCTTCGAAGCAATTCTGGACCACCATCCGCCGCCTCAGGAAGGGGAAGCAGTGCACTATCAACACCGTGTATGGCGAGGATGGTGTTCTGCTGACCTCGACTGCGGATGTTGTGGATCGGTGGAGGGAATACTTCGAAGACCTCCTCAATCCCACCAACACGTGGGATTGAGGAGGTTTTATATATATATATATACATATATATATATATATATATATATATATATATATATATATATATATATATATATATATATATATATATATATATATATATATATGTCCTTACGTAACATCACCAGAATGATTGACAATTAGGAGGACCAATAGTCAACATGATCCACCCAGAAATAAATAAAACAAATGGCTTATCGATAAGCCATTTAAAAAAAAAATATATAATATTTATTTATACGTATCATTATTCTCCTACTCACCTTTCCAGTAGAGGCCTCTCCCCTCTCACTTTCTGTGCTCCTCTGCCCTGACTCCTACAGGTCAATAGGGGTTGTGGAGTGATTATTATTATTATCTACTGATGATAGTCATACGTGAATGAGCTCAGCTCCTATTCTCCTCCATATGTAAAGTGAGAAACACAGCTGATGCTCCAAAAGGAAGTAACCCCAAAGATAGCAAATGGTAAAAAAGAGTGCACATTTAACTTTTTAAATAACCAGGACCTTCATGATGCATTTCAGGCTAACTAGCTAACTAAGTAGCAGCATTGTTTTAGAGCGGGAATGTAACTTTCTGCAAACACAGACCTGGTGTAAAGTGGAGCTAATACATTTTACTACAAGCAGTGATGAATACTTACTTTCTTGAAAATGTTTCTTATGTCCATTTTGCATCCGTTCACGTTCTTGTTCTGCAGTGCTGTGTGCTAATGTGCTTCGTACACCTGCAGGACCGCAAGCAAGGTCGCAGAGAAAATGCGGACTGGATTTTGAGTGATGTGGGCATTTTCTATATGAACAAGTCCAAGGACCGCAAGCAAGGTCGCAGAGAAAATGCGGACTGGGTTTTGAGTGATTTGGGCATTTCCTATAGGAACAAGTGGAATGGATTGGATACTGACGCACTAAAGGGGCTCTCTACCTTACGCTATGAAGTGAGGGGAAACTGAGTGAATAATGACAGGTTATATGATTATTTATTTCAAGTCATATTCGGGCCACTTTATAATGAATATGTCGGTATGTATTTGTAAAAAAAAAAAAATAAAATAAAAAAAAATTATATATACCGGTATATATATATATATATATATATAAATATAACACCAAATTATTTAGGGGGGCTTAAGAATATTTTAGGGGGGCTTGAGCCCCCCTAAAATAGGCCTAACAATGCCAATATATATATATATATATATATATATATATATATATATATATATATATATATATATATATATATACACACACACACACACACACACACACACACACACACACACACACACACACACACACACACACACACACACACACACACAGGTAAAAGCCAGTAAATTAGAATATTTTGAAAAACTTGATTTATTTCAGTAATTGCATTCAAAAGGTGTAACTTGTACATTATATTTATTCATTGCACACAGACTGATGCATTCAAATGTTTATTTCATTTAATTTTGATGATTTGAAGTGGCAACAAATGAAAATCCAAAATTCCGTGTGTCACAAAATTAGAATATTACTTAAGGCTAATACAAAAAAGGGATTTTTAGAAATGTTGGCCAACTGAAAAGTATGAAAATGAAAAATATGAGCATGTACAATACTCAATACTTGGTTGGAGCTCCTTTTGCCTCAATTACTGCGTTAATGCGGCGTGGCATGGAGTCGATGAGTTTCTGGCACTGCTCAGGTGTTATGAGAGCCCAGGTTGCTCTGATAGTGGCCTTCAACTCTTCTGCGTTTTTGGGTCTGGCATTCTGCATCTTCCTTTTCACAATACCCCACAGATTTTCTATGGGGCTAAGGTCAGGGGAGTTGGCGGGCCAATTTAGAACAGAAATACCATGGTCCGTAAACCAGGCACGGGTAGATTTTACGCTGTGTGCAGGCGCCAAGTCCTGTTGGAACTTGAAATCTCCATCTCCATAGAGCAGGTCAGCAGCAGGAAGCATGAAGTGCTCTAAAACTTGCTGGTAGACGGCTGCGTTGACCCTGGATCTCAGGAAACAGAGTGGACCGACACCAGCAGATGACATGGCACCCCAAACCATCACTGATGGTTTGGGTTGGTTTGGTTTGCATTTCCTTTGGAAATCGAGGTCCCAGAGTCTGGAGGAAGACAGGAGAGGCACAGGATCCACGTTGCCTGAAGTCTAGTGTAAAGTTTCCACCATCAGTGATGGTTTGGGGTGCCATGTCATCTGCTGGTGTCGGTCCACTCTGTTTCCTGAGATCCAGGGTCAACGCAGCCGTCTACCAGCAAGTTTTAGAGCACTTCATGCTTCCTGCTGCTGACCTGCTCTTTCTTAGTTCTATTAGTTGGAGAGAAGGATTGTGTCGATCTCTGATCGGCGCTCAAACATCAACTATCAAATACAAAAACATGTTTGTTTGAAGTTTAAAAGAAGGAACAACAATATGTGACAATATATTAACTCTTGCTCAGTTTTGTTTCCTGTGTAAACAACGCAGGAACAGCAACGTGTAACAATATATTAAAGCGGACTTATGATTTTGTTTTTAAAAACACTTTCTCTTGGTCTACATTATGGGGATCCCAAATATACAGAAGCAGGTACCATCAGGTAAGAAAAGTTGGTTTCGAATAATTGGTCCCATTTCGCTCTTTATTGCTCAAATGGCACAACTCTGTGCCAAATACTACTTTAACTGACGGCGGGTTGGGTTTGTAACTCAAATCATGCTCACAGTTTCAAGCAAAACAAAAAGCCAAGAGACAGTTCGTATCTCCAATTAATCGCAAGTCAAGGTACTTGTAAATTGAGGAACCACTATAAGCATTAATTTCAGTATGTCAGCTAGCATATTTTGAAAAGTTGAGCCCTACTTTTGAGGGCTTTTTATCAGGCATGCTAGCTTTGTTGGGATGGACAGTTACCTTACCTGCAGGCAGTCAGCTGCAATACACCTGTTTTCCCTCCAAGTCCTTGAGCTGGTGCCGAGTCTGACATCGGATGTGACGTCATATGCAACAAAATGTATTGACATTTGGTATTGTTTGATTTTAAGTGAATTAGTTCTCAGTAGTATATAGTTGGTACTAGGCCTGGGTCTTTGATAAGTCAATTACTGTATTTTTCGGACTATAAGTCACAGTTTTTTTCATAGTGCGACTTATATGTTTTTTTCCTTTTTTATTATGCATTTTTGGCAGGTGCGACTTATACTCCAGTGCGACTTATACTCCGAAAAATACGGGAATCGACAAAAGTAAATTTGGTTGGTAAGTTTTCCAGCGTCAATGAATCGCATGTACATGCTTCAAGAGCATTCAAGCTTTTCATCGGTTTTAGCAGCTGAGCGCGTTTGTGCTATAGTGGAATGAAAAGAAGGGGGTGAATCATCTTGTCCTTTATTAAGTGTCTTTGACTCTGTGTGCCGCGGAGCGATGCGGATGGCTCGCTAGCAATAACGTCACATAGTGCAGGCCTGGCCAACCTGTGGCTCCCAGGCCACATGCAGCTCTTTGCCCGGTTTCATTCGGCTCTTACGTTCATATTTATGTTTCTTCTAATGTGCGTGTTTGGCGAGCGAGACGGTCTGCAAGAGCGGTCACTCTTTTGCATTGGTTTCTGCGGCTGCAGTGGCTTGAACTACAAATAAACGGTAGTAAAGTTAACCACTGTAAAAACGTCATACATAACTACACTTTGATACTGACGAACTGGCGCTAGCTAGCTAAAATGTAAACAACAGGCATTAATGTCTTTCCCCAATCTAATTTTGTACAAACACATTGCTGTCTAAACAACTGAGCTAAAGCATTCACATTAAACAAAGGATGTGATGTTTTTGCACAAAATTATCGATAAACTCGACAGAGTCAAGTTGAATCAGACGGACACAAACTCCGTTCAACTGGAAGTGAACTCACGTGAGGTCACAAACCGGAAGGAACACCTGATCACCCTTTACAATAAAAAAAACAACATATTTAAACACACAAATAAAAATAATATGGCTCTTATGAAGCCAGAACAATATTTGGTGTATATTTGAGGGTCCCCTACCCTCTCCTTAACAGAGACGGGACCTATTTTATTGATTTTGGTTATGATTTTTATTCAAGTGCAAGTGCAAAATTTTGCTTACAGACAAGAGTATATCTTATTTTTTAGTTTGCATTTCAATTACAAAGTCAAAATATACGAGAAACTCAAGTTGATTGAATTTGAAATATAGTATACGTCCATTATTATTATGTATTGTCATTACATCAGTGGTTAATTTTGTCTCAAATAAATATTGGCAATAATATCGTTTATCGGCAATAATTTGTAGGTCAATATATCGTCGAGCAAAATTTGCTATCGGCCCAGGCCTAGTTGGTACCAATAAAAGTACCAAATTCGGTACACATCCCTATTCCTGATGCAGTAAAACAAAATTACACCTGGAAGTTGACCAGTATAAGCACAGACTTCTTAGCTAACTATTCAGAGAAGAAAAGCTTAAGGGCTTTGCTTAGGGGTACACTATATGTTGCTGAGAGAGGCAAGCTCAATTACAGCTCTATGCAGTCTTATCCTCCCTGTCAGAGAGTACTGAGTCCTTGATCACAAGCTAGCTCCTCTCACCTGAAAGTCACATCTACCATTCATACCTACAGATCAACATCAATATTGTCAGGGCTATCTTCTTTTTTAAATCACAGGACTCAGAGAAACCAGGAAAACTACAAGTGAGGGAATGACACAACATCAGACACAAGCAGTAGTACATGAGCTCAGTGAAACAGGTGCAAAAGTTATCTTGGAGAACATAGCCTTTGTACAGGGAGCACACAAGCGTTCTCCGCCGCCTAAACACGCATAAGGCAACAAGACAGGGCATCTACTGTTCTCAAATTAGACTGCAGTCAAGTGACAATGGAACTCCGGGACACGCTTGGTGTATTGATGTCAACGTCGACAAAACTGCTGCCCTACAGCTTGACTTGCTGCGTCACATCATGTGCTGCAGCCAGGCATGTCTGACTCCCAACCCGCTGCAATATTCACCACCTCAGCCTGTGACACAAGATCTGCAGTCTGACCTGCTAAGTATCGTCACAGAGGGGTACACGAGGGGCATCACCGATTTAAAATAAAAACACCATCTACATTGGTGGTCTGTGACGAGACTTTTCACTGGTGAGAGCTTAGCTAGCCCAAATATAACTCGAGTGAGGATGACTCAGGACCAGGGAAAAGTGTCACAAGGCTTTTGTAACTCTCAATAGTGATTAAACGAGACAGGAAAATGTTTTGCTCTATATTTCATGGCACATGATCATGTTATGTTCAAAATTAGAACAACTTGGATGTCAACCAGCGTCAAGGAACAGATTGCGTTCTGCGTTGGAGGATTCATTGTTACTGTGATGAATCTTAGCTCATTCTCATTCAATTGTGTAACAAACTGATCACAAGATGAATTAGCACTATATCATCTTCACACACCGCATATCTGTATGGCACCTCACTGCATAGAAAGTTGGAAGGTGTTGTTTTCCAAAATGAAATATCATGTCATCCTAAAACAGCATGCAGAAGCAGCAGCTGAAAGTGAAGTGACATCGAAGATAATGCACTCAGGAAGATGTGCTCTACTATGTACTTCCATCATCCTCTTCCTTCAACTTTCCCTATTCATTTGGAAGAGTCGCATTGCAGGAAGACAAACACAATGATGGAAAGTGGAGTGTAAGGTGTCAGGTGCCAAAGAGAGGGTGAGAAGGTTAGTGGCGTGCTGCCTGCCCCCAAAGTGCCATATTATCAGGTCTGCAGCACGAGTCAAAACAACTTGAAAGAGGATGGGGCCAATAGGCTTGAGAAACATCTTGTCCCCCACTCTGCTCACCAATTACAATTGGAAAGTCACTGCAACAATGTTCGTTAACTGTTCGGTTTATTTCCATTTCCATTAATAACTATTTCCCAGAACTGGCATTTCCCTTGCACTTTTCTCATTTTAGCTTCCTGCTGTTACCAACAAACCGGGTTGCACTTGGATAATCTGTTATGCAATGCTGAGCCCATATGGTTCGTTTTAAGGTTAGATATTTTTAGATGGTCTTTGTGGTCTGAACCGTAGAAATAAAAATAAAAAAGTTTAGTCATCAGAAAAGGAAGAGTCTTAGAAAATGGAACTCTTCTGCATCTAATTGTAGCTTGATAATTACCATATGTGTAGGAAATGCAATGTCAGAAAAAATATGTATTGTATTGTAAATGTTGAGCTGTTGCAGCCAAGTATTGTCCAGAAACAGGCTCAATATGTGGCTCCATTACAAACTATGCATTGATAGAAAATGTGTATTGAGATCACCACATAGCAACTTGAAAGCAGAAACAATTCTCTACAGTTAGTTCCCTGTCAGGAGAATTGATCCTTTCTAAGGTTAAGTTGGATATTTTATTGATCCTGAAAGAAATGTTTGAGCTCAAACCCAAAATCCTCTTCTTTTGGCGTGATTTTCCTAAATAAAAACATGACTTTATTTGAACTTAGTGTGTGTCAAAAACAGGTTAACAAAAAACATATTTTTCCAAAAACTTTAAAATCTCACTAAATGAATCCACTGACTTAAAATAATTTCCTTGCTTGCTTTTACCCTTATACAAACACACCTGAACTATGACACTGACTTCATTCATAGTTCAGGTATGCATTTGAAACATGGTTAAGAGTGCCAACATTCCTTACCAGGAGCAAACTAAAGTCCATGCAGTGTCCTGGAACAATTACTATAACTTTCACCGCAGATTAAATCGGTACACAGTTATAGGGCTTTGAATCTTTGGGCATGACACAATTCGATTCAATTCTTGGGGGGTAACGATTCGATTCGGAATCCATTCTCGAGTCAAAACGATTCTCGATTCAAAATCAATACTTTTTACTAACATTGGGTGCCAGTTCTATGGTTAAATGCATTCCTCCATAAAACAGACAAAGACTATGATACATTTCTATATTACTGAAAAGAAAACTGGTTTTGTTTAATAAAAATATCCCCAAACATTTAATAAAGTCAAATAAAAATAAGGCAATAAGAGAATAATCGCACACTTCTCTTTTCTAAAGTAAATCTGTACAGCAGATATGGGGCATCTACACGACCAATATGATTTGCCTAAGTGGCTGGACGGGACAGGTTGGGGGAAAAAAAACATTTTAAAATCAATTTTTGATTGATTAAGAATTGTGACAAATAAGAATCACGATTTATTCGAAAATCTTTTATTTTTATTTTTTTACACCCCTAATAGATTATGTGTTACAGACCATCTTCAAGTCGCTTTCTGACTGTCCCTTCAGGATGCAGCGTTTTGTGGGAGGTCTTATTAATGTGGCTCCACTTCAACAGCGTCTTCTCCCCGTCGTCTTTGTTGTACCAGTAGTTTTTAGCTCTTCCATAGCGAGTTTACTGACATATATATGTTATACTTTGTATCAGAAATGGCAACAGCGGAGGATGGATGCCGCACAACAAGAGGATAGAGAAAAAAAAGGAGCTTATTGACTACGGCGCAGACTACAATGGCGGATGTGTGCACATTTTCGGGACGTATGCAGTTCCCAAATACACATCAACGGGTACCAATAGGTAAGAAAAGTTGGTTTTGCATAATATAACGAAACAAAACATTCGATAATATGTCTTTTAAAAGGTGCCATTCTGGGGTCCTTATAAACACACCATAGTAATGTATGTTGAACCACAGTGCGTGTGACTATGGTTGCTGTAATACTCAACGTTCCATCAAGCGGTGCGGCTTTGTAGCTTACCAAAGTCGTACTAAAACATTTTGACAAATTTTTGAGCGCCGTGTGTAATGTTCTATATTCTCAGTGAAACATTAAAGCTTTGGTGTTGCTTGGTTACGGGTACCTGCTCGCGTCATTTATTGAACAGGCTTCAACCTGCAGTCCACGCGTATCTCTTATGTATGACTGCCATCTATTGGTCACACTTATCATTACACCCTGTACCACATAAAATTGCTTTGAGAAAGTGTGGCTGTTGTGAAAGCCAACACTACTTTGGGAAAAATTATGATTCATAACCTTATATTTTTGAGCCCGGGTATAAGGAGGGTGAGCTACAAGTTTTGGAAGCAGTGTGCGAAATAGATCTGGCTTTAGTAAAACATGAGCATCATGTAGCAGTACAGTGGAACCTTGATTTACGAACCCCTCTATTTACAAATGTTTCTATTTACGAGATTTCAGATCGAGCAAAGTATGCCTAAGTGTGCCAACCATGTCTCTGTGAACAAACGCTCCATTCAGTCATTCATTTTACATTGCCGACCAGTAAAACTTTGGGCGCTTCATAGTAGCAGAAGCGGAGCCTTCCACTCACGTTCTGCCTTCCTAGTCACGTCTCAGCGCTTCAGTATGTGGGCCTTTTGTGTGTTTTCCCCCCCCTCTACTGACAGGTTTTGTCCATTTTGCTACTCAATAAGAGTCCCAAAAAACCACCAGCCAAGCATGGCAAAAATGAGGGAATCCCTGTGGATTAAAAAAAACACTTTTTGCGGGGAGTAGCGTACATCAATGGCGCCCGTAAGTATGGAAGAATGTGAAGACAGGCTTTGTACTACAGCAAGTTTTTTTGTGAAAAGACTGTACATTTCTGGAAAATGATGCCAAAGCAGACTTATTGCACAAATAGGTAACATTTCTTCTCCTCTCCTGGGGCACACACACAGGTTTTTTCCCCCTTAGCTCCTCGTTAATGTTAGTGAATTTTATTTTTTAAAATGTTTATTATGGTAGCAATATGGTTGTTAAAGGTATTTGTAATTTTTGATCGGCTTCTCTGTGTTTTCTCGTGTTGACAGGGCAGCGCATACAACACAGTTCTGTTACTAAATAAAAAGTTGATCCATCACGTCCTTTTATGTTTGTTTGATTAACAGTACTGTTCAGCACTTTATATTGTGTTTAAAGTGTACGAAGCTTCACTAAAATGGGTACATTTGTTGAGGCTGCAACCCATTATTCATATTTACATTGCAATTTGTTATGTGTTTATTTGTTGTGTGTTTATTTCCGTACCTGACGGTTTCGGCTACAAGTGTTGCCTTCCTCAGAGGTTGTCACGTGGGTGGATGACCTAATGAAGCTTTTTGGATTAGTGAAAGAAAATCATAATTACTTAGTTTTTTATGGTAAACTCTGCTTCACTATACAAACTTTTTGATTTACAAACCCTGTTCAAGAACCAATTTAGCTCGTAAATAGAGGTTTCACTATAGTGTTAAGTGTTAAACAAGAAATACAAACTACAAACATATTGAAACGATTATTTATCGTACAACGTCTGTTCTCCAGGGATGCCCCGACTGATAGTATGCGCTTATTTCATAATCAACACAAAGGGTTAAAAGGAAATGTTGCTGCCTGCAGACATAGTATCCGATTGTCGTTTCTTTCTCTGGATCAGTAGGTATACATTTTATGTCACAGGTGAACAACTTCTCGATTTACAGCTAAATCCTCCTATTATCCAGGTGAAAGGCATGATTTATGATCTAGAATTAACTTCCGCCATCTGAGACGCAATGCAGTACCAGCAGTAGCAGGACACCAGTCAGCTCATAGTATGGCAATACAGCAGCATAAGCTAGTAACCTCTCTGTAATGAATGCGCCACTAAAACATAGTTTAGCTGCGTTAACGCTTATAATAACAATATCGCTAATATTCACAATATGTAAATATGGTATTGTTATCGGGTTTTGGATGAGTATTTAGAGGGATTTGTGGGCAGAGCCTCTATTGACTTGTTCGCTGACTTAAAAAAAAAAAAGAAAAGATTTACAATTTTTAATGCATAAAAAAAGAAAAATGTATGTGTTCTTGTCTTACATAGGATTGTGAATGATAGACAGCAAATCTCTTTCCAATTTTTGCGTATTTGTAGTATGACTGATCTGCTGATATGGACAGAGTGCAGACGAGTTCCCACCGTGACGTCATCGGAACCCGAATCTATGGAAATTGCTGAAGACATTCAGAGTGAAATATTCAAAATGTGTGGCATTTTCCGATGTTTAGACGGTATTTTCACATACTTTGCGGATTGGAAATACAATTGGATATGGTTTAACAGGTACAATGAAACAATTCAGCATAAAACGTCAACTTGTTTTCCTAATATACATTATACTTGTACTCTAAAATGTCTCATACACGCTACATGAAAAACTTAAAATTGGTGCAAGCTCTCTGTGCACTCAATAGTACTCAATGGTAATCTGCAATGCACTAAAATTGTAAAGTGAAGTGGCAAGGGAACACTGTAAATGTGTTGGTTACCACAATTGTATTGCAGTAACCTCACAGTAAATTGTGACATTTTAATCAACTTTTTAAGCCGATCAACTATTTTCCCAAAAATATTTAATGACTAGTCTGCACAGGAGGAGCTTTTCCTCTAAGAGGAAAATAAATACAATGTGCATACTAATACTTGTGAAAGAGCTTCAGCACATAGCCACAGGAGAGTAACAATAACAAAGAACATCACTTGTGATGTACCAAACACATGATGTCCAATCTCAGCTTCCATCTCCAGTGTCAACACATTATGGGAGAATTTCCAAAACGGGCAGTGGCTGAACACATATTAATGGTTTAAAATATAAACATGACACAAATGATCAATCAATATTGTGATGTGTATTGGGCCAAACTTGTTTGGACGACATGGTAACATTTGTTTCAGGAAAAAAAAAGTTTGCATCATTTTTTTTTTACCAATCATTATGTAGCCCAACATCATACAAGTTCGTAGAAATCAGTCAATGTTTTGTTTTTAACCCTGTTAAAAAAAACAACAAAGGAATGTAAAACATAACTTCTATGTCTAAGGAAATAGGTTTAAGTCATGTGCTGTGGCCTGTATCACAGGTTCTTTAGTTCATTTGAGTGTGTTTATAGCTTCTCACTCCAAAATAAACACCTCAAGGTTTTCAATGGAAGTGAGACCAAAGCCATGTCCCCATATGCCAAGAAGTACAACAGATTTGATTCCATACCACTGTATATCTCTTTCTATGATGCAGTTGGTTGAATTGTAATGTATGACAATGACCTTCGTTCAAATATTCAAAACGGGACAAACTGTTAGCACAATGGCAGCACAAGGCAAATATAAAAACACATTTTACTATAGAGCCTAACAAAAGCAAATGCAATATTTTAAAATCCTCTCACGGGCTTCATCAGCTTTGCTGTTTCTCAAAAGGTTTGACAGTCACATAACACTGCCATCACCAGGACATCTAAAAATGTCAACCGTGGATGTAATATATTGCACAAGTATGTTATTAGGCTGTCAGATGTTACAATTAGTCCAAAGGACTCCAGATATTTTTCCAAAAAGAATCTCAAACATCTCACCCAGGTCAATAATACTCTTCTTGAATGGAATGCAAAGTTAGGACAACATTTCAACAATCAATGCCATTTAGAATGTTAAAATATTACCTTGTTGAACAATCTTAAAAGGTGACAAGTAAGTTTGAGACTTTGTAAGTAGGTCTACAATAATAGACTGTGCCAACATTGTTTGACGGTCACTAAAATACAAGGCATGTACTGTATGAGAACACAGATTCTTTATAAAGCATATCAATAAATGCACATCAGAATTGTGTTAGGATGTTTTACACGGTGTACAACAGATGCTAACTTTCATGCATAGAAGCCTGAATTGTCAGAGACATACAGCAAGTACATAAGTGTAGAATCCAAATAAAGACACTTGAGCAAGGCCCTGCTATATACTGTAGTCAGCAGTTATTGTTAGCAAGTTGATGTCTGGAACGACTATGAAATCAATCTTTTTTTCCAAATTACGTTTTTCTGCACACATTTTTTGGAATTCCATTTTTTACCCCTTTACACTTATTTTACCACCATAGAATGTGTTATTTCTGTAAAATTAATAAAAAGTAATTACATTTCTGTTAAATGCAAACATCCTGATATTTATTGGTGAATAATAATTGGACAAATTTGACCATTATTATAAGTTAAAGCTTCATAATTTTGGAACCTAAATGTACCAATGAGTGATTTAAGTACAACGTGTCTATATAAGCTAATTTTCTGAAACTTTTGTTTTTTTAGTGCAATCAGACCAAATGTTGCATACAGAACTGTTGTTTTGAAGGTCGAAAGTATGCTGCTGTTCTTAAGGGCTCTTGACGGTTGCGATGTTTTTGAGTGGAGGATGACTTGAGGCTGTGTTGAAATTAAACATGGCTATAGTCCTGTTTGGAAAATGAGCTCACACACTTAAGTATTAGCTAGTACAGTGGTACCTCGATTTAGATGTATTCCAACATATTAGTATTTTTTTTTGTTATGCATCAAGTTGCAAGGATACATTTGAGTTAAGAGCCTCCCTGCCACTAGCTGGCGGATCCTCCCCCTGAGGAAAGAGTAAGAGAGAGAAAAAAAGGAGGAGATCACACGCCAACACACAAGGTCACTACCTCAGCAGCTGGCCGCCATGCAACACTACAAAATACCAGGCAACCCACCGAGGTGTTACGATTTACCGGTGGACTAGAACCAGCAGGCCCCAACCAAAACGGGCATCAGGAAGGGGTGGACAGCGGGACCCAGGGTCCTCAGACACGCAACCTGGCTGCAGTCGCCTGAGACAATTTAAATTTTAAAGTCCTCTTCAGTCGTGTTAGGATAAACGGCTTCACTAACGCAGTTACTTTTACTAGTAAAGAGTAATCTATTAAATTACTTTTATGTACGTTACCGCGACCCCGAGAGGAACCAGCAGTAGAAAATGGATGGATGGACCAAGCCGTTACCGATGCGTTTGATGAAACGTAACACACTTTTAATGTGCTTGTATGTCAACAAGACAGAGCCAGAAGCAAAGCAAGTTCAATGCAGGAAGTAACTTTTGACTAATGAGAGCAACATCCAGCATCACACTAAAATATTGATATTAAATAGGAAGAGGGAACATCACACAGCAAACAACATGTAGGCTAAGTACACACACACGCATACTCTTACTACTACTACTACTACTACTACTACAACAATGTAATAATGAACAACAAATCAATGATTGAAGTGACAAGCTTGTAATTCTACAATACCCCGTATGTGGATAAGGAGACAAGACAGTCATCAAAGCACATTTAATCTCTTTATTAAGTAGTGCTAACACATCCATCCAACTTCTACCGCTTGTCCCTTTCGGAGTCACGGGGGGTGCTGGAGCCTACCCCAGCTGCACTCGGACAGAAGGCAGGCTACACCCAATTCAGTGAAAATTGCCGCTGCTGAGCTATCAAACACAGCTGCTCTTATGAAACGTCTCTCAATTGCATATACCAGAAATGTGAAGGTTTTTAAAAAATGTACACAGGAACTACTTTTCCTACTAATTAACTACATTTTTAAAGAGTAATTCCATAAGTAAATAAATTAATATTTTGTAAAGTATCGAGTAATTATAATTCATTACTTTTTAAAAGTAATTTTCTAAACACTACTCTTCAGTCTGCTGGAAGAGGAAAATGCCCTAAATTATTATTATATTAATTAATAAAAACTAATGTGGTTGGTAGTACATTATATTGTACTGTTTTTCAAACAACATTTCTTATCTAAAAGTTTTTTAGGTATGTCACATGTTAAAAATGTGTTCTTTTGGAGGAGGGCAAGCATTGATTTCAATTCATTTCAAAGGGTGGCGGTGATTTGAGATACACATATTTTGAGTTACGAGCTCGGTCATAGAACCAATTGAGCACGTAAGTTGAGGTACTACTTTATTGGAATGGTTAAGCTTACCACTGACGATGTTTAAGACACCTCAATTCCTGGCATTGTATTCATTAAATACAAGGCAGAGTTTATATTTACCAAGTGTGTTTAATATTTTTGGTCACTGTAACATCACAATTTGAACAGTAACACCTTGTTTGCATATTTAGTTAAGTGATTCTTTGGCGTACCAATAGTTGTAGCCCACGTACCCAAGCCAGTTTGAAAATCACTGTCTTTGTAGTTTGTTTGCAGACTTAGCTGGTGTTTCAAGTGGTTGTCTTGACATTGTTTAGTTCGGGAGAGGTTGGCTGAGTGTCTCGGATACGGATGATTTTACCAGTTTGTGATTTTACATTCCTTATTCTCACAATGACAGCATTTCAGTCACAATGTCAATTTCCGTGATATTCCGCAATTAACAATAGATTACGTTTATTGGATAATTGCGTGATTCCATTAACACAGAAATGATAGTGCCCTTATTTTGTGCACAGAATTGATCATTATACTATTTATCAGGCTGTCCTACATGACTGTCCATATGAAAATTATTGATTGTTATTGTTTTCAACATTGACATTGAGGGCGCCAACTTTTCAATATGTTTTAAAGCATTATCTGTATATCCCGCCCTCTTACGGCTTTCAGCACGTAATGCTATAACTTTGCCTCTTTGAAAAATTTAACTGGGAGCAGGTTGCAAACAGCCCATTTAATAGATGTGTTTTGCTGTGCTTTCTCTTACAGCAATAACATTTCTTCAGTATCCTCTAAGTGCGCTTTTCAGTGTCTTGTGGCTTCAATTTATCCTGTCTTTTTTCCGGATGAGCTCACAGCGCTTTCAGCATGGAAAGTCCTGCTTGCTCAACAGCTTCAGCTTTGTTTCCTGGTGTATTTAGCGTCAGTGGGGCACATGAAGGCATTGATTACTAATGTGTTGGTCTTCCTGACAAACACATTATCCCGTTCCCCCCACTGGCCAGGACAGCATCCTGCTATGTGGAATGCACTGTTTAGAGTTTCTCGGAATGTTTTACAAACATCATGAGACAGACGTGCCGTGCGACATGTCAAACTATGGTGACTTGACTCAACGCACCAAGTGATAAAATTATGACATTTTTTTTCAGTTACTAGCCTTGTGCAAAGCTATGAGTGACTAACAAGCATTTGCAGATGTATAATGCCAGTAAGCTTTGTCATGAGGAACAAGGCCAAATACATGTTGCACTAAAGGAGATTCCTTCTCCACTGAACTGACCCTGACTTTAGACAAAAGCCTTTGGAGCCAAATTTTAAACTATAATTTACTCGCGTAAATATGACCAAATGTGAAAAGTTTGTTTTCTGCATGACTGCATTATACTAACAAGTTTTTAGAACAACTTCGGTAACCTTCCAGGAAATGTGAGCAATATTTCTCATGACAGATAGAATTTGGGGGAAGAGCCACAGTTTTAAACAACAGAAAAGACAAAAATGTTTACAGTCTGGTCAAGTGAGGTCAAATTATTTTGTCATACAAAGCTAGCTGGCCTTCCAAAGGAATGCTTAACATTTCATCTCTCTACATTGTCATTACATTAAAACATGCTAAGTTTTGTGTTGTTTTTTTATCGGATCAATACTTGCATATTAGGACTGATACATTTGTTGCAGTTTCTCTTTTATACGTTCAGCAAATCACTTGATTTTCCTCAAAAGTTTATGCGACTACATCATCTCTTCTAGTCTGTCAGTGCAAGCAGCTATTGACATTTTTATTCATACATTGTTGCTTTTTAGTAATTTTTTTTGGTAATTTTGCATCAATGACGTTTTCCTTAAATAGTTGTGTGTAATACAAACAAAATTATCTATAAAGTAATTTTACAAATATTCATTGTTGCACTTAGCTATAGAATTATTTTTATTTGCATAAAATATTTTTTCTGTGTTATCATAATACACTAAATAGAGGCACATTCACTACATTATTTAGTAGAGAGGTAACATATCAAAATCTCATGGTACAATATTACGGTATTAAGGTCACCGTTTGATATTACTGTGGTATATGTCCAAAAAAAAAAAAAATGCCATGATGTGTAAAATGAAGTGGCAAGAATGTGTAGGATAAACACACTTACTGTAATTGAAAATAATTATAATGCTCAAATGTTCTGATCACATTTATTACCACACACTTGTATTTTTAAGTGCAAATAATTGTGCAGAAACATCTGTTTCAAGCGAATATAAAAAAAAATAAAAATTAAGAGTTGATGTGACAATGTAAACATCCACTGTGTGATGGCTTATGAGGTGGCGACTTGTCCAAGGTGTACCCAGCCTTCCCAATATTGCCCCAAGCTTTATTTTCATGGTGTATTTGTTTTTGTAAGTACAAAAAAGTAGCATACTGTTACTTAGCAACAGGGTTGTCAAAAGTATAGCTACTTTGATACTAAGTCGATACCAACTATCGATGTAACGATAAACAGTATTAAAGATAACCACGTTAAAACTTTTGATGGTTACTATAACCGTTTTGAGTCAAAGTTATCGAAAAACTGTGATCGATAGCCGCACTTTGATGAACATCACAGACCGACTCATGCTAGCGGGCTTAAGTGCTAAGATGAAGACACATGTACGTCTTTCCACATTAGAAACAACATACCACAAGCTAAACTTAAGATATTCAAAAGTTTTTATTTTTTTATTTATTTTTTTTTTTCAAACAACTTAATTTATAAAAACAAAGCTTTATATAACAGAAAATTAACTTGTGTGATTTCACATAAACCGGACGTGAAGCAAGTTGCCCTTATGAATAAAAAAACATTCTAAAACATTTACAAATTAAAAAAAAAAAAAAAAAGACATTTAAAGAATCAAAAATATCGCTCCTATAGGGGGACTGCACTTTTTGGGGGGTAATTTTGCCCATCATTCACAATCCTTTTGTAAGACATAAACACATGCTTTTCTTATTTTTATGCATTTTAACTAGTAAACAAATGCGGGCAAAAGTCTGCTGCTCTATTTTAACTATAAGGTGCATAAAACAGTGATTGGTGGCCGTGCGCTGATGGAATTGTGGGGACTGGCTGATGTTGGCTTGCTGGCTTGCCTGGGCGCTGACATGTGGGTGGGATGCGTTGACCTCTTTCCCTGTTGCTGTGTGGATAGCTGGGTTGCAGTGTTCGCGTTGGGCATGGGGGATGTGCAGTTTTTTTGCGTGGTGTGGCTGGTGTGGCCTTCGCAAGGTGGGCGTGCGCTGGCTTTGTTTGGCAGGGGGCGGACTTGCGTGGAATCGTGATAGCCTGATGTGGAGCGCCTAGGATTGTAGCATCTTAAACAGCTTCATTGGTAAGTCAATGATAACGTGACAGCTTATAGTGGTATTGTTTGGTCACGAGTGCTGAAATAATAACCGATGCATCCATTGCCTGTGCTTGAAAGCATGTAAGCTCAAATCATTGATTGGTGGATTGTTATGTTACATTATTAAGCTTTGACTTGAAACAATGGGCAAAATTCTCTAAGGATATAATGTATCAATAAATACAAATATTTTTGCAATTAATTACTGACATAATCTTCACTGAAACAAAAAGCACACACTATGTTGGTAAAATACTTGTGATTGGTAAAAAACGGAATTCTAAAATATTGTAAATGGGAAACAATTTATTTGAATAAAAAAAAAAAAAAGGATTTCATAGGGATACATGTAACGCATATTGTATCGTATTATGAGGTGCCCTGTGTATTACTCCCTCCGAGGTCTTAATCAAGGCTCAAGTCGTTCGTTTTTGCTCACAGACATTTATTTCAGCCACGCCTTCTTCTTGTTAACAACAATGCCAAATATAATGCCGTCAGAACTAACAAAATAAGAAAAACAGAACTTACAATTAGTCTGACATCAATATAAAAGAAAACACGTTGATTTCACATACATTCATCACAAAGATTCATACCTCATTGGCCTCACAAACTCCAAGGGAATAAAGTTTATTTTCAATCCAAGACTCCATTGCCGTCTTCCATTAAATACTTGTCGTCTCATGCTGCTTCCCTTATTTCGTCACATATTAATTGTCCCCCCAACAATGACCAAACTGGAACAAAAAATATATTCCCCTCCAATTTACATGGGTTTTGTAACAAAAATAAAGTTAACATAAACTTGCATGAATTAACCCAAGGAAATACCTTTTTAATCACATTATGTGTACAATATGAACTAATATTTATACATTATATTTATTTATTCTAACCAACTATGAAATTTATATAACAAATATACATGTTGCTTCTGTCAGCAGCTACACTCCCACCAAATCTAATGTGTTTTACCCTTTCAGACTAGTGTGGGTCTATTCTACTTCTAACAGTGTAATTGTCTTGTGGATAGGTCTGTCCAAATGTGTCTGCTTATTGAGTCGTGTGCCATGGTCATCTAATGTAGAGTCACTAATTAGAAGCTGCACTTTGTGCAGATATCCATCTTCACTTGGATACACTGCAGTGACCTTAGCAAGTTTCCAATCGGTCCTGGGTGCTGTGTCATCTTGTATGAGCACTATATCATTGACTTTGGCATTCCTTCTTGTCTTCTGCCATTTCTGTCTTTGCTGTCGGCTCAACAAGTATTCCTTTCTACATCTCCGCCACAACTCATTGGCGAGATATTGCAGTCTACGCCATCTCTTGCGTAGGTAGAGATCTTCCTTCACAAAGTCTCCTGGTGGTGGTGCTATTATTGATGACTTCATGGTCAAGAGGAGGTTGGGCGTGAGTGGCTGAGGTCCAGTAGGTTCGTTAAGAAGTTGTGGGGTAATGGGTCTACTGTTAACTATGGCCATTACTTCGTAAAGGTAGGTCCTTAGTGAGGAAGTGTCTAGTGTTCGAGCAGACTGGTCTAGAATGGAGGTTAAGACGCTTCTGATCGTACAGATTTGTCTCTCCCAAACTCCACCCATATGGCTGGCAGAGGGAGGGTTCATGACAAACTCACAGTCAAGTTGCTTCAGACCTTCCTGATCCATCTCTTTGATAGCTTCTTGGAACTCTCGTCTTGCTCCAACAAAGTTGGTGCCCTGGTCTGACTGAAGCTGACGCACATTTCCGCGCAGGGCGATGAAAGCACGGAGTGAGTTGAGGAAGGCGTCAGTTGACAGATCGTTGAGTAGCTCTATATGTACTGCGCGTGAATACAAGCATGTGAACAGCAGTTCATAACGTTTCAGCTCTTTTCTTCCCTCTTTAACATAAAACGGGCCAAAACAATCCATTCCGCAATACGTGAACGGAGGAGTTGTTTCCATTCTCTCCCTCGGCAAGTTTGACAACTTCTGCTGCTCTGTTCCACGTCTGTATTTCCTGCATTTGACACAGTTGTGGATAAAGGATGATACTGCCTGACTGCAGCAAATTACCTAAATGCTGTTTGCCCTGAGTTCATTTGTCGTCAAGGCATGCCCTGAATGTTGCACTTGCTGATGGTAGTGATCAATCAGTAGCCTTGTGATGAGGCTAGTCTTTGGTAAGATAGCTGGGTGTTTGATGTGTGGATGCAACGAAGCCTGCTCTAATCTGCCTCCCACTCTGAGGATGCCCTTGTGGTCCAGGAAGGGATTGAGTCGATAGAGCCTGCTTGTTTTGTCCTTAGTCAACTCACTTCGAGACTGAAGCTCCTTAATTTCTTTGAAGAAAACTGATCATTGTACAATGGCTATGATTGCAAGCTCAGCTTCCTGTCTTTCTTCAAGATTTGTGGCTTCGTTGGCTCTCTCTTGCATCTTCTTGAAATCCTTTACGAATTTGGTGAGCCTTGCAATAGCTTTGACTAATCTTGACCAGCTGGAGAACTTCTCAAAACGTTCTTCCAGAGAAACCACCTTGAGTGTGTGGTGTACGACAGCTTTACGTACTTCTGGGTCTCCTGCGTCCACCTTGCACTCTCCACTGGGTAGCTCTTCTTGCCAGAGAAGACATGGCCCACTGTACCAGTTTGAGGCGATGAGATCTTTGGCCTTGAGTCCACGCGACGCATGGTCTGCAGAATTGTTCTCTGATGCAACATACTTCTACTGTGTGGGGTTGGTACTCTCTCTGATATGTTAGAAGCGGTTCGCTACAAACACATGATAGCGTCTTGCTTCATTGTTGACATATCTCAAGACGACTTGTGAATCTATACAGAAGAATTTTTTGACATTCAGCTCCAACTCTGCATTGAGCATGTCACTTGTACGCACTGCAACGACTGCTGCAGACAGCTCCAACCTTGGTACTGGAGTGACTTTGGTAGGAGCTACTCTGGACTTGGCAAATACAAGAGAGCAATGGATTGCTCCTGATTCATTGATAGCTCTTAGGTAGGTACAGACGCCATATCCTGTAACACTTGCATCTGAGAAATGATGGGAGTTCATACTTCTCAACTGCTTGAAAATGTTTTGGAATGTAACAGCGATCAATCTTGACATCTGCTAGATTCTTCAAATCGATCAGCCAGGACTGCCACTGAGACTTGAGTTCACTTGAGAGCGGTTCGTTCCAGTCCATTTTTTCACGGCACAGCTGCTGTAATATTGTCTTGCCCCGTAGGACGAATGGTGCCACGAATCCGAGTGGGTTGTAAATGGAGGCTACGGTCAACAACACTCCTCTTCTGGAAAGTGGACGCTCATTGACCTCTACACAAAACTGAAAAAAGTCTGAGGCGATAGACCACTTGACACCTAGAGCTCTCTCAAGCTGTTGCTCACCAAGTGTGAGGTCTTGGTTTCGTACTGTCTCTGCACAATCTTCTTTGGGAAGACTGTCAAGCACCTTTGGGCTATTGGAGGTTAATTTGTGGAGTCGCAAACCTCCAGTGGTGCAGAGTTGCTTTGCTTCGTTCACTAGGTGGATTGCCTCTTCTTCTGAATGGAAACTGATCAGGCCATCATCCACGTAAAAGTTTCTCTCGATGAACCTGAGAGTTTATTCACTGAACTGTCCTTGACCCTGTGCAGCCATGTACTTGAGGCCAAAGTTTGCGCAGGCTGGAATGACGAAGCAGCTCCGAACAGATGAACACACATGCTATAGACGGATGAAGTAGACTGGTAATCTCCATCAGCCCACCAGAGAAAGCGGAAATAGTCTTGATCTTCGACGCTGACTCTGAACTGATGAAACATCCGTTCGATGTCGCACATGATTGCTACTGGGCCCTTCTGAAATCTGCACAAAACTCCCACCAGCGTGTTGGTCTACTCTGGTCCGGTCAAAAGGTAATCATTCAACGAGACTCCTTCTTACTTCGCCGAACAATCGAAGACCACTCTTATTTTTCCGGGCTTTTGGGGGTGGTACACCCCATGATGTGGAATGTACCAGGCAGCACCCTTGTCCAGTTCTTCAGGAAGCACCTTTTCTGCATCTCTGCGCTCTACTGTTTCATTCATGAACCTTGTGTAGTCCTTGTGATATTGTTTGTTTTTTTCAAATATTTTCTTCAGACACAAGTCGATGTTCTGCACATTTCTTATTGTTCGGTAAGTTTGGCGTGTCTTGTTTGAACGGCAAAGGTAGTTCACAATCACAATCTTCTTGCATTTTTACTCCCCTTTCCATTATTGAAATGAACCGCAAGTCTTCTTGGGAGAAATGAGTCTTCCACTTTTCTTTTGTTGAAATAAGACTCATGCACTTTAATCACATCCAACGGTGTGATTACTTCTTTGACTTGGGTACGACAAATGTAGTGCACTTCCTTCAACAACTGATCAGATGGTGAGTTGGGTGTCACTTCTTTGACAACAATCCTGTGGCTGCATCCAATTACATCTCCGTAGTCAACACGTGGATCAAGTCCTCCAACTATGGTCCAGCCAAGATCTGTTTTCTGAGCAAAGGGCTCATTGTCTCTTCCTAACATGACTTCTCTGGGTACAAGAACTTGTGAACAGTTGTAACCTATTAGCAGACCAACATCGCATTCAATTAGAGGGGCAATCTCATCAGCGAGGTGCTCTAAGTGAGGCCATGCTCTTGCTGCGTTCGGAGTGGGAATGTGACTTAGATTGGCAGGGATTAACTCTCTTGTATATGTCATGGGAAGAGGGATTCTCTTTGATGAGTAGAAGCCTCTGACTTGTAGACCTGTCAGCTTTTGACTAGGAATGACTGTGTCTTTGGATGACAATGTGGAGAGCTTTAACTGCACATCTTTCTTGTCTGTGTCCAGAACATCTGCCTTTTCTTGTAGAACAAACGTTGTGTCACTCTGACTGTCCAAAAGAGCGTAAACCAGTATTTCTTGTTCTGGATTACTTGTTGTGGACAACCACAATGGAACAATTGTGGATGTGAGGTCAGTATTGTCACTTTGGATAACACAGTTTGAGATAGCCTCATTTGGTGTTTCTTGACTTGGTTCCTTAGTTCGTTTGGTTTCCTTTGACTCACTTGTCACTTTTGTTTCCCTTTGGCTGTCCCTATTCTTTCTTGACTCTTTGTCTCATTCTTCATGTAAACATGTTAGGTGTTTCCCCTTGTATGTGTTGCAGATACTTCTCTTTTCGCATTTCTTTGAGATGTGTCCAGAGTTAAGACAACCAAAACACAATCCCTTGTCTTTTACAAATTTCACTCTTTCAGCGTTCTCCTCCATGAACTTTCGACATGTCAGAATGTTGTGATTTGACCTTTCACGGAATTCACACTTCACTGTATCGGTTTTCTCTTCCGTACCACTTGTCAACGTCCTTGCCTCAACATTCAGAGTCGTTGGAGTTTTCGCATTCTCTTTCTCTGAGTCATTTGCCTTGAGAGAACTTAGAGACGTCACTGGGTTGCACGCAATCCTGGCTTCCTTTTCTACAAAGAAGACAAAATGGCTGAATGTAGGAAAAAAAAAACACTTATCTTCAATCTCAACTACTTTACGATTCCATTTTGCTGTAAGCCAATCAGGAAGCTTGCTGAGCATTCTCTGGATCTCATAGCAGTCATTTAGAATTTGAAGACTATCTGTAGCATTGCCGTTTTGCAACCTTTGAAAAAGTCTGAGAACTCTCTTAGCTCCACATTATCCTTCGTTCCAATCCTTGGCTAGGCTGACAGCTTATCTCTGAAAGCTTTGGCCATTACAAATGGACTACCATATCTTTCTTCCAGAGTGTTCCAAGCTGTACGGTATGCCATTCCTGTTCCGAGCAGAAAGTAGCTTTCAACTGCCTTTCTCGCAGGACCACCAACATACTTTCGGAGGTAGTAGATCTTTTCAGCCACTGGGATGTTCTTTCTCTCAATCAGCAATTGAAAATACATTTTCCAGTCCGTGTACTAAATGGGATCCCAATTGAAAACTGCGGGCTCTGGAACTGGAAGACAGCTAATGTTGATGGACTCTGCCAAGGACTCTGCTATCTTCTGGAGTTTCATTGCTCGTAGGTTGCCGTCTGTATGTGCTCGACGCCTCAATTGGCAAGAAAGCATTTAGGTTTTCAGCACCGAAGGCTTGGAATAACCTACAATCGAATCTTCAACTTCAAACCCTTGTTACATTAAATGAGTTTAAAGCTTCTGTGAAAGGATTGCGGTCTACCTTGTCTGTATGCACATGTGTTATGTGAGCAAGTTTTAATGTTGTAAATTTGATGTTTTATGTGTTGTTTACTGTTTTTAATGTAACCTTGCTGCTGCCCTTTTGGCCAGGTCTCCCTTGGTAGAGAGATCTTTGATCTCAATGGGATTTTACCTGGTTAAATAAAGGCTAAATAAAAAATAAAAAGTGGTGTTTTTTGGCATGAACGGTTGTGCATATGGATTGAAACCTGAAGATTAATTTTTCACTTCAGTCTGTCTTACTGGCTTGGATGGTCGCTTTCTTGGTGTGCTCCTTCCATGCAGAAGATCTGACAATTCCTCAACCGAGTCGCCTTCTTGTTCATTCACTTCCAGTCACGCTTTTGCAGGATTCATTTGCTTCACTGTTTCCAAGCGTTGAAGCTCCCTCTTCTTTCGTTTCATTTCTTTATCAAGCATTTCGAGTTCACTTTGGCCACGTTCCATTTCTTCCAAGACCAACAGAGTGGTTTCAACTGCAGCTACTTCTGCGTCTTGCCTTTTCGCAGACAGCTGACTTGAATGTCGACTACTTGAGTTTTTGGATCTTTGCAAGGCTGCGAAAATAAACACTGAACGAGCTTCACTCCAGTGAAATTACCTCTTGTCTTGATCTCGCTCATATTCTTCTGCTGCAAGATTCTCTTGTGCTTGTTGGAAAACCTTCTGAGAAATTGGATCACATGTGTCAACTCTGCGGCGAGTGTCTCCGTCGGGAGTTTCATGACTACGTAGTTCTTCATACGCTTGCATGACTTTACCAGAAGTTTCTTGTATTTGAGCAATGTGATCGTGCAAGTTTGCTATATCAGATGCGTCAAGCGCTCTTTTTGCTTGTTTGGCAGTACATTTCCATTTTTCATAAATGGCGTTGAAGCGAGCTTGAAGCTTACTCATGAAACGCTTGGCCTTTCTCAGTGAGTTTTCTGGGTTTTGTACTTTTCCTTTAGCACTCTTCTTTCACTGCTTGACTTGTGATTGGCTCATGGGGATTTGGGGTCGCAACTTTTTCAGGATCTTCTTTCAGCAACACCACAGCGGGTCGAGTGTCAGTGTGTTCTTGGTTAGACATGTTGCTAGCCTATTGATTTTGTGTTTTAACTTAATTTGGTTTGAATATTAGCTAACTTAAAAGTCTGGACGAAAATGTTTAACTGTAGTTGAATACAAATTTGAATGTAGGCTACCTGTCAACTTAGATATGTTTAGGTTTGCTTTTTCTTTCAAAACTAAAGTTTGTGTATTATGACACTATTTTTAGTTAAGGTTTATCCAGTATTCCACTTGGTATAAAGCACACATCAATTTCAATGTCAAAAATCTATTATATTGTAAATTTGCCTTTTAAATACCTTGATGTGCTCTTTTAAATTGTCAAAACAAAACAAGAAATTAACATAAGATTAGCTTTGCGATGATAATCACCTTGTATCATACAAGTCCCTTTAAAGTTAGCAGGTTAAACAAACATTCACATTTAACTTATTTCAAACGTGTTACTTGGTGTTGAGTTAGCCACGCTGCACGGTTGGACCCTGATTGCTTCTGGAGTGTCCGCGCATGCGCCTTCTTTCCTTTGAAGATTGAGAGCGACAACACTCTTCAACGAGCTGCTCGTTAACGGCTCCGTGCTCTCTCTCTCCTTCTCTCCAGCGCGATGTAGGCTAGAGTTCTGACTGTTACTCCCTTCGAGGTCTTAATCAAGGCTCAAGTCGTTCGTTTCTGCTCACAGGCATTTATTTCAGCCACACCTTCTTCTTGTTAACAACGATGCCAAATATAATGCTGTCAGAACTAATAAAATAAGAAAAACAGAACTTACAATTAGTCTGACGTCAAATAAAAGAAAACACATTGATTTCACATACATTCATCACAAAGATTCATACCTCATTGGCCTCACAAACTCCAAGGGAATAAAGTTTATTTTCGATCCGAGACTAGATTACCGTCTTCCATCAAACACTTGCCGTCTCATGCTGCTTCCCTTATTTCGTCACATATTAATTGTCCCCCAACAATGACCAAACCGGAACAAAAAATATATTCCCCTCCAATTTACATGGGTTTTGTAACAAAAATAAAGTAAACATAAACTTGCATGAATTAACCCAAGGAAATACCTTTTTAATCACATTATGTGTACAATATGATCTAATATTATATAGCGGTAAGGCTCGGTTGGTAGAGTGGCCGTGCCAGCAACTTGAGGGTTCCAAGTTCGATCCCCGCTTCCGCCATCCTAGTCACTGCCGTTGTGTCATTGGGCAAGACACTTTACCCACCTTCTCCCAGTGCCACCCACACTGGTTTAAATGTAACTTAGATATTGGGTTTCACGATGTAAAAGCGCTTTGGATCATTAGAGAAAAAGCGCTGTATAAATCAAATTCACTTCACAATATTTATACATTGTATTTATTTATTCTAACCAACTACGGAAGTAATATACCGATAACAAATATACATGTTGCTTCTATCAGCACCTACACTGTGATTTGCAAACCTTTTTTACAAGTCGACCAATCACAGCCTTTATGGTCTGCCTCGCCGCACTGTGAGGTTCGTTTTTTTGGGAGTTCCACGTCACACGACGCAAAATATTTTAAGAGAGCGGAGCGAGCCGGTTTAGTCTACGCCGGTAACTCAACGCAGGAGCATAAACCAAGTTCCAGAGATTGAACTCAAAATGGAAACCAGTAAAATACAAAAAAATGTGTCCTTAGACAGCAGCGAACCATACAGGGATATTCCAGGGTCAAAATGCTTGAGTACGAAAAATGCATACTCGTTCGCAGGTCTGCCTTTATTGTCTGTCCATTTGCTGCATGACAGACTGGTTTATTAGAAATATCATAAGACTTTAGGGGAACATACAATGTTTTTTTCTCGTACAAACCCCGTTTCCATATGAGTTGGGAAATTGTGTTAGATGTAAATATAAACGGAATACAATGATTTGCAAATCCTTTTCAACCCATATTCAATTGAATGCACTACAAAGACAAGATATTTTATGTTCAAACTCATAAACTTTATTTTTTTTTTTGCAAATAATAATTAACTTAGAATTTTACGGCTGCAACACATGCCAAAGTAGTTGGGAAAAGGCATGTTCACCACTGTGTTACATGGCCTTTCCTTTTAACAACACTCAGTAAACGTTTGGGAACTGAGGAGACACATTTTTTAAGCTTCCATGGTAATGTTGCTTGGATGGCAACATATGTTGCTCCAAAACCTGTATATACCTTTCAGCATTAATGGCGCCTTCACAGATGTGTAAGTTACCCATGTCTTGGGCACTAATACACCCCCATACCATCACAGATACTGGCTTTTCAACTGTGCGCCTATAACAATCCGGATGTTTTTTTTCCTCTTTGGTCCGGAGGACAAGACGTCCACAGTTTACAAAAACAATTTGAAATGTGCACTCGTCAGACCACAGAACACTTTTCCACTTTGTATCAGTCCATCTTAGATGAGCTCAGGCCCAGCGAAGCCAACGGCGTTTCTGGGTGTTGTTGATAAACGGTTTTCCCCTTGCATAGGAGAGTTTTAACTTGCACTTACAGATGTAGCGACCAACTGTAGTTACTGACAGTGGGTTTCTGAAGTGTTCCTGAGCCCATGTAGTGATATCCTTTACACACTGATGTTGCTTGTTGATGCAGTACAGCTTGAGGGATCGAAGGTCACGGGCTTAGCTGCTTACGTGCAGTGAATTCTCCAGATTCTCTGAAACCTTTGATGATATTACGGACCGTAGATGGTGAAATCCCTAAATTCCTTGCAATAGCTGGTTGAGAAAGGTTTTTCTTAAACTGTTCAACAATTTGCTCACGCATTTGTTGACAAAGTGGTGACCCTCGCCCCATCCTTGTTTGTGAATGACTGAGCATTTCATGGAATCTACTTTTATACCCAATCATGGCACCCACCTGATCCCAATTTGCCTATTCACCTGTGGGATGTTCCAAATAAGTGTTTGATGAGCATCCCTCAGCTTAATCAGTATTTATTGCCACCTTTCCCAACTTCTTTGTCACGTGTTGCTGGCATCAAATTCTAAAGTTAATGATTATTTGCAAAAAAAAAAAAATGTTTATCAGTTTATATTTACATCTAACACAATTTCCCAACTCATATGAAAACGGGGTTTGTATAAAAGGAAGGGACTTAAACAACAACAAAAGAAACAAATGTAACAAGCAGAAAAAAAAAGAATTATGCAGAATTTATGTTTTGCCTTTTTTTAACTGACAAATTGACCAATAAATGATCAAGAAAACAATACCTCTTACAATTAAATTAGCTCAAAGACACACTTTCTTTTGCACTTTGTGATAACAAGCTCCATTGGTTTTAAAGGTCGTTAAAGAGTGTTTGTGGTGCTACATTATATGCAGATAGTTGTTATAAATCACTGTGGTAGACGACTACAAAATTGGTCTTGTGTTCAGTAATAGTTAATAAGGCAACAATATATCTGAGCAGGCTGTGAGACAAACAAGAAGTATACTGTTTTGGTATGTAATTGGAGAAACAACCGGGTAAAATAGACAAAAGGCACGACATAAAGCATGTTTGATTAGGCTGTTACAAGTTAGCTATTGTTCAGGGCTGCAGCATCTCGCCCACAAGCGCAACATGAGGGCTTGACAATGCGAGGCTGAAACTTGCAGTTTCAAACAGGCTGCACACTTTTAAAAAGGTGAGAGGTCACCGTCAAATACTGAAAACAAACTTGAGAATGAGTCATGGCGGAATAGTGCACAACAAATGGAAGGTCAAGGTTTTTGAATCAGCAAGTATCTTGAGTTGTAGTTGTGAAAGGTCAATGTCAAATTGCAAACTACCATTCGTCATCTGTAAAATCGCATAGTCAAATGCACCAATTAAACGTTACCTGAAACTCAGAAAGGCTTGATGGCGGAAAAGAAAATCCACCCATCGACTGCCGCAATTTATTTATCCGTTTTTTCTTGAATGTTCAATGTGTGTATTTATTTTGGTTTTCTACAGGGAATTATGACCCTCGGAGACAGCAGGAATGAGTCTGTTGATAGAACATTGTCTGCAGGCTACACATAAAATAGTCTTACCCTAATGCTTAACACTGACCTCTGTCACACTCTGATCTTGCAGGTGTTGTTTCCAAGGGAACCCTCAACATATACACACAAACACACCATTTGAAGGACAGACCAAGCATAAACAGCAACCCATTTCCATTGCATAATTTATGGCATGTGTACAGTATATTGCCCTATTTAATTGGCTGCTCTATTTTTTTTAATGAAAGCAAATTAAAATCGTATGTCATTAAAAAAATACCCACCATTTTTTTTGTGGTTCATTATTTGCATGATTTTTAATAGGTGCCTCTGACAGCATCTCAAACCTATTTTTATAGCACAACAAGATTAGGATTTTTATATCATAGGATGGTGTGGTGGAAATGTACTGACCTCCATCTACAAACCTGGCTTGTCCATAAACAGATGAGAATTTGAGCTGGTTCCTATCATCACTCGCCTGAAAAGATTAGAAACACATTTTTGTGTGCACGAGTTGTAAACGCTTTTTTTGTTGCATTCCTCATCTGTGGTTATTTAGTTTGCTGGGGGCCGGTTGTGACCACAAAATGCTTTTTGTGCTCAACTCAATGCGCTGTTTTCACCAGATGTGCTCCTTGTTTGTAAATGACTCATTTTCTTTTTTTCATAGGGCAGAGAAAATCTGCAACTAATAATGGTCTACATACCAGCACGAAGCAGAGCCAAAATGCAAATTGCGGAGTGGGTTAAGCGCTATGATGTTTCTTCACAAAGCTGCAACGATGGCATTCCTGTCATTTGGCGCTTGACCGAACATTGTCACACATGACAAAATAGTAGGATGGCAGATTTTCTGGAAAAAACTTTTCTGTTCTTGATCTTCGTACTGGGAAATTATGATGAAACCACACAAATTCCCCTCAGCCTATTATCCAACTAGTCATACATGTCATTTTATTTCAAAAAGTGGGTATGTGCATATACTTTCTTCTTATCAAAAACATTAACAGATGACAGTACAGTAATTGAAGGAAAGAGCAAGAAACTTTGAAAAAATATCAACTACACTCTCTGAGCATTGCAATTTGCAGTGGAGGCTGACACACTGTATAATGAAAAAGCACTGCGGATGAAAACACACTCACAAGAATACAAAAACAATGTGCAGGTCCTTAATGACATCTGGAAACACTTAACTAATAGATTTAGCTTAACACGTGGTTGTGTTTCTATATTTAAACGTGATGAAACCTCGCACAACACTTGAGAGAGGATGCTCAGACAGGGTAGCCAATCTGCTTTATCACCCAGAGTCACTAAAAATAACAAACAAGGAGTTTGATCTGAGACAAAATAAATGCATCACCTTTTATTTTAATGTCCCAAAAGGTTCCCCATCTTCCAGACACATCTGCCAACTGCAAGCCACTCATTAAAAACAATTTTCTTAGTTCTTATGTTAACTGTCAAGTAAAGAATACTTGTCATGTAAAAGTAAGTACATTAGTTAATGTGAAAAGCCAACATAAGGGTGCATTCTAAGGGCGCATGATAAATACCGGAGAGATAATTATTGAGTCGATATGAGGCATTATGACGACATACTGATAAATAGCTCAGATAAAAGAAATAACATCGGAAAGTATCATCTTAAAAAACATATATTGTGCATCCCTAGTTTAGTTTTGTAGTTTTGGGTCCTTTTGCAACAATCTAGACCATTTCTTAGGTCACTACAGAGAATGGAGTCTACTTATTCCAGGCCTGCACCAAACATGTAGACTAAGACCACCTTAGGGATGAGATTCAGTCTGCTTGCAAATGGGGTGAGGCAAGTGTTAATGCAGAGTGCAGACCACACCAAGCATCCTAATATAAAATTAAATATGTCATCATCAAATCACAGCAAAAGCATGCCATCTTGGGTTTTTAAACAAATGGGTCGTGTTAATAATTGCAGTTTGGTGAAGATGTCAGAAACGGCGTCTCATTCCAGAACCTTTTTGGCCTATTAATGCAATTCATGTCCTTTTCATTATATATCATAATGAAATGTCAGCTCGTAATATTTCCACCACAGGAAAACGTCCCATAATCGTGTAACCCAGTAGACAATGTTTTGGACATAGTGCTGCGCAAATTTACGATATATATTGGAAATTAGAATACGACATTAAAATGTCTATTCCATCCATCCATTTTCTACCGCTCATTCCCTTTTGGGGTTGCGGGGGGTGCTGGAGCCTATATTATACAACATAATTCTGTTGTTTATATTGTATATTTACATCTGGGCTGCAGCGAATGTAATTGCAGCAACAATGGTACTTTGTGGTATCATTTTTACATCACTTGAAATAAGTTTACCGTAAGAGCTGGCAGGAATATATTGAAAGTAGGACTGCAACTAACGATTAATTTGATAATCGATTAATATGTCGATTATTACTTCGATTAATCGATTAATAATCGGACAAAAGAGACAAACTACATTTCTATCCTTTACAGTATTTTATTGAGAAAAAAAACAAGCATACTGGCACCATGTTCTGGACATTGGGGGTGCAGCATACACCAATAATAACACAGAAATGTAACTCATCAGATCAGAACTGAATCAGATATTGTACACGTTTCTGTTGTGAATAATAAAGGATTCATTTTAGGCTGCCTTTGAATAATAGCATGAAATATTCCAGCACCTTCATAACGTTTAGTTATACTAAAGCGTCACTCAAATCTAAATATATTTATGTAGCTTTATCGGGCCCGGCTACATTGATCCATTATGAAACCAACCTGAGATATTTCTGTCCGTTACGTTTATTTCCAAATTGGTAACCGTGCGTTTTCTCTCTCAAAACGGAGTCAAATGTGCCGGAGACACATTATCAGCCCCGCGTTGCAACAAAGGCATAACGTTAACGTTACTCACAAAAAAGCTGAACTCATGAATGCCTGTTGCCACTATGGACTTTAAAAGTTACGTACCGTGAGTTCCCTTCATCCATGGCTCCAACATGTTTCCTTTTCAGGTGCTCCTGAAGCAATGTTGTACTTCCGTGCCATTTTGCAGGAAATGGTCTTCTTTGAAGTCTTTAAAGTAAAGTGTTCCTACTCTTTTGACGACTTAGGTCGTACACTTTTCTCCATTGAAGCAATAACCTCAAGATGTTTCTCCGCTGAACAATCCGTACTGTTTTCCTGCGCCATTTTTCGAATGTTTCCAGCAAAGGAGACGGGGTCGTCACGTGAGCTGCACATGACATCATTGGCTAGCTTACCTCCCCCTCATGAGACGTAGCCTCAGCGCCGCCCTGGCGCTGTTTTGTACTGTTTTTGTACTTATTTTGATTATTGTTTCTCAGCTGTTTGTAAATGTTGCAGTTTATAAATAAAGGTTTATAAAAAATTTTTTTTTAAAAACAAAACAAAAAAACAAAAAACAAACCCTCCGCGCATGCGCATAGCATAGTTCCAACGAATCGATGACTAAATTAATCCCCAACTATTTTGATAATCGATTAGTTGTTACAGCCCTAATTGAAAGCTATAAAAACCCAAAAGAGGAATTGGCCCCAAAAAGAGGGAAGAAAATCTGCAAAACAGGCTGCCAACGAGTCGTTACTAGCAACTTGAACACATTATTTAATTTCTATCACTTGAAGACTAGGATGAAAAAACAGTACAGAGAGTGTTAAATTGCGACAAAGTACTAGGAATGTAATGATAAACAGTATTAATGATAACCCCGATAAAACTTCCGACAGTTAGTTTTACTACTTTAAATCAAAATGATAAAAAAAAACATAATTGATAACTGCACTTTGATAAACTCATGAACTGACTGACGCTAGCTTCCTAGGTTAAATGCTAACAAACACAAGGCATTCACATCTTTCCCTGAACATAAAGAACAATCTGAACTTAAATAAACACATTGCTGTTGAGCAACCCAGCCATCCATCCATCCATCCAAGCTATTCAATTGTGCACACTGAACCTACAAGCTGTGCTCTCTTAGACCAAAGTGATCATTCTATACTGAAAGGAATACGACGTTATTACGGTGCATGTGTTCAGGCACCACTGAACAGAGTAGAACGTCACAACGTCAGCCAGAAGTATTAATATATTTTGTTAAGCACTTTTCATTTAAATAAATCTTACCACTAGAGTGGAAAAATAAGTTGCCTCTATATTGAAGCTATTATCATATATATCTGATGTCTGACACCAAAGACTTCCAAAGTTTGTGAGTAAATAGATATGATCAAAATAATATCAATCTCATGGAGATTCCCAAGCCATTTTGAGAGAAAATGAGCTAGTCAGTCACGTGACGTAGAGGTAGGAATCGCAGATCCTTTCCACATCAACAACGATACTAATCATGCCGACTTTGTGGGGGCCAAAGACAACTACTCTGGGACAAATGTTTTGTCCAGAACCTTATATTTTTGAGCCTGAACATACGGAGGATGAGCTACAAGTTTTAGAAATTCTGCTAAAAAGATCCAACTTTAGTGAAACACTAAGCATCGTGTAGCAGTAATGCTAAGTGCTTAAAAAGAAATACAAACTAAAAGCATAATAAAACAATCGCTTACTGTACAATTTCTGCTCTCAATGTGATGACGACTGATAGGATGTCCATAGCTTACCGTTCAGATAAATAATTAATTTTAAACCACACAATAAAGGGTTAAAAAGGTTGCTGCTGACACTGCAGTGTTTCCCACACATTCATTTATTTGTGGCGGCCCGCCACGAAAGAATTACGTCCGCCACAAATGGATTTTTCGACCGCTCATAAAAGCAATGGGACTGTCTGTGAATGTTGCTTGTAGTTACAACTCCGGTGCAGTAGGTGGCGGTAGCCTACTATGCATTGTAACTCCGCCAATAGCACTTAATTCACCTGGTGGGCCAGAAGAAGAAGAAGAAGAAGAAGAAGAGGGACGGACGGACGGACGGGATCAAAATACGAGGGTAATATAGGTTATAGGTAGATAGGTTATAGCCGCATCGCTCGCAGCTAGTCATATATTTAACGTTAATCCGCGATTTCACCGAGCGTTTCACTGACGGTGAGCAGCCTGACGCTGCTTCATTAACACCGCCGCTGTTGGACTCGGGGGCCGGGGCAGACGCACGTAGTAACAGTCACCTGTTTTCATACCGACGAGCTAACGTGTCCAGGTTATAACCCTGTTGTCAATAAACACACATGGACTGAAGCTAAATTGTCCACTGTCCACTGCAGCATGTGAATGCAATGAAAATAATAAAATCTGAGCCAACCAGCTGTGTAAATGTTGTCCAGGTTAATGTTTTGGCCATTAAAGGCCCTTCATTTCAAGATTTCAACTGTGATCAGGCTTTAAACAGGTGGCTGACCTGTTCAGATGAGTGTAACTGCTACTGGTCAAATAATGTGAAATAGCATTTAATTTTACATGTATGCAATGCCATTTAAATGTAATTATAGATAATAATAATAAATACTGTGTAGTGTTGTAAATAGTCAACGGGAAGAATTTTAGTAAGATATAAGCCATGAGCACTACACAGAAAAAAACCTAGGCAGGACAAGTAAAAATATTGGGGCAAGTAGATTTGAGAAGTCGGGCAAGTAGAAAAAAACCTTAAGGTTGAACCCTGCATGTGTTGAGCTGCTGCCGCTTAAGGTTAGACGGCACTGTACATAGAGCGGTTCTGCTCGTTAGTAATAAATTCTAATGTTGGATGTTCACTCCTTCACACAGATGAGTATAGAAAAATATTTTCAACGGCCGAAAAGGGCTCGACTTGGAGGCCTACAGTCCGGACCACAGGTGCGACCTGTTCAGCAGCAGCAGGAGGAGGAGGAGGAGGTTGACTGACTGTGGCAGGAGACCTCTGCCTTTGTTTCACTTCATGTTGCTGGTAAATAATATGGTTGTAGTAGTAGGCTAAAGTTAAATTATTTAGTATTCACTAATTAAAGGGAAGAGCTTTAAGAGACATTTTAGCTTTTATATTTTATAAGATATATTTTTTGTAAGAACCACAATTAATAAATATATTTCAGTGAATCACTAATTGTTCAAATCTGTATATAAATATGTACATAAAATGTTGTAATTATATTCCAACTCCGCGTTCTTCTTGGTCATCGCCGCTGCCGCCGCCACCCCCCAACCACACCACCACAAATAGATGCCTGTCCTGTGGGAAACACTGCACTGCATCCTGTTTTAGTGTGTTTGTCTCCATCTCCGGGTATAAATTGAATGTCACAGATGAAATACTTCTAGATTAACGGCGAAATCCTCCTATTATCCAGATGAGAGGCATGCTCTATAGTCTAGCATAACTTTGACGAGCCGAGACGCGATGCAGCAGTAGCACAAGCGACAGCAAACAGCGGCAAACTTCTTCTTCTTTACAGTTTTACGGCAGTTTGCATCCATGTATGTTGCATTACTGCCATCTTCAGTTTCAGTTTATAATGACATTAACATCTCTCCTTAAGTCCAGTGCAGCATGAACTATAGTTAGCTCTCAGTTATCAATGCTAAAAAATACTAGTACTAACTAAAGTACTAACAATACCTCAAAACCACAACATGATGAAAAAGAAAAAAAAAAGAGCCTGACAGAGTTGTCCAAAGGCATCGTATATGACAAGCGGTACTGCAGACACCGAGAAATTACTGATGCCATCTCCAGATTCATGTGTTGTGATGGTCCTAGTATGCACTGTCAAAAAAAGGCTGATACTAACAATACTTTTTATTGTTTTAACTATGCTTTACAAAAAAAGTAAGAAAAATAAATAGTAAATACACAAAATTGGCATTAGCTTCATGTGTGTTTGTATATCATTTTAAGAAAAATACTATATTGTGATTATGTAGTTATCAGGATATAAAGTTACCTGCATAAGCATTTTTTTTTTCTTCCATATTACACAGCACTATTTGGACACATGACTTTTGGCGGACAATGTACACGTCAGATACGCCATCATCAATCAAACTATCAAACAAACTATTTCTGAAGCGCTTTTCAAACATAAAAGAAATGCACACAAAGTGCTTGACAAACTTAAAAACAATTCCCCGATCCCCCATTATCACATACGCACGCACGCACGTACACACGTAATTAATAGGGGGCGCGGCCTGGGCGTGGTCCGGGTGTGCCAAGCCAGTCACAGTCCGTTTCTAAGTTGATTGCGATTTAGAAAATAAATTTGCTTGGATTTGTGCGTGCGAACACTTAAATAGATAAACATTTTAACTTGGGTACATAGATTTCTGAATTTGAATATACAGTACATCAATTTTTAGTAGGAAATCCACGCAACTCTAGTTACATGAAGCCCTAGCTCGGTCAAGGAAAAGAAGCTCTTACTTTCGTCCAAAATAAAACACTCAACTCTACACACCTATCACTAATATGCAACAAGATGTTTAAAATGGTCATAAAAAAGTGCCTAAATAACAAGGTGCCTGGCTAGCCTATAGGAATTGTAATTTGAGTGTGGATGAAAGATGTCCATCAAAATAGAGATATACTGATTAAATATTAATCAATCCACCAATAAATATTTATTTTAATAATACTGCACATTATTTTACAGACACCCATACATCTTCTAAAGCAACCTTTTTGAAACCAAGAGCTACTTCTTGGGTACTGATTAATGCGAAGGGCTACCAGTTTCCATCCATCCATTTTCTCCCGCTTATTCCCTTTGGGGTCGCGGGGGGCGCTGGAGCCTATCTCAGCTAAAATCGGGCGGAAGGCGATGTACACACTGGACAAGTCGCCACCTCATCGCAGGGGCTATCAGTTCGATACACACTTAAATAAATTGCCAGAAATAGCCAATTTGTTCAATTTACCTTTAACTCTATGTTATTACTAATAATTAATGATATTTATCTTTGTGGAAACACTGATCATCTTAATGATTTCTCACAATAAATATATATAGAAACAGATAAATATCAATATACAACACTTTATTTTTATATTTTCTCTAAGTGCACATTTTTCAAATTGAACATTTTCAAATGATCACTTCTAAGATAGTCTTGTGAAATCACAATATCCCATTTTAACTAGCTAGCCACTAACATTTTTTAACAAATCATGAATTACTTTGCACCATGTTTGTACAAATAATAATTCATGAAAATACAAAAGTCAACTCTCAAATTTTTAAATAAATCATGTCACACTTTGAACTGGACACCAAATCTGTTATCTGTTTCTTTGTCAGTTAGTGAAGACCAAGTCTTTCAAATATTTTCTTGGATTTTCAAATTCTATTTGAGTTTTGTCTCTCTTAGAATTAAAAATGTCGAGCAAAGCGAGACCAGCTTGCTAGTAAATAAATACAATTTAAAAAATAGAGGTAGCTCACTGGTAAGTGCTGCTATTTGAGCTATTTTTAGAACAGGCCAGCGGGCGACTCATCTGGTCCTTACGGGCTACCTGGTGCCCGCGGGCACCGCGTTGGTGACCCCTGTTCTAAAGTATTAAAAAAAATCCTAATTGTAAACATGACTTCTATGCACAACTTGTATGTATTTGTAGAAAAAACAGCCTCACTTGACCTCAATTGCCTTGTAAGTTATGTTCCATAAACAAGAATCATGGTACCTCTTCGATCACAACCACATAGACGCGGCAGTAATAGTGAGTAATCTTTCATCAATGATTGAAAGCGCTATTCAGTCAAAACATTTGTGCAGAAATAGAATTAGCCTCATCTAGTGAGATTCTAAAGAATGCCGGATGGTTTGCACTCCTGGCATAGAAGGCTGACCCAAATTATGCAACCTGTTGGCCTGCACACCTGCTGTTCTTCACTATATCACTCAGCTCATGAAGATAATACCTCAGGTTGTGATCTATGACCCCTACGTGACATTCCCCAAACTGAAAACACACGGCTTATGAGACAGAGAAGGTGGGGGGTAGTGGCAGAGGTCTGTCTTATGTACCGAGCAAACTTCATGGCAATCTATTTGAAACACCATCACTGCAGTGGTAGACATTTTACATGGTACCCGGAAGAGTGTAATCATAGTGTGACCAGATACCCAATTTCTAATTTCTGTGTCAAAGTGTGTGAAATTCTCCAGATTTTAATGACCTTAGAAGGCATGCATTTCACTGTTGTACTCTGGATTACCGGTATGTTTCTATTTAAGTACAGTCCACCAATTCAATTGAAATTAGATTTATTGAGATTACAATCAAGCTTCAGAGGTTTCAGTGGTTGATGAGCATAATAAGCAATGAAAAAAAACTAAACAAGGCTTGACTTATAAAAAGATTAGAGTTGCTTCTAAACATACTCACAGATGCTGACTGGGTTGCAAAAAAAAAGTTTGAGAGTTGTCTCTGAAGCCCAAAACAGAGGCAAGCTGTCAAACAGTTAATTCACTCATCTAACCAAACTATCAGTGTTTGCCTCGACATTTACGGTCTTATAAACTGTTACCTACTTGTTTTCTAACTACAACCATGCAATACATACCACAGTGTGTAAATGACATCCAGAGTGACAACAGTAAATTTACCATAACCACAATGTGAGCTATAATATAAAGAACTACCAAATAAAATGCTACAGTAGTATATCATGACCACTACTTTCAAGAGTTGCACTGGGATCTGGAATTATTATGTGGTTTCCACTCCTTCACTGCCAAAACCACAGCGCGTATGTGCTGCAGCCAAGACAAATGAACACAATTGATATAATACATACACTGATATTATTTGCAGTAAGATACAGTTTACTTGCTCATGTTGCCCTGAAGATAAGCAAATATTTGTCCTTCCACTGTGTCCCGATAGGGGTAGCAGACCTCATGTCAAAGACCCCCAGTGGCCTTTCAGTGAGGAAAGCACAACTAAGAAAAGCTTATTATTAACAAGGCCAAGACAGAGAGGGTGAATATATTGCATACATGAGAAAACGTCCCCAATTAGTGAGCACAGGAAAAGTATTTAAGTAAACATTTCATGATGAATGGATCCGTATCAGGAAATGTCACTATCCATGCCATTGGAATTCACTTGGCCTGGTGTTGTCACCAACGTGGAAAGGACTAATTAAAAATGATAAGAAAATTGTGTCAATACATATCCTGACCTGCAGAATAAATGTCATGCTTTCTTTCTTAGTCAGTGGCACAACACTTAACTATGTTTTGGGGTAATCAGTTAAATAGTTATGGAGTTGCTGGCAAGAAACATTAATAGTATGTATGTATGTATGTTTGTATGTATGTATGTATGTATGTATGTATGTATGTACGCACGCAAATAGATAGCGTGGCCCCCGGCCAAATTTTTTAAAGACCAATGAGGCCCCACGAGTCAAAAAGTTTGGAAACCCTGCTCTAGTCACAGGCAATTACAGTGTCTGTTAGTCCAGGTGAGGAGTCAGTTAAGATAGAACGAATCAGCGCCAGGCTAGAAAATTCCTGCACAAACAGCATTTCTTCTAGAATAATATACAATTCACATGTTTTTTCTGTAGTGACTGTGCCAGAAGTGAACATGCATTTTTACTGAGGTGGCAAATTATGACGCGTTCAGTTTAACGCAGCACCAAGCAAACAATCTGAAGATTTCCATCATATCAATTCCTAGATATGGTCGAAATCATTTAAGGAGCACTACACAAAATAAACGTAATGTTATTAATATCACTACTATGGATAACATTAACAAAAATTCCTCAAAACAAATTGTCTCCCAAAACGTTATTACTTAATGAGGTCATTAGAGGCAACAATCTTAACATCACTGGTCTCAGCGAAACCTGGCTCAAACCAGACAATTGTTTCCCGCTTAATGAGGCTTCTCTTACTAACTATACAAATGCACATATTGCCTGTCCCCTTAAAAGGGGTGGGGGGTGTCGCACTAATATACAATGAAAACTTAACCTTACCCCTAACCTAAGTAATAAATATAAATCATTTGAGGTGCTTACTATGAGGTCTGACGCACCGCTACCTCTCTACCTGGCTGTTATCTATCGCCCCCCTGGGCCCTACTCGGACTTTATCAGTGAATTCTCAGAGTTTGTCGCTGATCTAGTGACACACGCCGACAATATAAGTATAATGGGGGATTTTAATATCCATATGATTACCCCATCAGACCCTCCGTGTGTGGCGCTCCAGACTATAATTGATAGCTTTAGGAGCTGCAACATTAATGCTGTCACAACTATGACTCTTGCTGGCCTACTGCCTTCGGTAATGGCGCCATTCCCAAATTATGTGGGCTCTATCGATAACCTCACTAACAACGTTAACGATGCCCTGCGCGTTGATAGTATAGCTAAAGCTAAAAAAGGCCCCTAAAAGGCGTACCTCCTGGTTTACAGAAGAAACTAGAGCTCTTAAACTATCATGTAGAAAGCTGGAACGCAAATGGCGTGGGACGAAACTTGAAGTTTTCCATCAAGCATGGAGTGATAGTTTAATAACATATAAACGCATGCTTACCTTAGCTAAAGCTAATTACTACTCCAATCTCATCCGCCTCAATAAAAACGATCCTAAATATTTGTTCAGTACAGTAGCATTGCTAACCCAACAAGGGACTCCTCCCAGTAGACCCACCCACTTGGCAGATGACTTTATGAATTTATTTATTAAGAAAATTGAACTCATTAGAAAGGAGATTAAAGACAACACGTCCCAGCTACAACTGGGTTCTATTAACACAGATACAAATGTACAGTATATACGACTGATATTGCCCTCCAAAATAGTCTCTCTCGTTTTGATAAAAAAAACATTAGAGGAACTCCTGTGGCGTGAAAATGGGACAAAATAAACAACATGTTTACTTGACCCACTACCTGGATCAAGGAGCTGTTTGTAATATTAGGACCATCAGTGCTAAATATTATAAAATTATCACTTTCCTCTGGCACTGTTCCCCTATCATTCAAAAAAGTGGTTATTTATCCTCTGCTCAAAAAACCTAACCTCGATCCTGACCTAATGGTAAACTACCGGCCGGTGTCCCACCTTTCTTCATCTCGAAAATCCTCAAAAAAATTGTTGCACAGCAGCTAAATGAACGCCTAGCGTCTAACAATCTCTGTGAACCCTTTCAGTCCGGTTTCAGGGCAAATCACTCTACGGAGACAGCCCTTGCAAAAATGACTAATGATCTATTGCTAACTATGGGTGTTGATGCGTCATTCATGTTGCTGCTACTTGATCTTAGAGCTGCTTTCGATACCGTCGATCATAATATTTTATTAGAACGTATCAAAACACGTATTGGTATGTCAGACTTAGCCTTTTCTTGGTTTAACTCCTATCTTACTGACATGATGCAGTGAGTCTCCCATAACAATGTGACCTCAGAGTATGTTAAGGGAACGTGCAAAGTTCCACAGGGTTCGGTTCTTGGCTCTGCACTCTTCAGCATCTACATGCTGCCACTAGGTGACATCATACGCAAATACGGTGTTAGCTTTCACTGTTATGTTGATGACACCCAACTCTACATGCCCCTAAAGCTGACCAACACGCCAGATTGTAGTCAGCTGGAGGCGTGTCTGAATGAAATCAAACAATGGATGTCCAATAACTTTTTGCAACTCAACGCTAAGAAAACAAAAATGCTGATTATCGGTCCTGCTAGACACGGGCACTTATTTAATAACACCACCTTAAGATTTGACAACCAAACAATTACACAAGGCGACTCGGTAAAGAATCTGGGTATTATCTTCGACCCAACTCTCTCATTACAGTCACACATTAAGAGTGTTACTAAAACAGCCTTCTTTCATCTCCGTAATACCGCTAAAATTCGGGAGTCGAGAAGTCAGTACCGCGCGGCATTTTTATTTTTTTTTAAAGTTTGATGCACAGTCACAGTGCATCAGAGAAGCCTCCATAAACATGCAATGGGTGGGGGTGAGCCAAAGAGGATGCTCTGTGCTTCGCCCCCGTAAGGCGCACAGAAGAGCAAATGGCCGTAACAAAGGCACATTAAAACAGTGGTCCCAAGATTGGTACCAGGCCGCACAAGAAATTAAAAAATACATAAAATAATAAAAATAAATTTTTTTTTTTTTTTTTTTACTTTATTAAATCAACATAAAAAATACAAGATACACTTACAATTAGTGCACCAACCCAAAAAACCTCCCTACCCCATTTACACTCATTCGCACAAAAGGGTTGTTTCTTTCTGTTATTAATTTTTTTATGACAAAAAAAAAAAAAAAAAAAATTAAAAAAACATTTTTTTTTTAAAATACCATACACCCCCCTCCCGGTCCGTGGGACAAATTTTCAAGCATTGACCGGTCCGCAGTTACAAAAAGGTTGGGGACCACTGCATTAAAAGATACCAGTATGGCAGTATTGTCTCAAATATATTTCTAAAATATACCAGTATTAACTATAGTAATACCGGTATATCGCCCAGCCCTACACACGCACACACGCAAAACATGGCTTGGCACTGAGGATTCGAGGAAAAACACAACTTTTGAGGCGTCCACAATAGAGAATAACACAAATTAACGCCATCTAAAAAATAGTATAAAACATATACTAAAATATATGTAAAAATAAAATATTACATTTAGTTTAGCTTAGTTTATTTCGAACATGAACACACTTACAATACATACACTTACAACACATTTTACGATAATAAAAACTTAACATTGAAATAATACTAATAGTAATATTAAAAATTAAGATAGAAAACAAACCAATAAAATAATTAAAAAACAAAGAGTTTAAAATGAGCAGTAAAAAGCCTGATTGAAAAGTTGTGTTTTTCGCCTTTTATGTAAAATTCAAAGCTAAATATAAAAACGTATTGTTATTTTTTGTAGTTATTTTTGAGTTCATTAAATTGGTATCACTCACCATCTCCACCCCCTGAGGGAAGGCTGTTCGCTCCCAGTCCTTCTTGGGGAATCGCTGAATGATCTTCCCACATCCCTCTCCTGAACCTGCAGACAGAAATAACAGTGAGTGTGTTAAATAATGCAACCATGTTTCTTGATTTCAAAATAATCAAATTAGCCTAATAGCATACACAAACATTACATTGGTGTTGTGTGCAATAATTTGAAGTTGAGGCCAAGTTCAGCGATCAGAACATCTTTGCGTTCTTATTAGTAATTACTATGAACATATCATCATTTTCTTGTTACATTAGGTATTTTTGTTTTGCTGTTTTTTTAATTGTTTTTTTAATTTGTTCAATGTGCCTGGGGCCAATAAAGACAAGCCATTTGACGCAAATGGCCCCACAGCCGCACATTGGACAACCCTGGTTTACATATTTTACGAGAAAGACAAAGTGGTAATAAACGACGGAAGCTGTCTGCATGCTCTGTTAAACTGTATTGCTAGCCATGACTCCTGCTTGTCAAACACTGGTCTGCATGCTGGAGGATGTGCTCTGTACGCTTCCGTTAGTCATCTTTTTATGGCACATGTCATGCATGCCTTGTATTTAGCTCCAGCAGGAAATGTGTCACATTTAGTCACAGTTTGTGTTTGATTGCCGAGTAAACGCATTACACAACAAACATTTTTTGTGTCCGCCTAATTAACGAGCTGTGCGTAACAATTCGATGTGCTTCAATGTACAGATTTTGTGTGCATGTTTGAAATAAACTAGACATTTCCCAGTCGCACTACCATGTACACAAGTACAGAGGACTAACATTACTTTGTTATTACTCTTTAGGAATTGCCTTAATTGGAAACTTTCCCAACATTAAAATGTAATTTCCCTTTTTTTAATTTTTTCTAGGTTAAATAGTATTGCCCTAAACTTCATTGGCTTCCTCTTTGGCCCATGCTGCATGTCTTTACAAAGTTGCATGATAATGACCCCCATAAGGGACGGCGTGGCGCAGTGGAAGAATGGCCGTGCGCGACCCGAGGGTCCCTGGTTCAATCCCCACCTAGTACCAACCTCGTCATGTCCGTTGTGTCCTGAGCAAGACACTTCACCCTTGCTCCTGATGGGTGCTGGTTAGCGCCTTGCATGGCAGCTCCCTCCATCAGTGTGTGAATGTGTGTGTGAATGGGTAAATGTGGAAGTAGTGTCAAAGCGCTTTGAGTACCTTGAAGGTAGAAAAGCGCTATACAAGTACAACCCATTTATTTATTTATCATTTATAAGTCATACAGCCAGACAAAAAGTAAACGCCCCAGCCTTTGCTGCAAGTGTGCTGTACCAAATTAAGATTGTCTCTCTACATTTCAGGTAGGGCGGGTTTGTCTCTGTGGGATATAGAAAATGACTATATCGTGATATTCGAGTATACGTTCTCATGCAGTTGCTTTTAGCTGCGGGCATTACACTGCAGGCGTTTCTCAATCTTTGTTGTCTCTTCTTCTCACAGAGACGTAAAACAAGCGCACCTTCTTACATACATCACATTAGGGCTGCAACAACTACCGTATTTCCTTGAATTACCGCCGGGTCAAAATCATTTCACAAAATAATTAGCGCATGCCTAGAATTACCGCCGGGTCAGAATTACCGCCGGGTCAAACTCGTTTCGCAAAATAATTAGCGCACGCCTAGAATTACCGCCGGGTCAAACTCGTTTCGCAAAATAATTAGCATATGCCTAGAATTACCACCGGGTCAAACTCGTCACGCTACGAGTGACACTTCACCTTTCAAGGCATCATTTTCAAAATGGAGGAGGCTAATTTCAATAATTTAAAATCGCATAAAGGGAAGAAGATAAAGAGCTATTCAGTAGGATTTAAGGTAATTGCAATTCTTATTACTAATATTGTGTTAGTTTGTAGTGGTGGAGAGCTGACTTTTTGTTGTTGGAGTTGCGTCTTTCAAAGCGCTTTATTTTGAAAAAATGTTTTATTAATATAGCTGCGTGTGTCAAATATGAGTCATTTTGATGCAGTTGTACAAGTAACATTTCAGAAACAAATCATGAGCTAAGAAAACCTGCTAAGAGGTGGTTATAATGTTATTTTAATTGCCTTTTCAGACCCAAACAATTTTATTGCGGCATTAAGCGATGTCATGATGGTATCCTTACATCACACTCAAATTTATAAGCGCATGCCTTTGGTAAGCGCCGGAGTGAGAAGAGGTTTTAAATTAATTACCGCCCCGGCGCTAATTCAAGGAAATACGGTAATCGATTAAATCGATTATAAAAATAGTTGCCGATTAATTTAGTCATCGATTCGTTGGATCTATGCTATGCGCATGCGCAGAGGCTTTTTATTTTTTTTAATTTATCTTTTTAAATAAACCTTTATTTATACCCTGCAACATTTACAAACAGCTGAGAAACAATAATCAAAATAAGTATGGTGCCAGTATGCTGTTTTTTTTCTTCAATAGAATACTGGAAAGGTTAAAAATGTAGTTTGTCTCTTTATCCGATTATTAATCGATTAATCGAAGTAATAATCGACAGAATAATCGATTATCAAATTAATCGTTAGTTGCAGCCCTACATCACATACGTATACGCCCTCGCAGAGCAGAGAGGTAGCGGCATGGGTAACGTTAGCTGTGGTGCGAGTGGTAATACGAGAGAAAGAAGGTGCGAATCTGGTAACAAATGAGGGAAGAATTAATTCCCAAGAAAAACAGCACGGGGACCATCGTCTGGCAGTGGTGTGGCTTCAAGCGGGAATATGTCAAGTGTGGGGCAAAAGCGTTGCTACAAAAAGTAGCATTACTGCTAATATGTAGCATCATTTGAAAAGTCAACCGCTAGAGCAGGGGTGCCCACACTTTTTCTGCAGGCGAGCTACTTTTCAATTGATCAAGTCGTGGGGATCTACCTCATTTATATATATGATTTATATTTACTTATTTATGAAAGATATGGTTTTGTTAACAAGTTAAAGGTGTTTAATGATAATGCAAGCATGTTTAACACATACAGTTAATATTGTTAATAAATTAAAGGTGTTTAATGATAATACAAGAATGTTTAATACATATAGTTAACATTGTTAACAAGTTAAAGGCGTTTAAAGATAATGCAAGCATGTTTAACATATAGTTAATATTGTTAACAAGTTAAAGGTGTTTAATGATAATACAAGCATGTTTAACACATATAGTTAATAAGTTAAAGGTGTTTAAAGATAATACAAGCATGTTTAACACATATAGTTAATATTGTTAACAAGTTAAAGGTGTTTAAAGATATACAAGCATGTTTAACACATATAGTTAATATTGTTAACAAGTTAAAGGTGTTTAAAGATAATACAAGCATGTTTAACATATAGTTAATATTGTTAACAAGTTAAAGATGTTTAATGATAATACAAGCATGTTTAACACATATAGTTAATATTGTTAACAAGTTAAAGGTGTTTAAAGATAATACAAGCATGTTTAACACATATAGTTAATATTGTTAACAAGTTAAAGGTGTTTAATGATAATACAAGCATGTTTAACACATAGTTAACATTGTTAACAAGTTAAAGGTGTTTAAAGATAATGCAAGCATGTTTAACACATATAGTTAATATTGTTAATAAGTTAAAGGTGTTTCATGATAATACAAGCATGTTTAGCACATATACTGTAGATTCCTTTCTTTCATGAAGACAAGAATATAAGTTGGTGTATTACCTGATTCTGATGACTTGCATTGATTGGAATCAGACAGTGGTGTTGATAACGTCCGCATTTTCAAATGGAGGAGAAAAAAAGTCCTCCTTTCTGTCCAATACCACATGAAAGTGGTTGGTTTTTGGCATCTTATTTGTTCAGCTTCCGTACTCCTTTTTATACACTTTACAAGAAATACATTGTCGGCAAACTCCGTAGCTTGCTAGCTTGTGCACGCCAGCTTTCTGAGACTCTTATTTTGTTAGCGCAGGCAGGATGAAGCAGAGCTTTTATTGTGCAACTGTGCAGTCGGTCTTTGGAGCTTTGACGACAGGTACGGCGCCATAGTCTGTTGAAATAAAAAGTGTTTCTCGCCTTCCTGTTGGTAATTTTTTCTTAATAATAACCTGGCAGCAGCCAGCGTCATCTCAGAAGACCCTCGGGTGCCGTGAATGTCAATCAAGTGACGAAAGTTACGTCATAGTGAAGATTTATGATCGCTCATTTTTAGGATTATTTTTTAATGCCTGGCTGGCGATCGACTGACACACCCTCCGCGATCGACCGGTAGCTCGCGATCGACGAAATGGGCACCCCTGCGCTAGAGAATGAAGAGTGTTTGAAACTCTGCATGTCAACATCTCTGTTCGGTGCCACACCCACAAAATGCCCAAGCAACCATTTCCACATCAACCCCGTATGAAAAAAATTACAACAACAGAAGGAGATAACGTCTGCAGGAATCTACCACATAGCGAAGGACATACACTATTTGATTTCCTATTATGCAGTTCATTTTTATTTGACAGTTATTGAAATATCTTGTGTGACGTCATGCACAAAAGTGCACTTTATTTGTTTTAAACTATTGCAGTGGCGTTGTGTCCAAAAAGTGCACTTTAATTTAGTGTTGTTTTGATATCATGCACAAAAGTGCACTCATTGTCTATAGCAGTGGTTCTTAACCTTGTTGGAGGTACCGAACCCCACCAGTTTGATATGCACATTCACCAAACCCTTCTTTAGTGAAAAATAAAATGTTTTGTTTTTTTTCAAATTCAAGACAAAATTACATGTTTTTTTTTTGTTTTTTTACTAGTGCACAAAATGAACCGTGCATGAACATCACCTTGTTCAAAGAACAAAACCAACAGTGCATGAACTCACAACAAATTACATACTTGCAAATCCATAATACTTAGACTTCTTTTTATTGTCATTCAAATTTTAACTTTATAGTACAGATACGCCGATAGGGAGAAGTTTTTATTTACACGATTGATTGATTGATTGATTGAATGAAACTTTTATTAGTAGATTGCACAGTACAGTACATATTCCGTACAATTGACCACTAAATGGTAACACCCGAATACGTTTTTCAACTTGTTTGATTAAGTCGGGGTCCATGTTAATCAATTCATGAGTCTGGTGTGTCTTGACCGCTGCGGCGGAGGCTCTGCCGAACCCCTGAGGCCGACTCACCGAACCCCTAGGGTTTGATCGAACCCAGGTTAAAAACCACTGGTCTATAGGTTACATATGACAGTCACAGTAACTATGTAAATTCTAATTATGTCCTAATATGACCGATGACTTTATTGACAATGTGAAAAATTAACAAATAATGGAATGCAAGTATTTCAATTATTTTATTAATGCCAGTGTCATATTGAGAAGTGGTGCCCAGAGCTGGTGTGCAATATTGGAATATTCGAGTGGGTAGAGAAATAGCAGCGCCTCTGCTGGCTTTAGTCGAGTATAACACCCCACTATATCTCAGTTGCTTTAAGAGAAGATTTATCAACAAATCAACCACCTCCGCATAATCAACCAAATTCTTACCAATCAATTAAATAATTAATGTGTTAATCTCTAAGTTGGCAGCTTCATGCACTAAAAATAAAATAACTATGTATCCTTCCAGGAATGCCTTCTTTATACAGACAGGAGACGTGCTTGCAACCTGTGCAATATGCTCAGCGATGCTGCCCTCATGTTTGGTGAGAGGTCAGACATCAAGCTTCATAATAGTGAGGACAAGGCACGACACATCATCAAAATGACATATTGCTGGCTGCTTCCACTCTAAGAGCCTCAGTCTGGCTGTCAACAACTGGCTGAGATCTCGGTCTCTTGTCAAAGAGGGTGACTTATTATTCACCATTCAGCTTTATTGTCTGTGGTCTGCGTGGTTCATTGCTAAAATTGAGTACAGTATGTTTAACACATGTGAGCTGCGGCATGGTTATACCTATAAATGCGCCTGGAATAGTATGATAGTAGAACAGAAGTATCTTCTGCTTTTTACAGCTCCTCTAATTGAAATGGAATGCTCCAAGTTCAAATTTTTCAACAGAGAATGAAAATAAATTACAGAATTCCTCACATTCCATGAGGGTACTCTCTCGTATTAAAACAAGCTGTGCTTGCCAGTGCTACCTCCCTCATATCAAAGAACACAAAATAATGAAACTCAGGCCTAAAAAAAAATGTGCTAATTTTAACAACACCCGCAGGATGCAAGGCTGAAGTCAAATGGAAGGCTATTTATATCCTTTGACAGGAGTTATCTGAACAAAAACAAATCTTGAAAAAGGCCTTGCACACACGTGTGCTAGTTACTATCGGGTGTCCTCTCAAATATACAATGTCATATAAGTTTGGGTCTGCGTTTTTTTCCATTGTTTTATATTTTGATATCTATGTTGTTGTTCTTTTATCTTGTTTCATTATTATACTGCTTGTACTCTTTCTTGGTGTCTCTCTCATGTCTTTCCCTCTCTCTCTCCATGCACTGTCAAACCATCTTGTGCTTTTTAAGCCTAGGCCGATAAAATATTTTGCTGGACAATATATTGTCTGACAATTTATTGCCGATAAACGATGTAATTATCAACATTATCTTGAAAACGAATTAAGCAATAATGTAATGATAATTTATCAGAGTAATTAATGCAAGTATACCTTATCAAATGCATTAAACTATTTTTCAATAGTTATTTTCATTTTATAATTGGAATGCGAAGAACTTTTAAATATCCTGAATAACCAATCAAAAAAATAAAATGGACTTTCAATCTCTGTTAGCAAAATTGGATTGAAAAAATATCACAACTACAAATAAAATGGGCTCTCAATCTATGTTAGCAAAAATTGCACGTGAAACACAATAAAAGAGACCCTTTTTCTGTTTAGAAAGAAATGATCAAAATATAAAACCATACACAGCACAAACATGACATAAAATGGTTTAGCAAGGCTTGACAAACAAAACTGCACTTTAATGAATAGTACAAATTAGGGCTGGACGATATCGCGATACATGATATATATCTCAATATTTTGCCTTAGCCTTGAATGAACACTTGATGCATATAATCACAGCAGTATGATGATTCTATGTGTCTACATTAAAACATTCTTCTTCATACTGCATTAATATATGCTACTTTAAAACTTTCATGCAGAGAAGGAAATCACATCTAAAAAAATCACTATTTTTTTTCATACGGTGTTGATCTAGAAATGTTTGCCTCGGCATTTTGATGGTGTGGGCGTGTGGCACCGAACGGAGATGTTGACATGCGGATTAAGCACTGTTCATTCTCTAGCAGGTGACTTTTCAAATGATGCTACATATTAGCAGTAATGCTACTTTTTATAGCAACACTTTCGCCCCACACTTGACAAATTACGGTTGTCTGTTCGACATATTCCCACTTGAAGCCAAACCACCGCCAGACGATGGACCCCCTGCTGTTTTTGGGGGGAATTAATTATTCCTTCATTTGTTACCAGATTCGCACCTTCTTTCTCTCGTATTACCGCTCACACGGCTAGGCTAGCATCACAGCTAACGTTAGCCATGCTGCTACCTCTTTGCTGCGCGAGGGCGTATACGTATGTGACGTATGACGTGACGTGTGTAGAAGCTGCGCTTGCTGTCTGTGAGAAGGAGAGACAGGAAAGAGGAGGAGAGCCTGTAGTGTAGGGATGTCCCGATCCGATATTTGGATCGGATCGGCCGCCGATATTTGCCAAAAAATGCGTATCGGCAAGGCATGGGAAAATGCCGATCCAGATCCAGTTTTAAAAAAAAGTCCGGTCCGTGTTTTCCAACGCACCTATTTAAATAATACATTCCACTTTTCTACTGCTCCCTAATTCCCGTTCCGCATTTTCCAGCACACCTTCAACACATCCACAGGTAGCAGCATGGCTAACGTTAGCTGTGATGCTAGCGCAGCCGTGCGAGCAACGCTCCTTCTAAGGTGCGCGCCTGTGCAATTGCGCACGGCAAATCTATGCCACGCACAAAATCAAATAAAAAAATAAGCGCATAACAATTTTCGACACACGGACACGACAGAGAAAACAGTTTACGTCATCATTGTTCAAATATTGTAACGTCTGTCGAGACGCTTATCTCCATTCGGTGCCACACGTCCACACCATCAAAATGCAGAGGCAAACATTTCCACATCAACACCGTATGAAAAAAAAAGTGATTTTTTTAGTTGTGATTTCCTTCTCTGCATGAAAGTTTAAAAGTAGCATATATTAATGCAGTATGAAGAAGAATGTTTTAATGTAGACACATAGAATCATCATACTGCTGTGATTATATGCATCAAGTTATTCATTCATTCAAGGCTAAGGCAAAATATCCACATATATATGGTGTATCGTGACATGGCCTTAAAATATCGCAATATTAAAAAAAGGCCATATCGCCCAGCCCTAGTTCAATGATGCCATTTCTGTTTGTCATGTATAATTTTGTCTATTTTGTGTTTATTCTTGAATAAACAGGTCAGTTTCTTGTTACCAACCATTGTGTATTATTCAAACTCCCCTAATTCAGCTGGCTAGTTATCAAGAGTACTAAAACCCTTTTCAACATGATTCTGACAACTAAGTAGGCTAAATAACTTTAAACTTTAATACATGCTCGGATAGGCCAGTATCAGTATCGGTCAGTATCGGTATCGGATCGGAAGTGCAAAAACAATATCGGTATCGGATCGGAAATCCAAAAACCTGGATCGGGACATCCCTACTGTAGTGTAATGCCAGCAGCTAAAAGCAACTGCGTGAGAACGCATACTCGAATATCATGATATAGTCATTTTCTATATCGCACAGAGAGGAACCCGCGATATATCGCGTATATCGATATATCGCCCAGCCCTAGTACAAAACTTAAAGTGCAATGTTTTTCCCCAGTTGGGAAAACTGGGCCGGGTGGTTATGTTTTGTTTTTTTGTTTCTTTTGAACAAATTTGGCAAATTAATTGATTTGAAGCCGATGCCAGTGGCCTCGCTTCGACCCACAGAGACTAAGAAAATTAACCCAAAATATCCATCCATCCATTTTCTACCGCTTGTCCCTTTCGGGGTCGTGGTGGATGCTGGAGCCTATCCTAGCTGCACTTGGGCGGAAGGCAGGATACACCCAGCACAAGTCGCCATCTCGTCGCAGGGCCAACACAGATAGACAGACAACATTCCCACTCTAGGGCCAATTTAGTGTTGCCAAATAGATTTTCAAAAAGTACCGTTCTTAATTTCAATAAAGCCTTAAGTTGTCTTCCACTCAAAAACATAGCTGCCGTTAAAAGCCCTTAAGAACTGCAGAATACTTTCAACTTTCAAAATAACAGTTGTGTGCGCAACATTGGGTCTGACTCCGCTAAAAAAAGGTTTCAGAAAAGTAGCTTACATAGGCACGTTGTAGATAAAGCACTCATTGGTACATTTATGTGACAAAATTATTATGCTTTGACTTAAAGTACTGGTCAAAATTGTTCAATGATGTATTGCACCAATAAATAAAATAATTTTACATTTAATTAACTGAGATTGTATTCGGGCTTCACGGTGGCAGAGGGGTTAGTGCATCTGCCTCACAATACGAAGGTCCTGAGTAGTCTTGGGTTCAATCCCGGGCTCGGGATCTTTCTGTGTGGAGTTTGCATGTCCTCCCCGTGACTGCGTGGGTTCCCTCCGGGTACTCCGGCTTCCTCCCACTTCCAAAGACATGCACCTGGGGATAAGTTGATTGGCAACACTAAATTGGCCCTAGTGTGTGAATGTGAGTGTGAATGTTGTCTGTCTATCTGTGTTGGCCCTGTGATGAGGTGGCGACTTGTCCAGGGTGTACCCCGCCTTCCGCCCGATTGTAGCTGAGATAGGCTCCAGCGCCCCCCGCGACCCCAAAGGGAATAAGCGGTAGAAAATGGATGGATGGAGATTGTATTCATTAAATTGTATTTATCACACATAAATGTGTTAAAAAGGTGTAAAAAGTAAAAAACTAAATTCTAAAAAATGTATACGGAATTTGGGAAAGAAAATAAAACAGATTTCATACATGTGGCTTGGGGTGCTGAGATTGAGATTGATAGGGGCCTCCAAACATCTAAAGAAAACAGTTAACACAATTGTATTCTATTTAAAACATACTTTTTGTTTTAATTTCTGTGCTCAAAAATGCATCAAAATTCTTCATCAATCATGACTGTTTTGACCTTTCCCCATTCCCTTCTCAAACAAAGGACAATTCAACGTTAACTGCGCATGGGCATACCTGATTCAGGAAAATAATGTTTCTTCTGCCAAGGAAAATATATTGTTTGTCTATTTTTTATTCTTAAATACAACTTGGTTAAAGTATTTGGAATACATACCGGTACTTTTTGACCACATTCAACAATTCCGTGATAATATTGACAACCGTGATCATTTTGGTCACAATAACCTTGATATGAAATTTTCATATCGTTACATCCCCAGTCTCAAATGATGCTTCAATGTTAGCCGACCTCATATCTTACTATATAATCAACCAACTGAATGTCATATTTAAATTAAAATGATGTAACTAAATATTTCCTGCCATGGCCTTCAGCCTAATTTTCATAGTCGAAGAAAAAACTAATTGTGTTCACTCTTATCAACAGGTTGAATGCAATGGACATTTGCAACAGTAGCCAAAATAGTTTCCCCTCAGTAAAACAGTTAAGAACTTTACAATTCAAAAGGAAGGAACTCCTCGATTGTGGTCAGGATACCACTCGGCACCCATGTTTGATTTTGAACAAAGGCCTCCAAATGTAGACTTAAAATTAAAAAAAAGAAATAAAGAAGCTAAACTATAATGTACCCACTATGTAAGAACACTATCATACATTTAGTAACTGCCATGAATACAGAAATGTGAGAAAAAAGAAAAAAGAAAGATAAATAGTAGTGGAATTATAATGCGTTTTTTCCAAATCCTTTTTTTTTTTTTTTTACTTTTACTAAAATACATGTGTCTACCACGCCTAATGTAGTATATATATATATATATATATATATATATATATATATATATATACACACACACACATACAGTAAGTATATATACAGGACTGTCTCAGAAAATTAGAATATTGTGATAAAGTCCTTTATTTCTGTAATGCAACTAAAAACATGAAAATGTCATACATTCTGGATTCATTACACATCAACTGAAATATTGCAAGCCTTTTATTATTTTAATATTGCTGATTATGGCATACAGCTTAAGAAAACTCAAAAATCCTATCTCCAAAAATGTTTGTTGCCTTAACAACAAAAAGCCACTGCCTAAACTAAAGTCTTTTTTTTTTTTTTGGTCCTGTCCAGCTTCTCAGGCAAATCATATAGTTGATGGAGATGCCCATATGGGCTCTTCAGATTTAGAAATTAAAAATGTATGTTATAATAGTTGGAATTAAACTATGAGACTTGTTGCAAAATTAGCCAAGGAAGTATGCATCCCAGAATGAATTTACTAAATTAACCCTCATCGGTAAGTCCATGCTTTTGGGCGGTCGGGGATTTGAAATCAGGTCCTCCTGCTTGAAAGTCCATCATGCTAACCACTGTACTAAAACAGCCAGGCTCTCAAGCAGTTTGCCACTCTGGTTGAAAAAGATATGTATGCGACAGGACTACTTTCTTGGCTAATTTCAGGTGTAAATCTTTGTTTTTTCTTGACAATAAAATTTATTTATTTATTTATATGACTCATAGATGTAAAAAAAAAAAAAAATGATGTCCAACTTTGGCTGTTAAAGGGAGCTATTCAGCCATTGAAAATTACATCTAGTTATCCAGAATTATTTGCTGCAACAGTACGTTTTCGGCTAATTTTTGTGATGAATTAAAAAAAAGATTTACAAAAAAATATGTTACCTGATTGTATTAAACATTTACTTGCAAACAAGCTAGCATTTAGAGAAAAACCAATGGAACCATTACTTAAATTGATAGGAAAGATAAAGAGGTCAGAGTCTAAATTACACCATTTTGTGCTTGAATCCATACAGTGTAAGTCAACCAATATGGCATGCTTTATCATTACACATGTGGCTGTTGGATTCTTGCCTTTACAAAATTAGTTTAATGTGAAGCTTCACATAAAGTATATTACACAAACACAATTAAACAATAGTTATAATGCTTAAATAAACTAACATTAACATTTTGCAAATGAGCGCTTAAGGGGACTATTTATTGAAATACAAAAGTGGCTGCCAATGTTTAAAGGTGCCATATGTAATCATTTCATGTGAAGTCATCATTAAATGGCCCTGATATGTCAAAAGGGATTAATAAATCATGTTCTTTTCGACTACCTTCATAACTGATAACAGTAGTTCAGCCGGGATATGCTCATTTCAAAATAAAATTTACAGCCTCGAAATCCATTCATCCATCCATTTTCTACCGCTTGACCCGTTCAGGGTCGCGGGGCTGCTGGAGCCTATCTCAGCTGCTTCGGGTGGAAGGCGGGGTACACCCTGGACAAGTCGCCACCTCATCGCAGGGCCAACACAGATAGACAGACAACATTCACACTCACATTCACCTTCCTACATCTGGCACCTTTAAACTTAATGCAATAGGTCAAAATGGCATCATTATCCAGAATGCATTTCTGCAAAAGTATTGCTTTTTTGCAAATTTCTGACTAAATAATGTTTTTTACTACAACAAATACATGTTCCAATAGTGATGAACATTTACTTGCATTTGAAGTTATTTTCAGGGAGGAAAAAAAAGGCAACCGTAAGTAAAAATGGTAGGCGAGTACCAATATTTTGGAAAATCATAAATACTGCAAAAAATCCGCGAATTTTGGGGGTTAAAAAATACTAAGTTTTATAGTCCTAATTAAGACAAAAAATTTAACTGTGGAGTGGTTTAATTTAATTGAGAAATGTGGGAGGAGGAGTCTGAAGAAAAAAAGAGCAAAAAAAACGTGAAAATTATGATTTACTGTAAAACCGGTAATTTTGGGGAACATACGGGTATACGGCCCAGCCCTCACAGACAATGCTAGCGCAAACGAGAGCGATACGTTTGTTCCAAATAAAATAACCGTTTAACAGGCATGGGGGAGCAAGTGTCTGCAGGCTGCAAACTTAGGGTTTGTTTTAAAAGGCAGCAGTACAACAAACTCATTCCAGCATATGAAACAGAGGCACCCAGCTGAAGGGGGAAATTCTACTTTTTACAAGATAAATAACACCACAACAAAAAACAAAAACTCCTGCTAAAAAGTAGTCTCCTGTGGTGGAATTGTTGACCCATTACCATAACCATGACAATAACCATGATCTAGCATGGACCTAACACGCAACAACCTTTTAAAAATCATACAAGGTATTTATTAACATCAAAATTCTACACTGGAAGTGTAATCCGTAAAATACCTCAAAAGCACATGGTCAACCGAAATGTGACTGATTTGCATGTGGGCGAGCTTTTTTCCCCTCTTCATTTTCCATGATTACAGAATGTTGCATCAGACAATCCCCAAAATCAGACCAGAACACACCAGGTCAAAAAGACACACAGGCCCTTGAAATTCACAAAACTGTGTGCTATTACTGCTGTACTACCTTTTATGTTTACATTATAATATACTTTTTTCTTTTTTTTCTATAAAGGCTGGAGGGGAGTTTTTGTTGGAATGATAATCGATGCCCCGATACAAACACCTGGTGACAAACATGCACACATAGCATAGCAGACAGTTTGCGATTTCACAAACATTCATAAGAGAAAGCAACATACATTTCCAAATTAATCAAAATAACGACAAGTCATTCAATTAATGTTACTGTGACTGTGAAAATACTCGTAACTCAAAGTATGCTCGCAAATTAAAGCATAAAAAAAATCAGAGACAGCTTGCATCTCAAATTACTTGTAAATTAAGGTATTTGTAAGTTAGTGTACCACAGTATATGAGGAATGGTAAACGCACGACCATGTTGATACAATGTATTTTTTAAACCGTTTATCATCACGGGTATGCTGAAGCCTATCCCAGCGGACTTGAGGCGAGAGGCGGTTTACACCTTAAACTGTTTGCTAGCCAATCGCAGGGCACAACAAACATTCACACTCTTCACATCTACGGGCAATTTAAAGTCTCCAGTTAACCTAACATGCATTGCATATGTTTGGAATGTGGGAGGTAGGCCAGAGAAAACCCATGCACGCATAGGAAGAACTTTCAAACTCTACGCAGAGATTTCCAAACAAAGATTCGTACCTAGATCTCCTGACTTTGTGGCTTACATGTTAACCACTAAGCCACCATGCGGCTAAAAAAATTTGATGAAATTATAAAGAAGTTCTAAATATAATGTATCCTTAGATTACTTCTATTAAGGGCTGCAACAATTAGTTGAATAAAACAAAGGCTGTTCCGATCATGGTTTCATGCTGCCGATTCCGATACTGATCATCTACGAGTGAGATCGGCCGATACCAATCACCGATCATCACATGCATTAATTGTAAAAAATGTTATGTATTTATGGTAAGTGCTGATGACCGTTTAACAATATTAACACAATATTTAAACACATTTCTTATTCTCTTTTATTACATACAATTGTTTGAGCAAATCAAGTCAATAGTCCATAATAACTATAAAGTAAAAATTACCACACCTTACACATTTGTTTTTTTTACTCCGTCAAAGTCCTCCTGCGCCCAGGAAATTATTCCCTGAGTTTCTCAACATTAATAAAAAAATGTTTTTAAATATTCACAGAATATAAACATTTCGATCTGATTATTCTAATATCAGGGGCTTCACGGTGGCAGAGGGGTTAGTGCATCTGCCTCACAATACGAAGGTCCTGAGTAGTCTTGGGTTCAATCCCGGGCTCGGGATCTTTCTGTGTGGAGTTTGCATGTCCTCCCCGTGACTGCGTGGGTTCCCTCCGGGTACTCCGGCTTCCTCCCACTTCCAAAGACATGCACCTGGGGATAGGTTGATTGGTAACACTAAATTGGCCCTAGTGTGTGGATGTGAGTGTGAATGTTGTCTGTCTATCTGTGTTGGCCCTGCGATGAGGTGGCGACTTGTCCAGGGTGTACCCCGCCTTCCGCCCGATTGTAGCTGAGATAGGCTCCAGCGCCCCCCACGACCCCAAAGGGAATAAGCGGTAGAAAATGGATGGATGGATGGATGGATATTCTAATATCATTCATATACTGATTAGGGTTGTAGGGTATACCGGTGATAATAAAGTACCGCGGTGTTAATGAATTGAAAACGGCACTATACTGACTGCCTTTAAACAATACTGGTACTTTTTTTTTCATCCGCATGCTGCCGTGTGGCGGTGACATACAGAGCCAAGAAGCATGTTGAGTGTGTCAGCGGGCGCACACTCACAGAGCACATAAGGAGAAACAGTAAGGAGAGGACAAATGGCATATAAAAGGAAATTTTACTGGTTAACTAGAAAATACAATTCCAGTAGGAATTGTGTGTGAATGCCCAATGCTGGAGCTAAACTGAAATGCAGAATTTGGGTATAAATCAAAGTTTTTTCTTTAAAATAAAATATATTACATGATTATATGGAAAAAATTTACTTTCAAACAAGCTTTCAACAAGCTTTAAAACATCATTACCCAGAATGCATTGCCACGAAAGTATTGCTTTTTTTTTGCTAATTTCAGATTAAAATGTTTTCCTACCCCAACAAATATATTTTACGATAATGTTATTTTATGGGAGGAAATAAAGACAAACGTAAGTGAGAGTGGTGGGCTGAGTACCAATTGTATTGTCCAATATTTTGGAAAATCAAGAATACAGTAAAAGCTGGGAATTTTTCGGCTTTAAAACACCACTCTATTTAAACAGAAACAGTGTACAGCTGAGGGGTGTGAAAGAGAGACGCACAGACGCCAAGACCCACATTACGTTGTTTCCGATTGGTTTAAATTGCATAGTATCTTCCGTGGTTGGTTAAATGGAGGCACGGCGGATTAATGGCTTGGTTTGGGTTTGGTTACTTCGATCTGTCTATACAGCGATTTGAACGTGTAAAAAGAGTTGTCTGTTTGTAACTCCCCCTTGTCTTTCCTTATACTTACCACTAGTTGGCGCCTTGCAGCCACAAATCATGTTATTCTGCGTTGAAGACAACAACGATGAACCACGCTCGAACACTTGCTCAGAGCTGCCAAGCTTCATGCTTTGAGCGTGACAGTCACACAATTTAACCCTTTTTCACACGTCACGCCACGCTTGACATTTCTCACACTTATATTCCCCATTCACTACACTATATTTTTTCATATTAATAAACTTTGGTTTTCACAGCTTGCCATAGTTCGAGTAAAACTGATTGATTCATCAAAATTACCGGTACCAATCCCAGACCAAGCTATCAATCCACTGTGCTTACATTTCACCAACCACTGAAGACACTACGTAATTGAAACCAATCAAACAACGTAAGGCGGGTCTTGGCGTCTCTCTTTCATGCACCTCAGCTGTACATTGTTTCTGATTGGTTTAAGTTGCGTGGTGCCTTCCGTGGTTGGTTAAATGTAGGCACACCTCCGATACGTACAAGCAGATTGTATTACACGCACGGACTTCTGAATGCGGGCGCACAAGTTGTGTTACACACTGAAGAATCTGGATGTGCTCGTTCAAATTGTACACAACAGAAGTGTCGCAAAACTCACATGAAAAAAAAAATAGCCAATAGAAGTGAAGTGAATTACATAGCGCTTTTTCTCAAGTGACTCAAAGCGCTTTACATAGTGAAACCCAATATCTAAGTTACATTTTTAAACCAGTGTGGGTGGCACTGGGAGCAGGTGGGTAAAGTGTCTTGCAGGTGGGTAAAGTGTCTTGCCCAAGGACACAACGGCAGTAACTAGGATGGCGGAAGCGGGGATCGAACCTGCAACCCTCAAGTTGCTGGCGCGGCCGCTCTACCAACCGAGCTATACCGCCCCGAGCATTTGTGCTTCTCGCAGATAATAGATACGCACACACAGATTGTATTACACGCATGCGCTTCTAAATGTGCGCACAAGCTGTATTACACGCTCATGAATCTGGATGCACATACCCAAACCTTACACGGCAAAGTGTTGCAAAAGTCACGTGTAAGTAGACATCCTATCAAGTGTTCTTTCTGATTAGGGATAGACAGACAACTTAAAAGATGCCTACGAGATCTAACACACACGTACGCGGATTTGAATACGCATGCCTTTAAAATGATATACAGACACACAAATAAGTACACACCATGCAAATTGGATAACATGCGCACTGATTGAGATACACATTTGCAAATATATTTGCTACAATAATACTTCCATAGATTTGATCCTCCTCTTATATCTTTTGTACTGACTGTGACAATGCTGACATAGCAACAGTTGTTATATTATTCAGTCTCGACTCTTATCCACCTGTTAATATCTGCTTATTTTCTGGTTCATGGTTCTATTTACACTTCCTAGACTATACTAAGCACTTATTTCTTATTGTGTTTAAGCCTAGCTTAGCTTATCTAATAGCATGCCTGCTTCTGGCTTTCTCTTGGTGTGTAACATGTTGAGCCTTTCCCTCTAGTTATAATAATCATTGATAATGATACTTAAAGGTGCCATATGTAGTAATGTGGCCAGAAATGGTACTGCAATCACGGTCGAAATTCTGTAGTGCCCTCCCACTCTCCATGACTGAGGTTGCCAGATACGCAGCCGAATCCTACTCCAAGGAACTTCAAATGGCAATCGACGAGTCCTACGCTATAGGTTTCTCTGTCATTGACCGGGCTAGCATGCTAAGCATTACAGTAGTGTGATGGTGCTTCAGAGTCAATCAATCAAAGTTTATTTGTATAGCCCTCAGCATTCGTTGCACGAACATACTCTCTTTGTTAAAGGGGGGTTAAGTGGGGGGGGGGGGTTTATTTTATATATTTTTTTTTTTTATAAAGAAATACAATTATGTGTGCTTACGGACTGTATCCCTGCAGACTGTATTGATATACATTGATATATAGTGTATATATTGTGTTTTTATGTTGATTTAATAAAAAATAAATACATTTTTTTTTTTCTTTTTTTTTTTTTTTTCTTGTGCGGCCCGGTACCAATCGGTTTGCGGTGGTTGGGGACCACTGCTGTATTAGACAATATAGTTTACATACGAAATGTCCATTTTCATTTATTACAAGTAATAAGAAAACGTAAATGCCTTACTTACCTATCGAGGAGAAATTTAGCAAGTTGGGAGTCAGATGGAAAAATCGTCTCCATCTTTCAAAGGCATCCCCGCTACAAATCCTCACTTTGGTTCTGGCTTTGTCATGAATAAGTTGAGAATCGTAACGACGCCTTTTAGATATACTAAGGTCTTACATGTTTAGTAACTTTACCAGTGGCAGGAGCTCGACGAAGAGGGCTGTGCGTATTTGGCAACCTGGATGTGACACACTCACAGACTTTCTAATTGGTCAGGAAGTGAACAAAAGTTTTAGCAACTGTTATGTAAAAGAAAAGGGGTAGGATTAAATAAGCTCTGCTTCTTCCTACTACTTTTCGAACATGTTGAAAAGAGAAACTGGAGATTGTGATGTATCATGTTGTATGCTTGCACGTTCGAAATAAACTCAAACTCAACTCAACTCAACATATTGTTTTCTTGGATTTACATTTGTGTGTCTACAATATTGCAATCAGTTGATAAAACATTGTCTTTTACAATTATAAAAGCTTTTTACAAGAATCTACTACACTGCTTGCATGTCAGCAGACTGGGGTAGATCCTGCTGAAATCCTATGTATTGAATGAATAGAGAATCGTTTTGAATCAGAAAAATATGGTTTTTGAATCGAAAAAAATCGATTTATAATCGAATCGTGACCCCAAGAATCGATATTGAATCGAATCGTGGGACACCCAAAGATTCACAGCCCCTAGTATACATTGTCCCAACTTTGATATCTCAGATCATTCTTGCAGGCTATCATACTTTGTTCCGTGCATATTCTTTGTCATCAATGTTCCTATTCTTGTAGTTTCAGTCATTGATTATGAAAACTGGCAAATGATCACTGATGTCAGATATTAGCAGACCATTTGTGGTATTATTACCATAATAATGAGTAAAAATATTATCAATAAGTCTGGTCCTATGTCCTGAGATCCAGCTTGGCCTTGTGATTTTAGGATATACAGGTAAAAGCCAGTAAATTAGAATATTTTGAAAAACTTGATTTATTTCAGTAATTGCATTCAAAAGGTGTAACTTGTACATTATATTTATTCATTGCACACAGACTGATGCATTCAAATGTTTATTTCATTTAATTTTGATGATTTGAAGTGGCAACAAATGAAAATCCAAAATTAGAATATTATTTAAGGCTAATACAAAAAAGGGATTTTTAGAAATGTTGGCCAACTGAAAAGTATGAAAATGAAAAATATGAGCATGTACAATACTCAATACTTGGTTGGAGCTCCTTTTGCCTCAATTACTGCGTTAATGCGGCGTGGCATGGAGTCGATGAGTTTCTGGCACTGCTCAGGTGTTATGAGAGCCCAGGTTGCTCTGATAGTGGCCTTCAACTCTTCTGCGTTTTTGGGTCTGGCATTCTGCATCTTCCTTTTCACAATACCCCACAGATTTTCTATGGGGCTAAGGTCAGGGGAGTTGGCGGGCCAATTTAGAACAGAAATACCATGGTCCGTAAACCAGGCACGGGTAGATTTTGCGCTGTGTGCAGGCGCCAAGTCCTGTTGGAACTTGAAATCTCCATCTCCATAGAGCAGGTCAGCAGCAGGAAGCATGAAGTGCTCTAAAACTTGCTGGTAGACGGCTGCGTTGACCCTGGATCTCAGGAAACAGAGTAGACCGACACCAGCAGATGACATGGCACCCCAAACCATCACCCAACTATGCAAATTTTGCATTTCCTTTGGAAATCGAGGTCCCAGAGTCTGGAGGAAGACAGGAGAGGCACAGGATCCACGTTGCCTGAAGTCTAGTGTAAAGTTTCCACCATCAGTGATGGTTTGGGGTGCCATGTCATCTGCTGGTGTCGGTCCACTCTGTTTCCTGAGATCCAGGGTCAACGCAGCCGTCTACCAGCAAGTTTTAGAGCACTTCATGCTTCCTGCTGCTGACCTGCTCTATGGAGATGGAGATTTCAAGTTCCAACAGGACTTGGCGCCTGCACACAGCGCAAAATCTACCCGTGCCTGGTTTACGGACCATGGTATTTCTGTTCTAAATTGGCCCGCCAACTCCCCTGACCTTAGCCCCATAGAAAATCTGTGGGGTATTGTGAAAAGGAAGATGCAGAATGCCAGACCCAAAAACGCAGAAGAGTTGAAGGCCACTATCAGAGCAACCTGGGCTCTCATAACACCTGAGCAGTGCCAGAAACTCATCGACTCCATGCCACGCCGCATTAACGCAGTAATTGAGGCAAAAGGAGCTCCAACCAAGTATTGAGTATTGTACATGCTCATATTTTTCATTTTCATACTTTTCAGTTGGCCAACATTTCTAAAAATCCCTTTTTTGTATTAGCCTTAAGTAATATTCTAATTTTGTGACACACGGAATTTTGGATTTTCATTTGTTGCCACTTCAAATCATCAAAATTAAATGAAATAAACATTTGAATGCATCAGTCTGTGTGCAATGAATAAATATAATGTACAAGTTACACCTTTTGAATGCAATTACTGAAATAAATCAAGTTTTTCAAAATATTCTAATTTACTGGCTTTTACCTGTAAACTCAGGCTACATTGTGTCAATAACGTGATCTATGGACTTTTTTGTTTGTTAGGGTTCAAAAAGTAAATGTTGACGTCTCGACATAAGGAAGTTATTTTTTTTTACTGATTTTAGTAAAAGTTGCCTTAATCCAGGTCTTAATTAAATCATAAAACAATTCTTAACAATTACTTGAAGTAACAGAATATAAATCAAAGGTTTTTTTCATTTATATTCCAGGCTTTTCCTTTAATGTAACTAAACGTGCGCACAACCATGGAAAAAATCATTGCCGCCACACTTTGAAAATAAGGGACTTTTTTGTGAAAACTAATTAAAGTAGTATGTATTGTAGGCTCCAGAAGAAGTCACAAAAAGTCTGATGCCATTTTCAACTTTTATTGCCAATTGTATGACAACAACCGGCCCAATTTCAACAAGTTCGTCTCCATGCTTCCCCGGACACGCGACAACACTTCCTCATTCTGCGCCATTCCACTTGTAGGCACTCATAGTGTGTTTGCAATCATGGGAAAAAATATCAAATGAAAACAACAGGAACATGAAAATTACCCCCAGCAGGTCATTACAGTATGAGTGGATATAACCTATTATTTGCGCACTACTTACTAGTATTGTATTGAAAATTCGACTGCTGAAAAAATACTTTTATCACCGAAAATAGCGTTGCAGAAACCTGATGTTCTAACGAAATAAACAAGGTGCACAAGATTGTCTGGAGCATATTTAGCATGTTTGCAATGTGGACGTAAATTGAATATATCCTAGATATGTATGGATGGGTGGATACGAGCGGACACTGATCTACAAAGGAGGAGAGAAAGTCTAACTGGAGCAGCAGCGCAAAGCAAATGTGAGGGATGATGTTTGTTAAGAAATTATCGATTTCGATGCTATTATTGAATCCTCTTATCGAACTGATTCCTTATCGATTCTCTTATCGAATTCAGATAGGTTGTTGTATATGGAAAAAAACACAATACTTGGTTTGACAAAAGCTCACAGAAAAAAATTAAATAGAATAAATAAATAAATATTGACTGTTAGTGCCCCTTTAAGTGAGCCACCTAAGAAAAATACATGCAGGGAAAATCCTGCATTCATTTGTATTGTACAGCACTTTACATTTGAAACAAATCTCAGAGTAATGGTGTTGTTTACTTTTTGCTCCATTACATGTCAGCAAAATACAATTATTAACCTACTTGTATTCGTCTGTGTTCACTAAGTTGAAGGGGAGGAGATTTTTCACCATCATTCTCGTTCGCTTGCAAGTAATGTTACTCTCCTCCTCACTCATCTTGCTGCGCTCTGCGTTATACCTCGCTATGGTAAATGGGTTAACGCTCTGTGCTACAGAGCAAACACTGCCCTGGTCACTCTGGCTGTCATGAATGTCATCATCTGAAATAGGATAACGTTAACATTATCTTAAATCACATCTTGCAAGCACTAGTTTATTAGACAGACCTGCAAACTCTGGAGTGGTGTAGGCTACAAGATACCGTTAACGTTATCAGACACATACAAAAAGGCTAATGTTAACGTTACCGTTAGCCACTGACTATGCTTAGGTAACGTTAGTCTAGCTAACATTACTGCAGTCCTGTTTGACATAAGAGGTAATGTTATTTTAACCTAAAGGCTGCAGGTGAGCAGATATGGAAATTAACCGGCAACAGTTAACGTTAGTTACTCACCGGCACTATTACTGGGACTGCAGGTTGAAGCAGAGGAAGAGGGGCGTGCTTCGTCATCTCTGTCGCTGCTTCTCTACGTGTCAAAGACACGACGCGTTTCTCTAACCTTCAGGTTATGTACGGCCTGAACATGTTTCAACATGTTTGTTGTACTGCTCCCCTTACAGGAAAGCGAAGCCTGGCAATAATTGCAGATAGCCGTTTCCTCGTCGTATTTCTTAGTAAAGTGAAGCCATGCCTTGGAGCGTTTTTTCCGGTCCATTGTTGTTGCTGCTTCTGTATCTGCCGCCGAATGACTGAGCTACGTCATTTCCTGTGACGTGCCACAGGACATTTCCTGTGACACGGAATTCGTTCCCAGGGATTCAAATAAAGAACCAAAACTTTTTCTTTACTGTAGTGGCTTCGATAACGGGAACTGTTTCTCAAAAAGGGATTTGAATCCATCGAATCGGATCTTTTCTTATCGAACAATCGAGAGAACCGGTTTTCAAACATCATCCCAAAATGTAATGTCATGCTAGCTGCATCTGGCTTTAAGTTTTTAAACACGAATACATTCTATAAAAACGCCTCGTTTTTGATGAAACATTTTTTTTAAATCACAAAAAGTCGCTAGTCACTTGAAAAATCTTCAACAAAATACATTGTACAAGCAGCAACAATGAAAAATATTGAAAACCAATATAAAAATATTAATACTAATTAATAATAACAGATTTGCTTTAAAATGTATGTATACATTTTTTGAGCCTGTATAAAGAAAATGTTATCATCATCGCAAATTATACGATGACATCATAGTGAACACGCCCCACCACGCCCCCCACCACCACAGGTACAGTATCTTGTCAATTGAGGGGAAACCCTGTATTCTGTTAAAACTTGGATTTACATTCTGTTGCTTCGGGGAGTATAACTACTAACAAAGATTTCTAAAAATCTGGAATGCATGGAGTGCCTGGAACTCCAAGTATGTGAACATAGTTACAGTAGCATTCTGCATTTGTAATATGAATCTCAGTTATCATGAATGAACAAGTTACATAACTTTTTACTTACAGTACTATTGTTTCCATAAAATCTGCTGACGCTTCCGTGACCATTGCTCACACATCTTTTAATTAATGTCTTATTAATATATCATTTGTGACTACAAGTTTTTAAAATGTAATGCCATTCATCCATCTTCTATATTGCTTGTCTTCATTTGGCTCACAGGTGAGCATACACTTTTATATTTTAAGAGATGTAAAATTAGCGAGGCGCAAACAAGTAGAGTTGTCAAAAGTATCAATTCTTCAAGGATTCAAGAAACTTTAATGTCATACTAGTACACATGAAACACATGAGATGGCACAACATGTAGGTTCCAGATTTAGCCCAAGAAGATTATGCACATAATAATGTAAACAGAACAATAAAACATAAAGAGAGTGTGTTTCAAATAGCAAGATAATCAGGTTAGAAATCTCAAGTTAATAATGGACTCAGACATGAAATTTAACAGCCACATGAATGAAGTCAATAACATCAGCAGCTTTTTACCGCCTAAAAAATTGCCAAAATCTGAGAAATAATGTCCAGAGTAGATTTAGAAAAACTAATCCACACCTTTGTTGCCAGCAGGTTAGACTACTGTAATGGTATTCTCACTGGGCTCTGTAAACATCTGCAGTACATCCAGAATTTTGCTGTTCGAGTAGGGCTGGGCGATATGGCTGAAAACTATATCATGATATACGTTTTTTATATTGATCGGCATTGATAATTATTGATACTTTTTATGACTGGTACAAACCCCGTTTCCATATGAGTTGGGAAATTGTGTTAGATGTAAATATAAACGGAATACAATAATTTACAAATCATGTTCAACCCATATTCAGTTGAATATGTTACAAAGACAACATATTTGATGTTCAAACTGATAAACATTTTTTTTTGTGTGCAAATAATCATTAACTTTAGAATTTGATGCCAGCAACACGTGACAAAGAAGTTGGGAAAGGTGGCAATAAATACTGATAAAGTTGAGGAATGCTCATCAAACACTTATTTGGAACATCCCACAGGTGAACAGGCAAATTGGGAACAGGTGGGTGCCATGATTGGGTATAAAAGTAGATACCATGAAATGCTCAGTCATTCACAAACAAGGATGGGGTGAGGGTCACCACTTTGTCAACAAGTGCGTGAACAAATTGTTGAACAGTTTAAGAAAAACCTTTCTCAACCAGCTATTGCAAGGAATTTAGGGATTTCACCATCTACGGTCCGTAATATCATCAAAGGGTTCAGAGAATCTGGAGAAATCACTGCACGTAAGCAGCTAAGCCCGTGACCTTAGATCCCTCAGACTGTACTGCATCAACAAGCGACATCAGTGTGTAAAGGATATCACCACATGGGCTCAGGAACACTTCAGAAACCCACTGTCAGTAACTACAGTTGGTCGCTACATCTGTAAGTGCAAGTTAAAACTCTCCTATGCAAGGTGAAAACCGTTTATCAACAACACCCAGAAACGCCGTCGGCTTCGCTGGGCCTGAGCTCATCTAAGATAGACTGATACAAAGTGGAAAAGTGTTCTGTGGTCTGACGAGTTCACATTTCAAATTGTTTTTGGAAACTGTGGACATCATGTCCAGAGGAAAAAAAAACATCTGGATTGTTATAGGCGCACAGTTGAAAAGCCAGCATCTGTGATGGTATGGGGGTGTATTAGTGCCCAAGACATGGGTAACTTACACATCTGTGAAGGCGCCATTAATGCTGAATGGTACATACAGGTTTTGGAGCAACAAATGTTGTCATCCAAGCAATGTTACCATGGACGCCCCTGCTTATTTCAGCAAGACAATGCCAAGCCACGTGTTACATCAACGTGGCTTCATAGTAAAAGAGCGCGGGTACTAGACTGGCCTGCCTGTAGTCCAGACCTGTCCCCCATTGAAAATGTGTGGCGCATTATGAAGCCTAAAATACCACAACGGAGACCCCCGGACTGTTGAACAACTTAAGCTGTACATCAAGCAAGAATGGGAAAGAATTCCACCTGAGAAGCTTAAAAAATGTGTCTCCTCAGTTCCCAAACGTTTACTGAGTGTTGTTAAAAGGAAAGGCTATGTAACACAGTGGTGAACATGCACTTTCCCAACTATTTTGGCACTTGTTGCAGCCCTGAAATTCTAAGTTAATTATTATTTGCAAAAAAATAAATAAAGTTTATGAGTTTGAACATCAAATATCTTGTCTTTGTAGTGCATTCAATTGAATGTGGGTTGAAAAGGATTTGCAAATCATTGTATTCCATTTATATTTACATCTAACACAATTTCCCAACTCATATGGAAACGGGGTTTGTATAAGCCTGCCAATAAATACAGCAAAACAATTTCCAACTTACCAAGGGTGCTATTTATCAGTGGAGAGGGTGTCTGGTAGCCATGTAAAATGAGCGGCTATGGAAATAAAGTAATTAAAGTAGATTTGAAGGTAGTTGAAAATTTCAGACACAAGATGGCAGTAATGGTGGTAATTTATAAGCTATTAAACACTACAGAGTAGTTCTGGAAGCTGCTCATTAAACCAGCACATTGGAAGTTCCAGAATGTTGCCGCACCGTCTGCATTAAAACAAACAAAGCTAAAGACAAGTTTCTGTTATTGAGTTGATATATCAAGATATTACAGTTTCTCTTCTCACGCCATCCACAGCAAGACAGTAAGATGATTGGCTGTTAGTGTGTCTCTCCCACTGCTCAGTGAATACTGTTAATTGATTGGCTGTTAGCGTGTCCCTCCCATTGTTCAGTGACATTTCCTGTTTGCTGGGTTCCCAATGCGCGAGTGATATCATGAAACAAATCTTGCTTCATAGTTCCTGGTTTCTTCCGACCAAAAAATATAAATACAGGTAAAAGCCAGTAAATTAGAATATTTTGAAAAACTTGATTTATTTCAGTAATTGCATTCAAAAGGTGTAACTTGTACATTATATTTATTCATTGCACACAGACTGATGCATTCAAATGTTTATTTCATTTAATTTTGATGATTTGAAGTGGCAACAAATGAAAATCCAAAATTCCGTGTGTCACAAAATTAGAATATTACTTAAGGCTAATACAAAAAAGGGATTTTTAGAAATGTTGGCCAACTGAAAAGTATGAAAATGAAAAATATGAGCATGTACAATACTCAATACTTGGTTGGAGCTCCTTTTGCCTCAATTACTGCGTTAACGCGGCGTGGCATGGAGTCGATGAGTTTCTGGCACTGTTCAGGTGTTATGAGAGCCCAGGTTGCTCTGATAGTGGCCTTCAACTCTTCTGCGTTTTTGGGTCTGGCATTCTGCATCTTCCTTTTCACAATACCCCACAGATTTTTTATGGGGCTAAGGTCAGGGGAGTTGGCGGGCCAATTTAGCATTAACGCAGTAATTGAGGCAAAAGGAGCTCCAACCAAGTATTGAGTATTGTACATGCTCATATTTTTCATTTTCATACTTTTCAGTTGGCCAACATTTCTAAAAATCCCTTTTTTGTATTAGCCTTAAGTAATATTCTAATTTTGTGACACACGGAATTTTGGATTTTCATTTGTTGCCACTTCAAATCATCAAAATTAAATGAAATAAACATTTGAATGCATCAGTCTGTGTGCAATGAATAAATATAATGTACAAGTTACACCTTTTGAATGCAATTACTGAAATAAATCAAGTTTTTCAAAATATTCTAATTTACTGGCTTTTACCTGTATATATTGAATAATTTATCGAACACATTTTATACTGATATCGATTATATGCCCTGCAAAAAATGTTCTATAGAATCTCTATAGAAATATATAGAACGCTATAGAATTTCGTCGGAATTTCTTTAGAACTGAAGATTCTATAGAATATGTATTCAAAATTCTATAGAAATTCTATAGACATCAGCTTCATGTGCTGGAAGGTCTTTTCACTGTTCTATAGAGCTGGGAATTCTATAGAATATCCTATAGAAATTCTATAGACATTACATTATCTGATGAAAAGTCCATAGATTGTTCTATAGAACTGGGCATTCTATAGAATGTCTAACAGAAATTCTATAGACATTACTTTATCTGCTGAAAGGTCTATAGATTGTTCTATAGAACTGGGCATTCTATAGAATGTCTAACAGAAATTCTATAGACATTATCCTTTATCTGCTGAAAGTTCTATAGATTGTTCCATGGAATAAAATTCTATAAAATGGCAGCAGCGCTATCACCATAGCATTGATTAATCTCATTAAGTTGATTCACCAGACTTCAGCTTGTTTTTTGAACAATGCAGGATGTCTCCCTCAATTATGAAAATGTTAATTTTGTATCATTCAAAATTGTGAGGTGTCATTTCAAGGCGGACACCCAGAACTTCGGCAGACTTTATTTTTAAAAGTATATTTATTCCAATAAATCAATTTATTTTTATTTTTAGAGTTTTTGAGTTATCTATAAGTAAAAAGTGTGAATATTTTCGTAACTTACTTTTTTATGTGATAAAATTAATTTTATTGGACTTCCAACATAAATTGATTTAGCAAAACTCTGTTCAAAGGTTTAAATCAGACCTAAAACGTCAGGACCCGCCCACGTACCTGCATGCAGCTGTGGAAGAACAAGCCCAGACACGTTTCTTCACGGAGCCCAATAGGAAAACACTTTACCGAACTCATGTAAGTAACAATTTATATTGTTAAAAGTCAGTATTTGCCAGGATTTAAATGTATACATTTTCAAAAGCATGGTTCAATGTTATATTTAGTTTACTACTTTTCCCGCCGTAACATTACAAACCCCCCCCCCAAACACGATAGATAGAACTGCTCTCGTTTTGTTATAAAATAACAAAACTGTTTTAAGGCTGCAATCACAACCAAATTCATGTATAGTTGGTAATAATCGCGTTGTACCGACACTAATAAGTGCGAATATGTTTCAAATCAACTTTTTTTTTTAATTATTTATTTTTCCCCTTCGCGCTTGCCGTAGTTGCAAAGCAGATTTCGCGGGCAGTTTGAGTTGGTGATGGCGGCCACAACGTCCATGTTGACTTCACTCGCTCTTTCTAAGCTGCCCAAGTCACGTCGGAGTTCATTGACGGTAACTTTGTTGGCTTAAACATCACATTTAGGCGCGATGCGAGACGTCACAAGCGGGCTAACGTTGAGCCAAACAGCAGCTTCGAGGCACGGGCGGAAATGGTGAGCTAGCAAAACTAGCCTAATTTATTATTATTATTAGTATTATTATCATCCCTCCATTGTTTGTCACGTCAGGCTTGTGTGATCACACAGAGAAGGAGTTTGGCCCCCAGTCAGGTCGCCAAACGGAAGCAAGGGGAGGATGATCATCGAGACGAAATATAGTATATTAACCACGAGCGGTTCTCGAGAGAAGATGAATGGAGAAAATTGGGACAGTGATGAAGAAGTCCAAGTTCCATGGCCACTCAACAAAGCAGGAGGAAGGAAGCAGTCACAAACCAAATACGTGGCAAGAATTCTGAGATTTGGTGGTAATTAATAAACAGTTGAAAACTTTTCAATTCAATTCAGTAAAAAGTATACGTTTTACCAGAAGTACATATAAATATAGATATATTTAATATAGATATATTTAATGTACTTCTGATTTTACACCTTGAACTTTCGACTTTGTTTATGTAAAGTTAAATTTAATTAATATAATTTTTTTTCTTCCATGATTGATAGTAATTTCTCATCAGTGCAGCCCTGGTATACTGAATGTTTCAATCTGCAATGCTGAGGTGATTGTCATGATAGTACAGACTTAACCTTGACAATTTTTTAATATGGCTGTAAGCCTGTAAATAAGGGAAAGTAAGGTGAAATTTGTTTCTCGCTGAGGTGAATTTCTGAATCATCAGAACTGTAGGTATACCAAAGTAATTTAGTGATAACAATCTGCTGCTGAAATGTATGACTAACTGTACAGTTTAATTTAGCTTAATGTGGCACATATTTGTTTTTACACAGAAGACACACGTGAACTGACGCCATATTTGAAAGCCGCTCAGGATGGCAAGGATGTACCCCTTACTGGTGATTTGGAATATGGCAGAGGCAAGAGAAACAAACAGCCAAAGTCTTGGTCATCAGACAGTGAGAGCAAGGATGAAAGTGTTGAGGAGACTCTATCTGACAGACAGCAGGTACTTTTATTTCAGTGGTGTTGTCGCGATATGACCGAAATAGTGTTGAAAGCGACGTTAAACGTTAATTCACTCACTCACTATTTCAGTGGTGTTTCAACTGTGTGAGGTTTTGTAGGATTCAATCCCATACTTTTGAAGTACCTTGTCAGTTTTTCTTTATCATAAAAGTTAATCAAATCATGTTTCATTGTAGGCTTTAAAGTTATTGAATATTTTGATTCAATTCGACCAACTCAGACAGAATAATATTCAAGACAAATTGAGGTGTTGACAGACTTTCTGCATGTACTCGAAAATCTATAATTTCTGCAAACATATTTCTTCACTTCAATGGCATATAAAAGAACTGAACACGTTTTCTTGTTAATCTTGATTTTTCAGAAGAAAAAGAGGAAAGTAAGCCGTACAGCTGTGGGATATGATGCTCGGGCACAATTGAAGGCCCAACTTGCTGCTGTGAGTACATGAATAGAATAGAATAGGATTTTATTGGTTAATCAAAGCACCCTCTCGAGGCAAACAATCACAAGTGCCTAGCATTCATTTGAAATCGAGGACGTAAAAATTGCATCCCTGGCAACTGGTTTAAAACACAAGTTTATACTTTTACTTATATGAAAATAACACTACAAATACCTGATGAACAGTGCCTACTGTGTGAATGGCTTACTGCTACATGTACATGTAGCATATTCAAATTAATGTGCCTACAAGGTTGCTTATACATGTAAAACTTATATGGTGCTGTCAGGGCCGTATCCAGGACAAATTGCTTCCGGAAAACATATGAGCGCCCAAATTAATCATAATACAAATTATTTCATTTGATTTACTATTTTGACATTTTCAGCTGGGAAGAACTTCACCGAAAGATACATGTACAGAAATGGAATCCCTGAAGAAGGAAGTCCTCCAGTTGAGAGAGGAAAACAAATCCCTTCGAGATGCATTGAGGGTTGTTGAAGGTAGGTTTTCTTATTCTAGAAGTATGTTATTGTAATTATCATAGGTTGATGGAAAATATGCTTACATGTCGATGTATGAAATAACTTTCTTATTACTGTATTTTCATCTAACTTTGGCCTACGGGTATTGTCGTCATGTACGGCTGTCCATCCGTCACCGCAATATTTACAGAATCGTTTCATGTACGGAAACCAAACTTGTTACATCTATTTATCTTAGTGTAACAAGAAGCCTATCGAAAATGAGTCGTCTCGGACAATATTTTCCAGAGTTATGCCCCTTTTTTCCAATAAAAATCCATTTATGATTTGGGATAATTTCAGAACTGTTGCATATACAACATCCTAAGTTGTGATGTCCTCCCCTCTAAATAAGGGGAGGACATATGGTACTTGTTTGTTTGTCTGTCTGTCCGTCCGTTTTTGTGTGTTTCTCTTATATTAGCAAGAGTTACGTCCCTTCCTTCTTGATATTTTGTCTCAGCTGGATATCTGATTAATACTTGACCGACAAATATTAAATCTTCGCGTGGTCAGGATGAATTAATATATATGGTTATATATATTTTTCATCTTTGATTGCTTCCTTACCATGTTTCCCTTGACTTGAACAAGATTCCTATCAAAATACCCTTACATTATGATAGCTGGGGTTAGAGCCGAGCGGTTTGGATATCGCCAGCTTCATGTTAATGTATTTTTTTTTTTATTGTGTCTGCATCACAATGTACTTTTTTCTATTAAAGGACTTCCTGGCCTGCTAATGAAGATGGACGACTTATCACGTCAGGCAACAATACTATCAGCTCGACGTCCTGCTGTCGCTCTGCCAGAGAGGAGCTGGCCAACAGCAGCTTGACAGGAAAAAAATCCAATGCTTTTAAGGATAAGCATGAGAAACCAAAACTGGATGACAAGAAAGTGTCTGCTATTATTGGTGAGTATAAGTTAAATCAATCTGATTAAAACCATATCGACATCAGGGAAGTGGATCTGACCCTTTTCCTATCTCCAAGTCGTTCCGTGATCGTTTGGCATGAAGTATAGATATCCATAGCTTCCAGTCTGCTTGGTCCATGAATTGACTGCGAGATGTTCGTTTTGACAGATTTATAGGCATGGGTGGTCACATTAGCTTTGATCTCGTCGGAAACCAACATCAAGTGACAAAGCAAAAACCGCAGCGCACGGATATCTACACCTTTTTCTCATTTGATATCTTATATCGGCATTCTCCGCCTTACTATTTAACAACTAGCGTCGGGAATTTCCGTGAGTTCTGCTGCAAGTTGAGAAGTGAACGACTTTTAGATAGGGAATGTGTCAGATCCCCTTCCCGATGTGGATATGGTTTCAATCAGATTGAAGTTAAATATTTTTATTAGAATTCTATTAATGCCCTTTCGTGATTGTTCGAACGCCATTGGGGACACACATCAAGTACACAACAAGATTCACAAGAAAGTGAAATCCTGAAAATAATTTGAAAAATATTTCACACACTGAATGGATTTTCTATATAGCTAATGAATAGTGTACATGCACTGTCAGAATTTGATACAGATTTGTTGCAGTTCGTAAAGCCTGGCATGATTGCACCACATATGATTTTGTGTGCGTCAAGCAGTGCAAGTGCCTTACAGCATAGAAACGCGTGATATGCAATGTATGCAGTGTGTTGACTATCCATTGCATTGATTAAATGATAGACATCACTCTCTTTATCGAGCTGAAAAATGCCATAGTGTAACTCATTGCATGACAGCTAGTGTCTTGGTGTCTGCAGACACTAATTCTGGTATATTTTATTGATCTTTCAGATTTTGTGAAGAAGCTCCATCCCTCAAGTGAAGCAAATGTGATAAAGAAAATCATTGGAGTGAAACTGAACATTGCGCAGAAAATGGGAAAAAAAGAAGGCCTCAGAAACAAATTCTGCTGGACGTCTAGCCGTCTCTAACAGTCGGGGAAGCGCGGTGATCATGTTGATTTATGCTGCTGACATTTATTTATTACGTCAAGATTTGAGTTACATGTATATAATAAATACAAGTCAACATTCATTCAACTGCAATATTTGTCTTTCTCCATTGCCAGTGTTAGACCACAGATTTTGTAGAATGCCTGCCCAATCATTTCTACATCATTCTGAACCGTATTCCACAGAAAGCCATTCCATAGGAGCCTGTTCTATAGAACTACTCTTTAGAACTTTCTTCTATAGCACTATTCTTTAGAGGAGATCTATAGAACCATTCTTTAGAACCCTGTTCTATAGAACCATTCTTTAGAACCATGTTCTTTAGAACCCTGTTCTATAGAACCATTCTTTAGAACCCTGTTCTATAGAACCATTCTTTAGAATCCTGTTCTATAGAACTTCGGTCCTAAAGTTCATTAGAAATTCTATAGAGATATTCTTTAGAAATTCTATAGAACTTCGGTCCTAAAGTTCATTAGAAATTCTATAGAGATATTCTTTAGAAATTCTATAGAACATTTTTTGCAGGGTGTCTATAACGATAAATGTTGATATTGTTTTATCGGCTCAACCCTATGGTTGAGTCCTGACTAGAACAACAAAACATAACCATATTAATCCAGTGCTCAGGTCAATTCCCTTTGCTTAGAGAATAGACTTTACAAGAGCTGGTCTCCTGCTGTTGCCCAAAGTAAAAACAAAACAAAGAGAGACTTTCAGTTTCAGTTTTATGCATCTAAAATCTGAAAACAATTTTATTTAATCATGCAGATGACAACTAAAAGTATTTTATTTACACTCTTTGGTAGTAATTTGAATTATGATTGTTTTCATGATGATTTTATTTTATGATTTTAATTTGAAAGGATTATTTTTATGATCATTTAATTTTTAACTATGTCCTCTTGTAATTCTATGTAAAGCAGTTTGAATTGCTTTGTGTACCAATTGTGCTCTATAAATAAACGTTCCTTGCCTTGTGTAGATTAATAGAAATATATTATAAATACAATGGAATAAATAGAAAACATATATGATAATACATTTCTTTAGAATAATTAAATAATTAAATATAATTTTTTGCTTCGACAATTCGTTTAATTAATACAAATTTATTAAAGATTTATCAATTAAATTGAAATACGTGGACATCTTTTCTACACGACTATTTACAAACCCCGTTTCCATATGAGTTGGGAAATTGTGTTAGATGTAAATATAAACGGAATACAATGATTTGCAAATCATTTTCAACCCATATTCAGTTGAAAATGCTACAAAGACAACATATTTGATGTTCAAACTGATAAACATTTTTTTTTTGCAAATAATCATTAACTTTAGAATTTGATGCCAGCAAAACGTGGCAAAGAAGTTGGGAAAAGTGGCAATAAATACTGATAAAGTTGAGGAATGCTCATCAAACACTTATTTGGAACATCCCACAGGTGTGCAGGCTAATTGGGAACTGGTGGGTGCCATGATTGGGTATAAAAACAGCTTCCCAAAAAATGCTCAGTCTTTCACAAAAAATGATGGGGCGAGGTACACCCCTTTGTCCACAACTGCGTGAGCAAATAGTCAAACAGTTTAAGAACAACGTTTCTCAAAGTGCAATTGCAAGAAATTTAGGGATTTCAACATGTGCGGTCCATAATATCATCAAAAGGTTCAGAGAATCTGGAAAAATCACTCCACGTAAGCGGCATTGCCGGAAACCAACATTGAATGACCGTGACCTTCGATCCTTCAGACGGCACTGTATCAAAAACCGACATCAATCTCTAAAGGATATCACCACATGGGCTCAGGAACACTTCAGAAAACCACTGTCACTAAATACAGTTTGTCGCTACATCTGTAAGTGCAAGTTAAAGCTCTACTATGCAAAGCGAAAGCCATTTATCAACAACATCCAGAAACGCCGCCGGCTTCTCTGGGCCCGAGATCATCTAAGATGGACCCATGCAAAGTGGAAAAGTGTTCTGTGGTCTGACGAGTCCACATTTCAAATTGTATTTGGAAACATTCGACATCGTGTCATCTGGACCAAAGGGGAAGCGAACCATCCAGACTGTTATCGACGCAAAGTTCAAAAGCCAGCATCTGTGATGGTATGGGGGTGCACTAGTGCCCAAGGCATGGGTAACTTACACATCTGTAAAGGCACCATTATTGCTGAAAGGTACATACAGGTTTTGGAACAACATATGCTGCCATCTAAGCGCTGTCTTTTTCATGGACGCCCCTGCTTATTTCAGCAAGAAAATGCCAAGCCACATTCAGCACGTGTTACAACAGCGTAGCTTTGTAAAAAAAAGAGTGCAGGTACTTTCCTGGTCCGCCTGCAGTCCAGACCTGTCTCCCATCGAAAATGTGTGGCGCATTATGAAGCGTAAAATACGACAGCGGAGACCCCGGACTGTTGAACGACTGAAGCTCTACATAAAACAAGAATGGGAAAGAATTCCACTTTCAAAGCTTCAACAATTAGTTTCCTCATTTCCCACTCGTTTATTGAGTGTTGTTAAAAGAAAAAGTGATGTAACACAGCGGTGAACATGCCCTTTCTCAACTACTTTGGCACGTGTTGCAGCCATGAAATTCTAAGTTAATTATTATTTGCAAAAAAAAAAAAGTTTATGAGTTTGAACATCAAATATCTTGTCTTTATAGTGCATTCAATTGAATATGGGTTGAAAAGGATTTGCAAATCATTGCATTCCGTTTATATTTACATCTAACACAATTTCCCAACTCATATGGAAACGGGGTTTGTACAATAGAGGTGTGTGTGTGTGTGTGTGTGTGTGTGCGTGCACAGGAAACAGCACAGTAGCAATGAAGCAAGACAAGGGAAAAAGAGCGCAATGGATTGTGATCATTTCAAAGTGAAAAAGACGGACAATGTGATAACATGTTTGCACTGTCAAACAGAGCTGGTATTTGCATTAGTACTACACTGATGATGCAACATGTCACCAGAAAGAAACCTGTATTTACAAAGATAACAACCAGAAACTAGGTAAAAGTCTCTTTTGACATTGGACGCTGTTTATTTTTACACTTCTACACTTAAAGGGGCTGGTTGCAACTTGCTTACAATTCAGGGTTAAAATGTTTTACCTGCTTCAATACTTGAAGTCATTCAACTCACTCTGTCTTGTCAACACGTACGCGCAGGAGCCAAGCACCCATACAAAAACAAGAGAAGCGACAAACAATTTGCAGTCATGTTGTTGTTATAATAGAATACACATTCAATGATAGCTAACGTTAACTATTCAAATTATTATTAGCCAACGCCACCCGAAGCTAAAGCGAGTGCACATGTAGGTAACTACGTCAATATGTCCTAGAATCTGTAAGAGGGCGGGAAATTATTGTGTTATAAGCATTGAGAGCACTGTTGGGTTAGTTACTGAAAACCAGTAACTAGTTAGTTACTAGTTACTTAATTTCAAAAGTAACTCAGTTACTAACTCAGTTACTTACACCAAAAAGTAATGCGTTACTGTGAAAAGTAACTATTTAGTTACTTCTTCTACTTTTTGTTTTTAAAGCTCCCATTAATGCCCTTTTAGCCTTCATTTCAGTACTGTTATTGCACTGGAGAATAATACAATCGGTTGATCAACTTGACATGCATTTGCATCACTGAACTCTGCTAAGCAATGTGGTCTACATACAACACACAAAGACAAAGATATGTTTCAAAGGGCCAATTTATTTCAGGCCAGAACAAATTGACAAAACTATTTTAAATAGCTGCAACATAACATACATAAGTAACAAACAGCATAATAACACTAACACTAACCACGTTAAACCCAGATTCCAAACTAACAAAGGTCTTAACTCATATTCTTTCTATGCCACTTCAATATGGAATCCACTCACAACAGTTGTAAAATAAAGGGCATCTCTATCCTCCTTCAAAACCGCACAAAAGAACACCTCCAGGCAACTACAACCCTAAACTAACACCCTCCCTTCCACATAATACCTCTTCGGATTGTAAATAATCAAATGTAGACACTTTTTATTATACTTTCTGATCTCTCTCTCTGTGTCCACTACTTGCTATACATATCCTACCAAGTCAGTCCTACACTGTTTCAATGTCCATTTCTCTGATGATGCAATTGTTGATGCTGATTTTGTTGATGACAGAAGTGTTGATACCAACCAAACCAAACCCCCCCGTCCTCCATATCCCACACCCTGGATTGTAAATAATTCAATGTATATACCCTGATGATTATCTTGTGTGATGACTGTATTATGATGATAGTATATATCTGTATCATGAATCAGTGGACACCGACTTAAACAAGTTGAAAAACTTATTGGGGTGTTACCATTTAGTGGTCAATTGTACGGAATATGTACTGTACTGTGCAATCTACTAATAAAAGTTTCAATCAATCAATCAATCAACAACATAGCTGTAAACCTGGCTTCACCTAAGGAAGGCACACGTGACATACACAGAGCCTAACCAGGCAGATTTGAATTGTTGTTTTGGGCAGTAGACGGGATCTTTGATCCAAGACACAACTTACATTTAACTCAAATGTTATTTTCTTTGTGCTCGACAAAAGAAAAGAAGTGAGAATATCTCATACTTGCCAACCCTCCGGAATTTCAGTGCCTCTCCCCGGGACAACCATTCTCCCAAATTTCTCCCGATTTCCAGCCGGACTTAAGGCACGCCCCTCCAGGTCCGTGCGGACCTGAGTGAGGACAGCCTGTTGTCACGTCCGCTTGGCCAACCAAAAAGTAACCACAGAACACTATACCGTATAGTCGTATAGTGTTCTGTGGTTACTTTTTTGTTGGCCAACGGTTTACGTTGTATTGCGCACCCCCGCTCCCCTCCCCTCCCTCCCTCCCCTCCCCACACCCACACCCACACACACACATACACAGAGAGCGCAGAGGAAGAATCAGAAGCATGTCATTGCTTCGCTGCCATAAAACACGATCAGATCCTCAGTTTCTAGCCGATACTACATAAAAAATTACGTAAAATAACGCAGTAACGCATCATGTAGTAACGGTAACTGAGTTACTGAATATAAAAAATAACGCGTTAGATAACTAGTTACCGCCGAAACTAACGGCGTTACAGTAACGCGTTACTTTGTAACGCGTTAGTCCCAACACTGATTGAGAGTTAGTGCCACCCATGCATCTGTGCAAAGGTTGCAAACAGCCCCTTTAGATGAACTTCAATGAGGAAACAGTATGTGGGTTAACAAATTATTTGTAATTCAAAGTTGTTAGTTGATAGGCTCCAGCACCCCCCGCGACCCCGAAAGGGACAAGCGGTAGAAAATGGATGGATGGATAGTTGAACAAGATCTTGTAACATACAACGGCTTCCATGTAGGGCTGGGCGATATATCGAATATACTCGCTATATTGCGGGTTTGTCTCTGTGTGTTGTAGAAAATGACTATATCGTGAGTATTCGAGTATACGTTCTCACGCAGTTGCTTTTAGCTGCGGGCATTACACTTCAGGCTCTTCTCACTCTTTCTTGTCTCTCTTTCTCACAGAGACATAAAACAAGCGCACCTTCTTACATACATCACATACTGTCGCACGTGCAACGTCATACGCTCTCGCCGATCAGAGAGGTAGCGGAATGGGTAAAGCTAGCTGTGGTCCAAGCGGAGCCCTGCGAGTGGTACCGTATTTTCCGCACCATAAGGCGCCCTGGGTTATAAGCCGCGCCTTCAATGAACGGCATATTTCAAAACTTTGTCCACCTATAAGCCGCCCCGTGTTGTAAGCCGCATCTAACTGCGCTAAAGGAATGTCAAAAAAACAGTCAGATAGGTCAGTCAAACTTTAATAATATATTAAAAAACAGCGTTCTAACAACTCTGTCCCAAAATGTACGCAAATGTGCAATCACAAACATAGTAAAATTCAAAATAGTGCAGAGCAATAGCAACATAATGTTGCTCGAACGTTAATGTCACAACACACAAAATAAACATAACGCTCACTTTCTGAAGTTATTCTTCATTCATAAATCCCTCGAATTCTTCTCCTTCGGTGTCCGAATTGAAAAGTTGGGCAAATGTGGGATCCAAAATGGCCGGCTCCGTCTCGTCGAAGTAATCGGAGTCAGTGTCGCTGTTGTCCAGCAGTTCTGTGAATCCTGCCTTCCGGAAAGCTCGGACCACAGTTGTGACCGAAATATCTGCCCAGGCATTTACGATCCACTGGCAGATGTTGGCGTATGTCGTCCGGCGCTGTCTCCCTGTCTTAGTGAAGGTGTGTTCGCCTTCGGTCATCCATTGTTCCCACGCCGTTCGCAGTCGTGATTTGAATGCCCTGTTGACACCAATATCCAGCGGTTGGAGTTCTCTGGTTAATCCACCCGGAATGACGGCGAGGAAGGAAATGAAACGAAATATCCGCGCGCTTCTTCTTCTTCCGGGGCGGGTGGTTGCTTACAGTAGAAGAAGAAGCGCTTCCTGTTCTATGGGGGCGGGTGCTTACCTTGGCGGTTGCTTGCGTAGAAGAAGAAGCGCTTCCTGTTCTACCGGGAAAAAAGATGGCGGCTGTTTACCGTAGTTGCGAGACCTAAACTTTATGAAAATTAATATTAATATTAACCCATATATAAGGCGCACCGGATTATAAGGCGCACTGTCAGCTTTTGAGAAAATTTGTGGTTTTTAGGTGCGCCTTATAGTGCGGAAAATACGGTAATACAAGAGAGAGAAGATGTGAATCTGGTAACAAATGGAGGAAGAAGAATTCATTCCCAAGAAAAACAGCACGGGGTCCATCGTCTGGCGGTGGTTTGGCTTCAAGCGGGAAGATGTTGAGCAGACAACCGTAATGTCAAGTATGCGGCAAAAGTGTTGCTACAAAAAGTAGCAGCACTACTAATTTGTAGCATCATTTGAGAAGTCACCCGCTACAGAGTGAAGAGTGCTTGAAACTCTGCATGTCAACATCTCGGCCGGTGCCACACCCAACAAAATGCCGAAGCAACCAGCACTGACCAATTCAGTCTTACGTCTTCCATTTCCACATCAACAAAAAATACTCAACAACAGAAGGAGATAACGTCCGCAGTAACCTGCCACATAGCAAAGGACATACACTATTTGATTTTCTATTATGCAGCTAATTTTTATTTGACAGTTATTGAAATATCTTGTGTGACATCATGCACAAAATTGCACTTTATTTGTTTTAAAATGTAGTGGAATTCTGTACAAAAAGTGCACTTTAATTTAGTGTTGTTTTGATAAGTCATCTTAGTGACATAATGCACAAAAGTGCACTAATAGCTTGTTTTAAAATGTCTCTGACAATCTTGCACTTTCTGTTTTGAAATTACATGAATGTTTGTGCCACTGCTTAATAACTTTAATAAATACAGTGTTGGTAAATTGACTTAGTTGTGATTTCCCTCTCTACATGAAAGTTCGAAATTAGCATATATTAATGCAGTGTGAACATGAATGTTTTAATGTAGACTTTATTACCTCTACATCCTCCATTTATAGTCCTATATGTCCAAAAATTTGTACACATAAACATAAATTAATATTACCAGCTCAGCATTAATCATACAAACATACAATTGAAATTAGCTGTTAAAGATACCGTAAATTCCAGACCATAAGCTGCTACTTTTTTCCTAGGCTTTGGACCCTGCGACTTATAAAACGGTACGGCTAATTTATGAATATTCTTCTTCGCTGACGGCCATAAAAGAAATTGTTTTCATAAAACACATATAAATACATTGAAATTGTGTTATTGTTTGTGCTATGGCGCCATCTTTTGGACGAGTTTGGTCACTGCAGGTGGTGCTGAGTGAATGGCTGCTGTTTCCTGCTGTTTTAAACTTTGAACCAGAAGCACAAGTGCCGTTCAGTCTTCTAATCGACCATAGCGTTTTTACTTGTATGGATACTTTATTTATCATTCGAAAGCTACGTTTGTAAGTTTTACAATACATCTAAAACAATTCTTAATTACTAAACCGTCCCGTGTGTGATGGCTGTGTATTTTCATGCATATTTGTACATGCAATCGTAACCTAATGAAGATAGCGTCATTAGCATGGGCTAATATGCTAACACATTTACGAGTGTCTGTGTTAGTATTATTAACTTACAATGGCATTCTTTTTGTATTCAGTTTTGTAAATTCCTCAATAAATTCACCAAGATGTCACTGTGGAGTTAGTGAGTATGTTTAATGGATTAAAAAGCTAGATGGTCCATTAGATGACGTCTAGGGATGGGAATTGATAAGATCGTTCTCGTTCCGATTCCACTTTTGATTCTGCTTAACGATTGAGGTTCTCTAACGGTTCTCTTTTCAATTCTTATTTGGAAAAAAAGATAAAAAAGCGTAGATTCGTATTAATTCCGTTTAGTTTTGATGTAACAGGACCTTACAAAGCCTACAGTGAGGCACATTGGTAGCATAGAAGAAGAAAAAATACTTTTTATAAATATAAGAAATTACTATTCTTCTGTAGAATTTATACATGTGCAAATTACACAAGAATGTAACATACGTTAATTTATTACATGCATGCAAAGTGAGATATGTCAAGCCTTTATTGGTTATATAATTGATGATTATTGCTTACAGTTTATGAAATCTTTGAATTGAAAATCTCCGAAAATGTAAGGTTTCAAAAAACGGTAAGAAATGGTGATCAAAATTATAACAAAGGCTCGACATATCTCACTTTGCATGTAATGAGTTAATACCACAGATTAGTTTTACATTTGAAGTTAATTGCTGACATGGATGGACTTTTACGCCATTTTCTAATTGTATGAGTTTCACCAGTACAATTTAATCAGGGTTTCTACAGGTATCAGCAAATCTAATTTAATGCCTTTTACTGCCGCTTAAAAAAAAGGTTAACAAGACCTCCAAATATCAATAGATGACGGAACATGGGCAAAAATTGTGAAAAGGGTTCACTCGTTTTCAATGTGCGCACGACACTCTGGTCCAATTTAAAGTGATACACCTGGTGCACTTCTCAAAAGCAAAATTAGCTTAAATATTTCCCCAAATTAACCCATTATGTGATAGATGTAAACTAGATAACGCAACATTAATACACATGTTTTGGCTTTGTCCGAAGCTAAAGGGGTACTGGAAGTTCATCTTCGAAGCACTCTCCACAGTTCAAATTGATCCAAACCCTTTAATGTCTATATTTGGAATCATTCCTGAAGGTAGGGAGCTACCTGTAAGGGGTCACAAAATAGTTGCCTTTACCACCCTCCTCGCACACCGCCTGATACTGTTGAAGTGGAAGGAGGCTGTCCCACCCTCAGTCTCCCACTGGATATGTGCTATCAAACCTGAAGCTGGAGAAAATAAGGTATACATTACGAGGCTCTGAAAACAAGTTTTTTAAAGTGTGGAGACATTTTTTGATTTTTTTTGACCAATCCTTTACACAAGTGCAGGAATAGCCCTCGACACATACCTGAATATGACTGTCGACGTTTCAGGTCTTGTCATGCTGCTTCTACAGTGTGTTTCAGCTTTCAATGACTTTGTCTCAAGTGCCTTGTATTGAACTTTTTTTTTTTTTACTCTGGGTACTTTTGTACTCTTACTTTTGTTTTTGTTTTGTTTTGAGTGACAGCAGGGGTAGGGGATGAAGAGGGTTTGGAATGTTTTGTTAATTTGAATGTGAAAATCAATAAAAAGAACTATGAAAGAAAGAAAGAAAAAGTTTAATGCCATGGTTATTATATAGAGTCAAAAGCTTACAATTGTCTGTATGCACACAATTGTTAGCATTTGACAATAGCAATGTTGAATAGTTGAAAACTGTTACTATCTAGTGAATTTAATTTTGTCTGAGAAATTGTTGTTTATTTATTTTTCTGTAGTAGCCTCTGTGTTCTGACTTTGTGCATGGCAATAGACAATAGCCAAATAAAAGGTTCTGACTGTTAATCATCACACGGTACCTTCAATCAAATTTTTTAAAGGGGAAATGCACTTAAGCCCTCTAAATAAACATCAAATTCTGAATTAGTTGATCAATAAAATAATAATAATAATAATAAAGTATACCCAGAACCAGAAGTATTTTTATTAATTGCATCTCTTTAAAACAAGCTGTAAAAATTGATATTCTCTGAAAGTATGACTTACAATAGCCACAAATTGGAGGATATGTTTTTTTAATCAGGATACAATTTTTTTAATTTTTTTTTAAAGAGTTAAAAGGTTGTACGTAATTATAATCATATCAATCATCATCATACTAGGAATGCAAGCAATGCATGTGTTCGGAAATAGATGATTGATTTAAACATTTGAGAAAAAGACATGTCATGGAATGATAGTTGGAAAAATACCAATAAGCCCCTTGGATGCATTAAAAATAAACTGAGTCAATTAAACATATTGAATGATTGTACATTACACCCTCTCAGTTGTTTAAAATGGGTACATCAGATAGCAAGTTATGTATAAAGTCAGGCAGCTGAAGAAATTCTTATTAATTTACTGTGGGAATGTGAGAGAATAAAAGAGTTGTGGTCCGTTGTGAGAAATGTCTTATTTGTCCACCCTCGGCCACCGTAGGTCACGTGTGGTGCCTGCGACGCGTGTGTTGCTAATGTTAGCCAAGATAGTTTGCAAACTTAGTCGCTGCTTGATAACATTTGTCTAGCAGCAGACGAGAACTGGGGGTGCCTGCCTCGGAGCCAGTCAGAATCGGTCTCTCGTCTTGCTCATCTAAATGAGAAGGCGTTAATTTCAATTTAACAAATAATAGCACTAAAATGATAGGAGGTGTTAGTTAGTACCTGTTGTATTCAGATGACGTGCTGGCATTACTGCTGCTAGGATTGAATAGGAGCGGTTCAAAACACGACTTTCACTTATAATTATTGCATGCTGTGTGTTCAAATGTTTCAGCATATTGCTCGTATGTCCTCTTTTTTTTTTAATTAAATCAACATAAAAAAAAACAAGATACACTTACAACCAGTGCACCAACCCAAAAAACCTCCCTCCCCCATTCACACTCATCCACACTCATTCACACAAAAGGGGCCGTCTCTTTCCGTTATTAAACTTCTGGTTCCTACAATATAGAACAATACAGTCTGCAAGGGATACAGTCCTTGAAGCACACATGATTGTGTGTGCTGCTGGTCCACTAACATTTTCATTAATTACTATTTTGGGCAGCATGGTGGGCAGAGGGGTTAGTGCATCTGCCTCACAATACGAAGGTCCTGAGTAGTCCTGAGTTCAATCCCGGGCTCGGGATCTTTCTGTGTGGAGTTTGCATGTCCTCCCCGTGACTGCGTGGGTTCCCTCCGGGTACTCCGGCTTCCTCCCACTTCTAAAGACATGCACCTGGGGATAGGTTGATTGGCAACACTAAAATGGCCCTAGTGTGTGAATGTGAGTGTGAATGCTGCCTGTCTATCTGTGTTGGCCCTGCGATGAGGTGGCGACTTGTCCAGGGTGTACCCCGCCTTCCGCACGATTGTAGCTGAGATTGGCTCCAGCGCCCCCCGCGACCCCGCAGGGAATAATCGGTTGAAAATGGATGGATGGACTAGTTTTTATGTAATTGTTTTTATATTGTTTTACTTTCTTTTTTATTCAAGAAATGTTTTTTTAATTTATTTATCTTATTTTATTTGTATTTTTAAAAAGGACCTTATCTACACCAGACCAGGTTGTCAACGAAATCAGATTATTCAAAAGAGTTCTCAAAACCAGGTCCAGTTCAGATCATGTCCAGGTTGGGCTCAGCAACACACACCTTCACCCATGTACACTGAAAACCAGGGAACACAACAGATTGCATACAATCCACAAACAAAATTACATTTTCAAAATAAGCACCCATGTACAGTCCAGATCACATCCAAGTCGGACTCAGCAACACACACCTTCATTTATGTACACTTAAATTAGGGAACACGACAACAGATTGCATATCATATATAAACAAAATTCCATTTTCAAAATAAGCCTTTGAGGACTTCCCATCTTTTTTTATGTTTTTTGGCATCATTATCGTTTTCAACCATATAACTTTCTAAAGTTAAAAAATACTGAATAAATGTTTTAAAGAAAGAAATACTAAGTGAACATCTGTTCTTGGCCTTAAAAATAAACCTTTTATCGAGCACTATAACCAAATTGACCAAATCATGACTGTCAATGAACTCTCCTAAAATAACAGAAACCACATCAAGCTTCATAAACAAACCAATCTTTAAACACATTTTTTCAACTTCCACCCAAAACGAAGACACAATATGACAATACCAAAACAAATGCAGGGTGGATTCAGACTCCTGTCAACAAAATCGGCAATCATCTGACAGTCATATTCCATAGTTTAAACATTTTTCCCATGGGTAAGAAGTTATAAATAATTTTAATTTGAAAATAACGATTTTGCACATCGATAGTAGTTTTGTAGATTAATTTGAATATGGCATCCCACGGCAACGGGCAGTCAAAAAAGTCCTCCCATTTTCCATATGTGTTATATGGGGCAGCCTTCAAAGATTTCTTTATTAAATAAAAATTATATATTTTTCTATTTATTTTAGTTCCTTTTTACCAACTAGAATTTCTTATTAGAGGTGTACAAACTAATAATTTAGTAGTTCCATAATTAATTATTTGTTTCCATCTTTTCCCAATGACCCCAGTTAGTTGATTAAATGAAAAGCTTGAACAAGCATCACCATACATAGTTCTAAATTCATCATAGTTCATAATCTTACCATTCTCATTGATAATGTCATTGACAAAAATGATTCCTCTTTCAAACATATTTTTCCAAAAGAAAGGCTTTCCATCTATTACAATATTAGAGTTCATCCATATTATCTGCTACAAAATGTCAACTCTTTTTCTGGCACATAAAATTTAAAACACCACCATGGGTGGATTGTTTCCTTTATGAACCCTGCCATGTTTCCCAGCAGACTCTCTACATAAGGAAAATGGGAGGGGATCACTTGTAAAAACAGATACAATTTCTTTTGATACAGTACATGTTTTTTGTCCAACAGGACACTTGTGTACCACTCAGTGTTTAAATACATATTTGGAACAATTGATGCTTTTAAAGACAAACACATAGCTTCAAGGTTAAGAAGTTTCAGGCCCCCATATTCATATTCATTGTACAAAACCTTTCTTTTAATACCGGTAGTTTCTGGTTTTCCGTCCCAGACAAAATCGAAGACCCTCCGCTAATAAACCTTAAAAAAGTTTTGTGGTAATGACAAAAACAAATAAATAAATTGAAGAATAATTAACGAGTTGACAATAGATATTTTACCATACAAAGTATAGGATTTCCCTTTCCATAATTGCATACTTTTATCCAGCTTTCTTAGTCGATTATCATAATTTACTGAGCCTAGATCTTCCAGATTCTCTGGGACAACAACACCAAGTATGTTAACTGGTCCATCTGTCCACCAAACAGGCACTTTGCATTCCATTCGAAAGGATATTCCCTTTAGATTTCCGATCCTTGATATTTTACATTTATCATAAGCTTAAGCTTAAGATTGCTGTGAAAATATGTCCAAAAGATTAAGAAGGTTTCGCAAACAATGAGGATTGGGGCTTATAAAGAAGCGTGTATCGTCTGCATACATTATTTTACTTTCAATATTATTATTACTGAGCCCTTCAATATTTTTATTCAATCTAACTTTTCCATAGCAATAATAAATAAGTATGGAGACTAGGTCTGCAACAACTAATCGATTAAATCGATTAAAATCGATTATCAAAATAGTTGGCGATTAATTTAGTCATCGATTCGTTGGAACTATGCTATGCGCGGAGGCTTTTTGGGGGTTTTTTCTTTTGGTTTTTTGTTTTATAAACCTTTCTTTATAAACTGCAACATTTACAAACAGCTGAGAATCAATAACCAAAATAAGTACAAAAACAGTTTAAAAAAAGGCTACGTCTCATGAGGTGGATTTAAGCTAGCCAATGATGTGTCATGTGCAGCTCACGTGATGACGCCGTCTCCTTTGCGGAAACATTCGAAAAATGGCGCAGGAAAACAGTACGGATAGTTTAGCGGAGAAACATCTTGAGGTTATTGCTTCAATGGAGAAAAGTGTCCGACCTAAGTCGTCAAAAGTGTGGGAACACTTCACTTTAAAGACTTCAAAGAAGACAGTTTCCTGCAAAATGGCACGGAAGTACAACATTGCTTCAGGAGCACCTGAAAAGGAAACATGTTGGCGCCATGGATGAAGGGAAGAACTCACAGTACGTAACTTTTTAAGTCCATAGTGGCAACAAGCATTCATGAGTTAAACTTTTTTGTGAGTAACGTTAACATTATGCCTTTGTTGCAACATGGGGCTGATAATGTGTCTCTGGCACATTTGACTCCGTTTTGAGAGAGAAAACGCACAGTTACCAATTTCGAAATAAACGTAATGGACAGAAATATCTCAGGTTGGTTTCATAATGGATCAACGTAGCCGGGCCCGATAAAGCCATATAAATATATTTAGATTTGAGTGACGCTTTAGTATAACTAAACGTTATGAAGGTGCTGGAATATTTCATGCTATTATTCAGAGGTAGCCTAAAATGAATCCTTTATTATTCACAACAGAAACATGTACAATAACTGATTCAGTTCTGATCTGATGAGTTACATTTCTGTTACTTTCTGTGTTATTATTGGTGTATGTAGCACCCCCAATGTCCAGAACATGGTGCCAGTATGCTGTTTTTTCCAATAAGATACTGGAAAGGATAGAAATGTAGTTTGTCTCTTTTATCCGATTATTAATCGATTAATCGAAGTAATAATCGACAGATTAATCGATTATCAAATTAATCGTTAGTTGCAGCCCTAATGGAGACAAAGGGCACCCTTGTTTTAGACCTCTTAATAGAGGTATTGTCCCAGAGATGTATCCATTATTGATAATTCTACAGTTAGTTTTATTATATAGCGTCTTGATCCAGTGTAATAAGGAGTTGCCAAAATTGAAAAAAACTAAGCTTTTACAAATAAAATCTAAGCCAGGTCGGCTACAAAAATGAATCCTCTTTTATTTTCCATATTATAATTTTCTATAATTTCTAATAACTGTCTAATATTGTTTCCTACGTTTCTTTCTTGTAGGAAACCTGATTGATCTTGGTGAATAATATTTGACACAACAGACTTAAAGGCCTACTGAAATGCGATTTTCTTATTTAAACGGGGATAGCAGGTCCATTCTATGTCATACTTGATCATTTCGCAATATTGCCATATTTTTGCTGAAAGGATTTAGTAGAGAACATCAACGATAAAGTTCGCAACTTTTGGTCGCTGATAAAAAAGCCTTGCCTGTACCGGAAGTATCAGACGAGTAGCGTGACGTCACAGGTTGTGGAGCTCCTCACATCTGCACATTGTTTACAATCATGGCCACCAGCAGCGAGAGTGATTTGGACCGAGAAAGCGACCATTTCCCCATTAATTTGAGCGACGATGAAATATTCGTGGATGAGGAAAGTGAGAGTGAAGGACTAGAGGGCAGTGGGAGCGATTCAGATAGGGAAGATGCTGTGAGAGGCGGGTGGGATCTGATATTCAGCTGGGAATGACTAAAACAGTAAATAAACACAAGACATATATATATACTCTATTAGCCACAACACAACCAGGCTTATATTTAATATGCCACAAATGAATCCGGCATAACAAACACCTCCCCCCTCCCGTCCATATAACCCGCCAATACAACTCAAACACCTGCACAACACTCAATCCCACAGCCCAAAGTACCGTTCACCTCCCCAAAGTTCATACAGCACATATATTTCCCCAAAGTCCCCAAAGTTACGTACGTGACATGACCATAGCGGCACGCACGTACGGGCAAGCGATCAAATGTTTGAAAGCCGCAGCTGCATGCGTACTCACGGTACCGTGTCTGCTATCCAACTCAAAGTCCTCCTGGTAAGAGTCTCTGTTGTCCCAGTTCTCCACAGGCCAATGGTAAAGCTTGACTGTCATCTTCCGGGAATGTGCGTTATCCGGCACAACACCTGCCGCAATACACCGCTTCCCACCTACAGCTTTCTTCTTTGCTGTCTCCATTGTTCATTGAACAAATTGCAAACGATTCACCAACACAGATGTCCAGAATACTGTGGAAGTTTGCGATGAAAACAGACGACTTAATAGCTGGCCACCATGCTGTCCCAAAATGTCCTCTACAATCCGTGACGTCACGCGCAGACGTCATCATACCGAGACGTTTTCAGCAGGATATTTCGCGCAAAATTTAAAATTGCACTTTAGTAAGCTAACCCGGCCGTATTGGCATGTATTGCAATGTTAAGATTTCATCATTGATATATAAACTATCAGACTGCGTGGTCGGTAGTAGTGGGTTTCAGTAGGCCTTTAAGTCGTGTAACCAAACATTTTGCCAGGATCTTAGCATCGTAACACTGAAGTGTTATTGGTCTCCAATTTTTTAGATAAACTGGGTCTTTATACTGACCATTTATTTCCTGTTTCAATAATAAAGAAATAAGACCTTCTGTTTGAGTGTTAGACAAAAAAACTGTTTTATATGAGTAATTAAAACTAGAAACCAATGGTTTCTTAACCTCTTCATAAAATACTTGATAAACCTCAATAGGTATTCCATCTAATCCTGGGGTTTTCCCTGGATGAAAAGACTTAACAGCTTCCACAAGTTCTTCCTCTCTAATAAGGCCTTCACATGATTGGCTTTCTTCTGAATTCAATTTTCTTTCATAATTTTCTGGAAAAAAATGTGTAGTTTCAGGAGGGATTACTGGATTAGAAAAAATATTTTTAAAGTAATTTTCCATTTCTTTCAACAATGTGGTGTGTGTATCCAATACCTTTCCATTTGTTTTAATAAGCTTGGAAATTTTCTTTTTAGAACGATTTTTTGTTTGGATATTTAAAAATAATTTTGAACACTTCTCACCTTTTTTCATCCAGATTGCTCTGTGACAGTCATAACTTTTCAATAACTGTTTTTCAACTAAGTCTGCTAACTCCTCTTGTGTGGCTGTAAAGGAATTCAATTGCTCACTAGTTATAGATTATCATTACTATCAACGTTTTTTTTGTTAATCCTCAATCTCTTTCTTTAATTCCTGTTCTGCCATTTTAAGTTGTTTTTTTTCCCATGAAGAGTACGCAATGGCATATCCCCTAAAACAACATTTGAATGCTTCCCAGACTATTTGGGGATTTGATGATCCTACATTATTTAAAAAAAAGTCAGTAATAAATTGCTTTGTTTTTTCTATAAATTCATCATCCTGTAGAAGCATTTGATTAAACTTCCAATATCCAGGCCCACGTGTATTATCTTCAATTGCAATTTCTATTCCTATAAAATTATGATCAGAACGCAATTTATCATCGATTGATATTGCAGTCACTTTGTTTAGCAATGAAAATGATAAAAAAAAAAAGTCAATACGACTTGCCTGGTTTTGTCTTCTCCGTGTATATCGTACTAACCTAGGATTTTTGAATCTCCAGATATCAATTAAATCAAATCCATCCATAACATTTTGAATCTTTTGTAAACATTGAGGATGATAATCCATTGAAAAATTCCCTTTTCGGTCCAGAACTTTATCCAAGGCAACATTAAAGTCCCCCACAGTAATAATTTCCCCTTGTTGTTCTTGCAACATGTCACTTATTTCTTCAAAAAAGGAAGGTTCATCAACATTTGGCCCATACAGATTCAAAACACACATCTTTTGACCCTGAATAATCATATTTAATATTAACCAGCATCCTTGTGAGTCTTTTTCCATAGAATTAAATTGAAAATTAAAAGGTTTTTTTTAAATCAAAATCATAACACCTTTTGAATTTCTGTGACCATGTGAAAAGAAAATTGGACTATCCCATTCTTTTCTCCATTTTTCTTCATCTAAATGTGTTGAATGCGCTTCTTGAAGACAGAAAATATCTTGGGTTTTTTCCCTTCAGCCACATAAATATAAGTTTTCTTTTTCTGTTGTCTGCAAGACCATTGCAATTATAACTAATTATTCCAACTTCATTATCATTCTTATAAACCATGTAATCTGAGTAAATTCATTATATATTTTATTGATTCTCTTAATACCATAAGTTTCATAGACATGAAAATCTTATAACTAAAAACTGCAGTATCACCTGCTATTTCCGAGGAAACCAATATCCCCTCTAATAAACCCACAGACACACCATTCACACCACAGCACACAAGACAAACAAACACATACCCCGCAAAATATATTATTCGCGGACCGTTTCCCAACATCTAACTACATTGTCCAGTCCCAGAATAAACTAAAAAGCTCCAAAAACAAAATGTCAATTCATATCCGTCAAGTCGTCACCATGGCGATGTCGCGATGACGTAATCACTGCGCGACATTGTTATTGTTTCTCACATGCTTCTGTACAGCTCACCGTAAACGTACAGTTTATCCACAACAAGACGAGCTTGTTGTCCTTTCTGCCTAAAGGACTTCATAATTGGAATTAACTTACGTCGTTTCTCCACCACCTCGATTGGGTATTGGCTGGTCATGAAGAATTTAGTACTTTTCAGTCTTCTGGAGAGAGCAAGCACTCCGTCTTTGCATTTGGAGTTAGTAAACTTTACAAGCATAGGTCTCGGTCGAGCATCCGTTCTCCGTTGTCAGTCTTGTAGTTTCGAGTTTCAGGCTTGTTAACTCAACTTTTAGCGTTGTCTGTTCCTTTTTTATCTCCACCATTTCAGCGTGATTGTACTCGACTGATTTCTTCAGTTCTGAGACGTCAGTTTTTAGTTCATCCAAAATGTCCAGTTTTCCAAGTTTTTCAACCATAGCTTGCAACATTATTCGATCGTCCGGAGTAAACGTTGCATTTTCGTCCAAATCACTAAAGGACAATTGATCACGGACACGTTTAGATTCCTTTGATCCGCGTTGTGGCATGGTTGCAGGGGAACAATGGGTCACTCGGCGTTCGAGGCACCTTATCTTCAGCAAAATCACCCTCATGAGGAGTATATATCTCACCAATTGCAGAGAGGTGGATATATATAACGAAAACGACTTCAAATCTTGTGTCACTGGCGCTTTTATGCCATTACATACTGGGACTTATGTAGAGACGATCTCAACGTATGTCCTCCTTTTGATGAACTAGCAGCCTTATACGTAAGTATTACAAGCAACGCTGTTGCAATCTTTTCTTGTAAAATGTAGTCAACTGTAAAGCGTTTGTTGCGCCCGGACTCCGCCATTTTGAGATCTGACGTCACTACGCGCCGTCATCCACACGCAGAAGGATCGATAAGAGAATTGTTTGAATAAATGGCAAGGGATTCCAAGGAATTGATACACTGGGAACCAGTTCTGAAACAAGAACAGTCGGTTTTGCTTGATCATTTCTTTTACTGCCGTGTTACAGACACAGTTTAGAAACAATTAAGGTATGTAAATAAACATTTACAATATATTTGTGTAAATAACTCATTTAAACAACGTATATACATGCGGATTATAGTCTGGTGTGGCTAATAAATGAAAAAACATTTTCTTTCAAAAATGATATACCGGTGCGCTCCATAGTCCGGAAAATACAGTAAGTTACACCACGGGCCAGTCTGTACTCAGAGCATGTTGACATGACATATTTTTGCACTACAACAGTTACTTTACCTTAAAAATAAACTCACTGCCTGACTGTTTTTTTCCACATTTAACCCAGTGCTGATAATGATAACTTTTGAGTCTCATTTACAAGTATGGATTTATTACAGTTTGTCCTAGGTGTGTTGTCATAACCAGGAAGTAGTCTGCATTGCATTAAACTGAATGTCTTGTCTTTTGTTGAACACTAAAACAAGAGTTTGCCTATAAGTACTGTAGTTATTACACACCAGCTGTTAAATCCCAAAGTGCATCTTTGTTGTAATCTTGGTTGCCAAATCTGGAGGTGTTCAAATGGCTATGTAAAATCACTAGTGCAAATCAGTAGCTTGCATATGGCATATTCAATGTAAATGAGCAATTAGCTAGGTTGACAAGTAAAACCTTACTTTTGAGCACTTTCTATTAGGCATGCTTGCTTTGTTGGAATGGAAAATTGCAACTTTAACTAAAGGCAGTCCTTTATAAATACGCCCGTTTTCCCACCAAGTGCTTGGGCATTCGAACAGATGTGATGTCACGTGCAACAAAAAGGTATTAGAAATGTAATTAGATTTTGCGTGAACTGATACCCTGTAGTACCAATGGAATTTGGTCGGTACCTATAACACTACCAACATCGCTAACCATCCGAAGTAAAGCACGCAAACTTCACACGCATACCTAACATAATTGTAACAAAAAACATGTTAACTAGGCACACTTTAGCATTCCGTAAAGGATAAATATTTTAGGGGGTGCTAAATTATAACACACCTGTTTGGAAACAACTGCATCTGCTTGACATCACATGGATCAAAAGTCAAGTAGATAAAGATAGATTAAAATATGTGTCTTGTTAAGACTGTCTAAATTCTCTTCTCTATATTTAGACTCATCTGGTGATGCCAGGAACATTTTGTCCCTTGAGAACAAAAAATATATCATTTGTCAGTTGGAGCTGGGATGCACAGTGATGATGAAAGTCATTGTTTACCTATTGTGCATAGCAAGCAAGCTATTGTAGCTAAGCGGATTCAGCTGATCTGGCCAGGCTTTGACACAGGGCTCTGAATCAACATCACTGAATGGGGCTAGCAAATGTATTGCATTCCCTTAGCGAGTCTCTATCCAGCGACAAGCACCTGCCGGCTCACGTACGCCATCATCCTTTTACAGAGAAGAAAGGATACTGCGCTTTTTTCTATATAAATTCTCTGTATTTTATTGTTAGATTAGCAAGAATAATGATGTCACACTTACGCATTAGGGTACTATAGTTAATACCGGTATATTAAAAGTGCCTCTCCCCATAGCCTGTGCGGACTGAAGTAATGCAGTGTAGCGGCTGGGTGGCTGAAAAGTAGTTTTAAACTTAACAGCCAGCAGCTTTCACCGCAGTGAGCAAGCTCCATCTATCCCGTGCACAAGCATGAGGATATAAACCTAACATTCATAAATAAAATGAACGAAAATTTGACAGTAACCGGCTAACTTATTACATTTTAAAGAATAAACAACACATTACGTTACTAATTACAACAAAAATAATCTGAGTGCTCTATACACTGGTTATCTAGTCGTTAAACACTGAGGCAAACTGAAAGGGGAACTGCACTTTTTTTGGAATTTTGCCTATTGTTCACAATCATTATGAGAGACAAGAACACACGTAGGGCTGCACAATTAATAAAATTTTGATTTTGATCATGATTTTGGCAGCTACGATTAAATGAGGGTGATCATCCGTGATATTACCATTTAAAAAACAGGCTCCCGCTGCATTTTAAACCAAGCAGGTTCAGTTAGCCAACCAACAGGGGACAACCGATAGACAGTGGACTCATGTGAGAGCAAATAGGAGTGACAACAGCAGTCTGTGGGTAGATCATCCAGTAGCTCCCAAACAAAATTGGTAGAAATAAATGCAGTATTACATCAGTGTCCTCCCCTCCCTCCCGCAGAGTTACCCACTGGGTACCAACAGGCACGCAATTTAACCCTGGAACACGACCGCAAGCCTCGCCGTTTTCTAGGCGCTCTCGCTAGTTTCTCGAAACCTGGAAATGCTCCCGCCACAGCGAGTTGCACGGCAAAGCTATCAACAAACCATCGAGTTGTGTAGACATGTTAGGCATTGACAGCATTTCCCTTCTTTTCTCAAGCGCCATCGTTTACCTGCGCTGTAAAGTCGGTTACTAACAGAGCGGGCCACACACCACCGACGCAAAGCCCCAACCAACAGCTACAAAAGCAGGGGTGCCCAAAATACAGACGACCATTGTAAGATCAAACGTGCACCGAGGCACCCCGTATCCGCCCACCTCTCATTTTAATTGGCCAAAGACATATGTCCTAAATACAGTATTCTGTGAGCAGTGCAATGAATGCGTTTCTTTGTACTGCATGTGCCTTTCGTGCATAATCTTATCTTGTCACTTTTTTGCACTTATACGATCGCACTCTGCAATGGCATGTTTGTTTGTTTTTAGCCCTTTGACTTTTGTACAATTTACCATTAATGAATTATTTTTATAGTTCCATTTGGAAATGAACGCTAAGTTCACATACTGTTGATTCAACATATAAAGTGCAATAAAATGTTATAATTAATAATAAATAATCGTGATTAATAATTATGATTTCAATATTTATGAAAATAATCCTGATTTATATTTTGGTCATAATCGTGCAACCCTAAGCACGATGTGTGTTCTAAATTCTAATCATGGCAGACTTGGTAACAGACAACGAAGATGACTATTTTTGGACAAATGAGGATTCACAACCTTATGTTTTTGAAGTTAAATATACTAAGGATGAACTACTGCTCATAGAAGCGAGCACAAAGGAGAGGGTGAGACGTTGGAGCAGACGGAAGGTGGGAGAGTGAGGTGAAAGCGACGACGCTATAAATGTGGAACTAAGAAATTAGCTATTTCGACATAAATGGATAGCTTGCCCATAATCAACAGGAAAAGTCCACGGCCAGCTGGATCAGACGAACAACTGTCTATCGAGTGAGTCACTATACATCGACCATGATACACGCAGCACGTCATGCGTGTTAGTACAACTACAGTACATACGCTCTCTGGCTGGCTCAGCGATGTACAAACAAAACATGAAATGTGGGCTAATACTTTACAGATACTGTAATACGATGGTTCATGTTTTTCAGTACAGGTTATTGTCCTATAGCAGTGGTGTGCATTACAAACTCAAATGTGTTTCGTGTTAACGTAGAAGCTAGCTTTGCCCTAGTTAGCTTTTACGGCTAATACCACAGCATGGCGATGTGATAGTACACTAGAAAAAGAGTTCCTCAGTGTTCGCTCTTACAGTAACAATGTCGCTACAGCTTGGTTAATATACGGGATACGAAATGTATTGAATGTATTTTTAAAGTGACTTCGAGGTAGAATTGATTGGTCCCATTAGCTGCATTGCTAGCCACCTAGAATGAGCTGATTTTTACGTGTTAAAAAGTGAAAGAAAAAAAAAATTGTCTTGTCTCTCATAATGATTTTGAACAATAGGCAAAATTCCCCAAGTGCAGTTCCCCTTTAAGCAATCTGCACATTTTTATTAATGTTTTTTTTTTTTTTAAGATACTGGTATATACTGTATACGGGCTTAACCATCATCAATCTTCTTCCGCTTATTCGAGGTTGGGTCGCGGGGGAAGCAGCCGAAGAAGAGAAGCCCAGACTTCCCTTTCCCCAGCCACTTTGTCGAGCTCTTCTTGGTGGATCCCAGGCCAGTTGGGAGACATAGTCTCCCCAATGTGTCCTGGGTCTTCCCCGTTGCCACCAACCGGCCGGACGTGAATCTAAACACCTCCCGAGGGAGGTGTCCTGGGGGCATCCGGAGCAGGTGCCCAAATCACCTTATCTGGCTCCTCTCGATGTGGAGGAGCAGCGGCTTTACTCTGAGCTCCTCACGAATGACAGAGCTTCTCACCCTATCTCTAAGGGAGAGCCCCGCCACCCGACAGAGGAAACTCATTTCCGCCGCTTGTACCCATCACACTTACATTAATTACATTACACAAACTGAACAAAGTAGGCATGTGCCAATACATTGATTTTTCGATGCATCAAGATGTGACACGTGACTATCAGTATCAATCAGCAAATGTTCGAAAATCTAATATTTTCTTTGAGGGCCAAATGACAAACAGAACCGCTAGAAATGGGTATCGAATTCAGTACTGTTAGGTACCAATTCACGTAAAATCAAACAGTAATTGGTCTTCAGCAAATAGTCCATTAGAAAAAAGCTTTGACTTATATTATGTTGATTGGATTGATTGTTTAATGAGTGTAACTACCAAAAATGTATCAAATCCGGACCGCACTTTAAACACCCGAACATAGTTTCTGCATGGCCGCTGCAATGCAGAGGACATGAGAGCCGTGGTGTGTGGGTGCTGTAATCTGTGTGGTGGCAAACAGCTGACAGTTTTAATTTTATTTCCATAATGCACACATATTAAAAGTGCAATTTTAATGTTGATGTGCATTTTATAGAAAAAAATGAAGGCTATGAAGGTGTGTTTTATTTAATTACTCGATTAGTCAAACAAACTGATTAATTACTCGATTACTAAAATAATCAATAGTTGTAGCCCCAGGCACTATAACACGATACCTTTGTCGCACATGATATCACGTCCAGTGGCAGACTCGGCTCTGGCTCAAGCACTTGGCGGGCAAAAAAGGCATATTCATAGCAGACTTCCTCTAGGTTGCAATTTTTCATGCCAACAAAGTAAGATAGAAGGCGCTCACAATGCTCACTTTTGAAATTGGGGCTAGCTCGAAACTAGTTTTACTGATTAGTAAATTTACATGACATGTTTAATATCTCCAAATTTGGTAATCAAAACAAAACACTGGCACATTCAACTTAATGCAATAGACTACTTCCGGACTATAGCAACGCACAAAAAATAGAGTGACAAAGTTTATTTGTGTCAGCCTCAGCCTGCACTTTGCATTGTACACTTCACAACACATCTAATACAGAATTTGTTGGAATGCCATAGAAACACATAGCAGAAGAGATCCGTGTTGCCACTTCATTGAAGTACGCAATAAACGTGACACGAAAGAAGGCAGTAACAAGAGTAGTCATGCATTTATTTGCTAATCAATTACAAGCGGTCATGAAAGGCAAAGTACGTGTGCAGAAAACCTCCACAAAGTTGCTACCAAACCTTTATCACCTCTAAAAGTTCTAAGAAGACACAGCTGAGAGACAGTCTTCTGTGTTTGGCACCAGTTTGCCTTAATGGTGAAAATAGTAAACCAGTGGTGTTCAAACTGTCATTTGTGGAACGCTACTTTTTTTAATGGAAAAAAATATGGCCTCTTTATGGCACATGTAGCAATAACATGAACAAAAAAAACAGTAAAATTTGAAAAATTAGAGCAAAAGGACATAATGCAATGAAAAAAGCTAAAATAATAATATTTCCATAGTAAGAAATAAAAACACAAAGATGTGACTTTAAATATATGTTTAGCCTTTAGATTAGCCTATTTCATAAAAAATGACATGATGCAATTGCGCCTTGACCATATTTAGAGAATATTAAGATTAATATTGTTTATAAACTTGAAGGCTCCACGCTACTGCTGTTCTTTTTTTTAATGAAAAAATAGTACTTGTATTTATGAGCATATTTACAGTATAAGCACAGTAGTGTTTGTTTTGATATACTGGGAGGTTATAGAACACTGCTGTTCTTTTTTTAATGTATAGTAACCTCGTGGGAGGCACTAATGCAATTCAAACTACGTGCAAAAAGATGTTAAAGCATAGTGATCTTAAATACTTCGCAGTTTGGGTCCAATTTTTACTTTCATCATGGTGTTGATTAAGTATTAAAAAAATCATGGAAATTCACAGGTATCAGTATCGACTATTGAAAGTTTGGTATTAAATTTTATCATGAATGTGCTTGACATATAAAAAACATTGTTAGATGATTTTTAGAAGGCTTTATAGGCGTAAATGGTGAATCCCAAATTACTTGCATTGTAAGCCTCCTTGTGCTAGCTGTTTTTTTTACCATCTAGAATGCAAAGAAAAGCGAAAGATGTGAGCGTTCTTGTCTCTTGATTGTGGATGATGGGCACAATTCCAAAAAAGTGCAGTTTTCCTTTAAATAAAAACATATAACTTCACATGAACACACACAAAAGAAAAAGCTGGGTCTAATCTTTGACTTATTCGACGTTATTGATGGCGCAAATAAATTAATGTGCTTTGCATCAAGGTGGCGAGGAAAGTTGGCCGCACACTGAAAAAAAGAAGCCACTCGTGATCGGCTACCAATCAGCAGCTAACTTTGCATGTACATTCACAGTACAGAGGTGCCTCTCTAAATTACTGTCACTTCTAGCTCTCCTCACAAGATCGAGAAGCTGTTTCTATTGGGCACTCTATTTGTTTTTAAATTGTTTTTACTGAATCATTTGGCGCAGTTATGAGACTTGTCCAGGCTGACCCACCTTCTTCCCGGATGCAGCTGGGATAGGCTCCAGCCACCCCCGCAACCTCGAGAGAGACAAGCTGTAGAAAAAAATGGATGGATGTATGGCATTACATTTTTATGTTTATGTTGTAAGTTGTGCTTTTAACTATAGTGTGTGACAACTAATGTTTGTTTTTGTTGTTATATTATATGTATTGATGAAACCTGTTTTTTCCTGCCCTCTCTGTCATGTCACTCTTGTAAAATAGATTTTAATCTCAAATGAGTTTTGACCTGGTTAAATAAAGGAAAATGAATGAACAAGACAGAAGTGACGGTTTTTGGTGGCGCCACTGGTACCCTCTTGTAGATTTAAGGTCCTCTGACCCAGTATATAAAACCAACAAATATAAACATGGGAATAAAAATGCAGTCAGATTTGAAGCTAGACAGTGAGTACATTTTCATTAACTAAATTAGTCCGATTTCTCAAATAAGTTAGTTTGTTTGTATTTTCACACCTACATCATGTGAAGTCCCAGTGTCTATGCACACTCTCTAATGTGACTATTGGTCATACGCCATGTGCCTACAGTACACTGTGGGGGCACAGGTTTCCTTTTAGCACAGATTAGACATATATTGCTTTTCCTTATTGCGACTATTAACCAGAGGTGTGGACTCGAGTCACATGACTTGAACTCGAGTCATGAATTTGATGACTTTAGACTCGACTTGACAAAATGTAAAAAGACTTGCAACTCGACTTAGACTTTAACATCAATGACTTGTGACTTCACTTGGACTTGAGCCTTTTGAATTGACATGACTTGACATGACTTGCTACTTTCCCCAAAACCCAAAGATGAAAAAGTTATTCGGGAGCGCTCCGTATTTTTCATTGTGTACTTGTCTATCAGCGTTGCGTGTGTCAGCTGGTGTGCTCTCAGTACAACAGCCAATCAAATTAGATCTACTTTGTTTTCATCACACAGCATTCATCCAATCAAATTGCAGGACAACCAACGAAGAAGACATGTCCAAACCACACGCCAGTGAACAAAAAATGATTCCTAAAATAATTTCGTTTGGGTATAAAAATTACGAGGTGGTCAACACAAAACGGTTTGCAGTATGCAACACATGCGGTTCGAAAATTACTGATGGAGAGGCAACAACTTCCAACTTCGTCCGGCATTTGAAGTTGCACAAAGAAGGGTAAGTTTTGAATGTAAGATAACGTTTATTGGCTAAGTAACGTGACTTTTATTTGCTGTGTAGTTAAATCAGTGAGGCTGTAAACTCACTGCTAACGTTATAACGTTATTGCAAACACGGGAATCTGTTGCAGTTCACTACCTTATTCATACTTTTTGTTCAGTGATTTTTTTTAAGCAGGGTTACGTTAGTCAATATATCACACGTAACGTTAGACGGCGGTCAGCAGCACTGCGTATTTTAGCCACCTAAAAAAGACAAAAATAGTAAAATAAAGGTCAGTTAAAATGTATACTATATTATGAATATGTGTACCGTTTTAGCTAGCTTTCTGACATACTGTTGGTTGTTTACCTCAGTGGTCCCCAACCACCGGGCCGCGGCCCGGTACTGGTCCGTGAATCGATTGGTATCGGGCCGCACAAGAAATATCTTTTTTAATTTTTTTTATTAAATCAACATAAAAAACACAAGATACACTTACAAGTAGTGCACCAACCCCAAAAAACTCTCCCCCCCTTTTGTTCTGGGCATTGAACATAAAGACTCTTCCTTCACTGTTCCGAGTGGCCATGAGAGTCTTGGCAGTGCCTGCCTCCAGTGCTCCAGTGGAGCGAGTTTTCAGCCATGGTGGCATCATACTACGCCCCCATCGTGCACAAATGACTGACAGACTCTTGGCTAATTTGGTCTTTTGCAAATGCAATGCAGCATAGGACCCTGACATATAAAAAGTACAACTTTTTTGTTATGTTCACGTATATGTCATGTTTTTTCAATGTTAACACTTTTGTACAAATAAGTACATTTGCACTTTATTTTTCAATGTGTTTGTTCTGTAAAGGAATGAGTTAATGTTTAAAATGACTGGTTAATAGTGCTATTATAAAGTGCAATGTCAGCACAATTTTCTTTCCTGCAATTTAAAATGCACTTGTTTTAATAAATAAATACAGCGTTTGAAAAGCATACACAATCTGTGTTAATATATTAGTCTGTGGTTAAAAGGACTTGAAAGGACTCGAAACTCAAAATGCAGGACTTAGGACTTGACTTGAGACTTTCCAGTCTTGACTTTGGACTTGACTCGGGGCTTGCCTGTCTTGACTCGGGACTTGACTCGGACTTGAGGGCAAAGACTTGAGACTTACTTGTGACTTGCAAAACAATGACTTGGTCCCACCTCTGCTATTAACCATACACCATGTACCTCCTGTACACTGTGGGGGCACTTTTTTCCTTTTAGCGCGGATTAATATATTGCTTTTCCTGTTGATCTATGACGTCACATCAAAACAAAACATCTACAGCTCCTTACAGGTTGTTGTACCTGATGTCTAATGCAAAATTGCACAAATTAGAAATATGATGTTACATAGCAGACAACATCAAGAAATTATGTTGGATTGTGCCACAAACATGACACATGCAGATCCGAAGCAAAGAAAGATTGGCAGGAGAGAGTTGTTTCAAAGGGAATTTTCAGATGAAGAATCATGAAAACAAAATGTTGTAATGTCTCAAAGTTCATTCATAACAGACTCTGTGGATTGATGAAGTTTCAAATCCAAAGGAAAAGACCATTCGTGCCCCAGCCGATACTGTTCCAGATGAGGGTTGCTATTTTTCTGGACAAGCTTGCCAGTTGTGCGGAATACAGCGTTATTAGCTGTGTTTCCATTGCAGTTTTTTCACAAAATGATAGCGATGTTTCAAAAATTTAGATTAGCTACATTTGCGACTTGTAGGTGTTTCCATTAAAGGGTGTTTTGCGTCATGAGCCGTAATTCTCGTAAAATCTCATCTCGTGAGACTCCACTTTGAGGAAGATATTGCAGCCATTGCTGTTGCCGTGACATCAATAGAAGACAAGTGATTGCTCAAAGGCAACACCCTTACGGCCCCCTTGACACTTGTGGTTCTCTCTGAGCCTGCGGGGAAAACAACCCATGAGACGGCACGGTGTGGCGGTGCTGCCTCGGTCGCCCCCGGTTGACCGGCCGCAAGTGAGACCAATACAACCCGTCTGCTTAAGTTGTCCTGCATTGGCGCCCCGCCGGTTTGGTGTTTGGGTGTTCTCTAAATGCGAAAAAAGTGTTTCCATCATGATTTTGCAAAAAACTTCCAATATCGTAACGTCTCAAAAACCACCTCACGAGATCGCAAACATGTTTAGCCAAATTTGAGAGGTTTTTCCACTTAGTGCAAGGAAACGTAGTCCCTCATAAAGGCTGTCATAAACCTTTTTTCAATTGCGGCAGCTGGCCAAAAAGAAGCCAATCCTTACAAGCACACAAGCACTTTGAAAGAGTAATCCATGCCTCTGTCACCTCTTGGCTGGATTACTGTAATACACTTTATGTTGGGGTCAGGGGAACGTCTTCAGCTTGTGCAAAGTGCTGCTGCGCGTCTTTAACAGGCACTCAAAAATATGTGCACATTTACCCCATTTTAGCTTCTCTCCACTGGCTGTGCGTACATTTTAGGATCAATGTAAAAATATAGTACTTGTTCTTAAATCCCTTAATGGCTTGGCTCCGCCCAACCTCTCTGAGCTGCTGTACTTTCACACATCTTCCTGCTCACTCCGATCATAAGTGACCATGTCCGATTCTCTAAGTTGCTGAGGACTAGAATATTACAGAGAATGCCAGTAAATTAGGGACAGACAGCCCTCACAACATGGTTGCTGCTACAAGAGGTTTACCATTTTAACATCTGTCCGTTGTGGCCTATTCATGTGACGGTGGACTTAACGTGCCTTGACCTAAATGACAAACAAATTGTGAGACATTTCAAGCACAGCCCTGCTAATACGTCAGAGTTTGGAGCACACCTAGTAGCCATGGCATGGAGGAGGAGACACTAGTCCAGGAAGTGCCTACATGCTGGAATTCGACTCTGGGAATGATCAAACAGATCCAGCACAACAAGGAGCCACACTGAAAGCAACACTGGCCTAACAGGAGCACAAACTAGCTCTGTTAACACCAGCAAAACATGACAATATGTTGTTGAAGACTTGCAGGTGAAGTGTTACTGTATTTTTTAGTAATCAAATTTTTAGTATTTAAAATGTTGATTCATGTGGTATGTTTTTGTTTTTGCACTTTCGGTACATCACAAAGCCCATTGGTGGGGGAAAGTATGTGTCCTGTTCTGTTGTGCTCTGTGCCAGATGTTGATCCAGTTTACACACTGTGCTTCAAGGCTGTATTTACAAACCCCGTTTCCATATGAGTTGGGAAATTGTGTTAGACGTAAATATAAATGGAATAAAATGATTTGCAAATCATTTTCAACCCATATTCAGTTGAATATGCTACAAATACAACATATTTGATGTTCAAACTGATAAACATTTTTTTTTTTTTTGCAAGTAATCATTAACTTTAGAATTTGATGCCAGCAACACGTGACAAAGAAGTTGGGAAAAGTGGCAATAAATACTGATAAAGTTGAGGAATGCTCATCAAACACATATTTGGAACATCCCACAGGTGTGCATGCTAATTGGGAACAGGTGGGTGCCATGATTGGGTATAAAAACAGCTTCTCAAAAAATGCTCAGTCTTTCACAAGAAAGGATGGGGCGACGTACACCACTTTCTCCACACCTGCGTGAGCAAATAGTCAAACAGTTTAAGAACAACGTTTCTCAAAGTGCAATTGCAAGAAATTTAGGGATTTCAACATCTACGGTCCATAATATCATCAAAAGGTTCAGAGAATCTGGAGAAATCACGCCACGTAAGCGGCATGGCCGGAAACCAACATTGAATGACCGTGACCTTCGATCCCTCAGACGGCACTGTATCAAAAACCGACATCAATCTCTAAAGGATATCACCACATGGGCTCAGGAACACTTCAGAAAACCACTGTCACTAAATACAGTTCGTCGCTACATCTGTAAGTGCAAGTTAAAGCTCTACTATGCAAAGCGAAAGCCATTTATCAACAACATCTAGAAACGCCGCTGGCTTCTCTGGGCCCGAGATCATCTAAGATGGACTCATGCAAAGTGGAAAAGTGTTCTGTGGTCTGACGAGTCCACATTTCAAATTGTTTTTGGAAATATTCAACATCGTGTCATCCGGACCAAAGGGGAAGCAAACCATCCAGACTGTTATTGACGCAAAGTTCAAAAGCCAGCATCTGTGATGGTATGGGGGTGCATTAGTGCCCAAGGCATGTGTAACTTACACATCTGTGAAGGCACCATTAATGCTGAAAGATACATACATAAGCGCCGTCTTTTTCATGCTTATTTCAGCAAGACAATGCCAAGCCACATTCAGCACGTGTTACAACAGTGTGGCTTCGTAAAAAAAGAGTGCGAGTACTTTCCTGGCCCGCCTGCAGTCCAGACCTGTCTCCCATCGAAAATGTGTGGCACATTATGAAGCATAAAATACGACAGCGGAGACCCCGGACTGTTGAACGACTGAAACTCTACATACAACAAAAATGGGAAAGAATTCCACTTTCAAAGCTTCAACAATTAGTTTCCTCAGTTCCCAATCGTTTATTGAGTGTTGTTAAAAGAAAAGGTGATGTAACACAGTGGTGAACGTGTATGGCGTCACATTAGTGCCAAAAATCCGAGCGCATAAAAACTGTTATCGCGCGCTGATTCTCCACTTCGTGCGCGCGCGCGACACCCTTTTGCGCGCGCGTGGTGCCTTTCTGTGCGCGCGCGGTGCCTTTTTGCACGCGCGCGGCGCCTTTCTGCGCGCTCTCTGTGTACTCCTGGCATCTCTCCTCGCGCTCTCATGTTTCTTTTTGGCACTTTGGGGGCGGGTATGCTTAGACGGCCCCTTCTTTCTGATTGGTCAGGCAAAAAATGCTGACAAATGCTCAGAGCCAATCAGAAGTCATCGTCAATATGTATCAAGATTTACGGAGGTAGAAGTGGATAAAAAAAATGTCGCGCGCTGATGAAGGTTATTTCATACCACATAAACACAATACAGGGTAATACAAAATGTGACCCATATAAATAATAAGACAACAAACACCATAATCACATCTTTCAGCCAGAACTGGTCCACCAGCAATAACATCCAACCATAACATTATTTTATATTTTCACTTCTTCTTGAACATTTGTTTTCTAATTTATGGAATTTCTTTTGATTCAGCCATAAAATTAATAGAATAATCTTTGAATTTTGTTTTTAAAATGTTAAAAATAGCTTTTAATAATGTATTCTGAAACAGTTTAAAATATTCAGAGAACTGACTAACACTGACCCTACACAACTATGTTGCACAATTAAGTCTTTTTTTTTTTTAAAGCGAAAGAGGTAATTTCAACAGGTACAGCATCCTATGTCATATCTACATGTAATAAGATTTGTAACAAGGCAAACCGTTTGTAAATTGGTCGAAAATCGAGCAAGTTATGGTAATTTAATTAGTACATGTACCATTGACATCAATGTAATGATTGAGGCTAGATGTCCGAGGTAAGATGGCTACCAATCATTCTCCAGTGTAGCAACGTTGTATTATTTATTTGGGTCACATTTTGTATTACCCTGTATTGTGTTTATGTGGTATGAAATAACCTTCATCAGCGTGCAACATTTTTTTTATCCACTTCTACCTCCGTAAATCTTGATACATATTGACGATGACCCGCCCTGCTATACTTCTGATTGGCTCTGAGCATTTGTCAGCATTTTTCGCCTGACCAATCAGAAAGAAGGGGCCGTCTAAGCATACCCGCCCCCAAAGTGCCAAAAAGAAACATGAGAGCGCGAGGAGAGATGCCAGGAGTACACAGAGAGCGCATAGAAAGGCACCGCGCGCGCGCAAAAAGGCACCACGCGCGCGCAAAAGGGTGTCGCGCGCGCACACGAAGTGGAGAATCAACGCGCGATAACAGTTTTTATGCGCTCGGATTTTTGGCACTAATGTGACGCCATAAACGTGCCTTTCCCAACTACTTTGGCACGTGTTGCAGCCATGAAATTCTAAGTTAATTATTATTTACAAAAAAAAATTAAGTTTATAAGTTTGAACATCAAATATCTTGTCTTTGTAGTGCACTCAATTGAATATGGGTTTAAAAGGATTTGCAAATAATTGTATTCCGTTTATATTTACATCTAACACAATTTCCCAACTCATATGGAAACGGGGTTTGTACATCAGATCTCAAAAAAAGAAAAGAAAACTTGAACCTGGCCTGTTTAAAAAGGTAGCAACCGCTTTAAAAACCCTCGATGCTTGCCACAGGCAGACACATCTTCCTTGGAGAGAAGGTCAGCACCTAGTGGTACCTATAGTAAACTGGCACATTTTGTACAAAACTACTTAGATGCCCCTTCTTCCACTGTACCTTGACAAATACTTGTTTCATTGTCAGGCCACATTGTACAAAAAATGAGATCAGCACTGTCATCTTAAAATGTAAATAGGCTGTTTGCCTAAGCCAGTGTTTTTCAACCTTTTTTGAGCCAAGGCACATTTTTTAATAGAAAAAATCCAGAGGCACACCACTCGCAGAAAACATAAAAAAAATGAAACTCAACAGTAAAAAGTCATTCTCGCAATTGTTGGATATAAATTCAAACCATAACTAAGCATGCATCACTATAGCTATTGTCTCAAAGTAGGTGTACTGTCACATCACGCCCTGACTTATTTTGAGGTTTTTTTGGTGTTTTCCTGTGTTCTTGTCTTGCGCTCCTATATTGTTGTTGATTGTCATGTACGGATGTACTTTGTGAATGCCGTCTGCTGCTCCACACGCTGTAAGTCTTTGCTGTCGTCCAGCATTCTGTTTTTGTTTACTTTTCAGCCAGTTCAGTTTTAGTTTCGTTTTGCATAGCCATCCTGAAGCTTCAATGCATTTTCTTAGCGGCACTCGCCTTTTGTTTATTTTTGGTTTAAGCATTAGATACCTTTTTACCTGCACATTGTGATCACGACAAACTATCGTCGTCTCACACAACGTGTTTCCGACATCTACAAAGCAATTAGGTACCGGCTGCCACCTACTGATATGGAATAGAATAACATGGTTACTCTGCCGAGCTCTAGACAGCACCGACACTCAACAACGGAACATTGTTTGCGGATTAAAATTACTGGTTTGCAAAAAATATTTTTAACCCAAATAAATCTCCCACACCAGACTGTATCTCACGGCACAGTGGTTGAAAAACACTGGCCTAAGCAACTGGTTGAAGGCATAGTAAAGGCAGACAAATGGTGCACTAAAAGGCAGACAAATGGTGCACTATGTTAAGATTTGCATAGGGTGTTTATTACATTATCTATTAGTGTACATCAGTACCTTGTTGTTTGCAATATTATTGTATATGTGCACTAACTCTTAAAGGCCTACTGAATTTTTTTATTTTTATTTAAACGGGGATAGCAGATCCATTCTATGTGTCATACTTGATCATTTCGCGATATTGCCATATTTTTGCTGAAAGGATTTAGTATAGAACAACGACGATAAAGTTTGCAACTTTTGGTCGCTGATTAAAAAAAGCCTTGCCTGTACCAGAAGTAGAGTGACGTCACAAGTTTAAAGTCTCCTCACATTTCCCCATTGTTTACACCAGCAGCGAGTGCGATTGGGACCGAGAAAGCGACGATTACCCCATTATTTGAGCCAGGATGAAAGATTTGTGGATGAGGAACGTGAGAGTGAAGTGTTAGAGTGCAGTGCAGGACGCATCTTTTTTCGCTCTGACCGTAACTTAGGTACAAGGGCTCATTGGATTCCACACTCTCTCCTTTTTCTATTGTGGATCACGGATTTGTATTTTAAACCACCTCGGATACTATATCCTCTTGAAAATGAGAGTCGAGAACGCGAAATGGACATTCACAGTGACTTTTATCTCCACGACAATACATCGGTGAAGCACTTTAGCTACGGAGCTAACGTGATAGCATCGGGCTTAACTGCAGATAGAAACAAAAGAAATAAACCCCTGACTGGAAGGATAGACAGAAAATCAACAATACTATTAAACCATGGACCTGTAACTACACGGTTAATGCTTTCCAGCCTGGCGAAGCTTAACAATGCTGTTGCTAACGACGCCATTGAATCTAACTTAGCTACGGACCTCGACAGAGCTATGATAAAAACATTAGCTCTCCACCTACGCCAACCCTCATCTGCTCATCAATACCGAAGCTCACCTGCGTTCCAGCGATCGACGGAGCGACGAAGGACTTCACCCGATCATCGATGCGGTCGGCGGCTAGCGTCGGATAGCGCGTCTGCTATCCAAGTCAAAGTCCTCCTGGTTGTGTTGCTGTAGCCAGACGCTAATACACCGATCGCATCTACAGCTTTCTTCTTTGCAGTCTCCATTGTTCATTAAACAAATTGCAAAAGATTCACCAACACAGATGTCCAGAATACTATGGAATTTTGCGACGAAAACTGAGCTTTTTGTATTGAATACAATGGCGTCCCAATACTTCCGTTTCAACCATCGACGTCACGCGCATACGTCATCATACTTAGACGTTTTCAACCGGAAGTTTCGCAGGAAATTGAAAATTGCACTTTATAAGTTAACCCGGCCGTATTGGCATGTGTTGCAATGTTAAGATTTCATCATTGATATATAAACTATCAGACACGCATGCGTGGTCAGTAGGCCTTTAAAACACAGTCACCATGCTTTGAGCTAATCAATGACTTGCAGTTAAGTAAAACATTTTTAAAATGTTTGTGTATGACACTGAAATGAAATAAATGTGTGTCAAAATATGGGATATTTTAAAAGTGTATTATAATTCTGCAAGCAAATAATTAACTGTGATTAATTGTGGTTGTTCAAAACTGCAATTAGAAACAAATCGTTTGACAGCACAATTTTTTTAGTTTACACTAGTTCAAGGGTCAGTGCTTTCGAAGGCATTATTAAGTTTTATTTCATAAGATATTTTTGTGAGAACCTCAGCTAACAAATATAAATGGTGGATTAATGGGAACTACTGCATTTAAGGGTGTTAAAGGTGGGACTGTACTTTTATGGGAATTTTGCTTATCGTTCACAATAAGGGTGTAACGGTACGTGTATTTGTATTGAACCGTTTCGGTACGGGGTTTCGTTTCGGTTCGGAGGTGTATCAAACGAGTTTCCACACGGACATATTATGTAGCGCACCGCACGTTGTGTAAACAATGCACACCGAGGCACAACACATGACATGCTAGCAGCGACCGGGCTACGACAACATGTAAAAGTCAGAGCTGGAAGACCCTCCTGCCTCGTTAAGAACTCCCGTTTGGGAACACTTCGGCTTCGCGGTGCGATAAAACAAGAGGCCGACAAAGCAAAAGCGGTTTGCCAACATTGTTCAGCAGCGGTAGAGTATGCTTTAAACATGCTAACCCATTTTGAAGCGGCACCACCCCCAAGTGAACATCGCTTCAACGAAGAGAAAGACAAAGCCTCTCCTTGGCAAGTCAGGCAGGGCTAAAGCAATAACAAATGTTTTTATAGCAGCAGATTTAAGTCCATATTGCATAAAAAACTAGATTTTGACCCAATTCTATAGTGGAAGAACAATGAGCCCATATATCCTCTTGCTGCCAAGTTAGCCAGGCACTACCTCGCCATACCTGCTACCTCCGTGCCATTGTAACTGCAAGCAGGTCTGCTCTTTCTGCAGAAAATGTGGATAAACTGATTTTTCTGGCAAAAAACATGAAGATTTAGTGAAAGTCACCAGGGTTAAAGGCTGGGGTGGGGGGGAGGGGGGGGAGAAGAAAAGTTAATCTGAGGCTGAGTTGACTTGAACTGTTTAATGTTGCACTTTTTGTATGTAGAAGAAATGTTTTGTCATTTTATTTAATCTGAGCAACAACTTGAGGCAGTTTAATGTTGATTAACGTGGACCCCGACTTAAACAAGTTGAAAAACTTATTCGGGTGTTACCATTTAATCTGAGCAACAACTTGAGGCAGTTTAATGTTGATTAACGTGGACCCCGACTTAAACAAGTTGAAAAACTTATTCGGGTGTTACCATTTAGTGGTCAATTGTACGGAATATGTACAGTACTGTGCAATCTACTAGTAAAAGTCTCAATCAATCAATCAAAAAAATCACTTTATGTGTGGAAAGGTTTTGTTAAGAAACCATTCTGAGCCTTATCTCATTTAGTTTTTATTTTATATATGTTGACCACATTAACCCAGGCAATGGACCCTGTGTGTATATGTATGTTATTATTATCCTTATCATTCATGACTGCCTGCTGTGGCACTGATCAGCCTAGTGGTGGCTCACATCCATCACACACAGAGCTATTTCTATTTTTTGGGCAGAATTATTATAGTGTTCCCAATGGTAAAAGGATAAAGCCATTGTTTACAAATTTGGTAAATAAATTACCAAAAAAATTATATTTTGTTGTTTTCTTACTGTACCGAAAATGAACCGACCTGTGACCTCTAAACCGAGGTACGTACCGAACCGAAATTTTTGTGTACCATTACACCCTTAGTTCACAATTATTATGAGAGACAAGAAGACAAAAGGCATTTTTTTTCCCTTTCTAACATAAAAACGGCTCATTCTACGTGGCTAGCAATGCAGATAATGGGAACAATCCATTCTACCTCTAATTAATTTTAAAAATGCATTCAAAAACAGTCAACAATACTTAATTTGCGTTCCGTAACCTGTATAATAACTAAGCTGTAGCGACATGGTTTTTGTAAGAGCGACCACTGAGGAACTCTCTTTCTAGCGTAGTAACACATCACCAGGCTACCGTATTAGCCGGAAAAGCTAGCTACGGCAAGAGATAGATTAGCTTCTACGTCAGCATGAAACGCGTTTGACTTTGTAATGCACAGCACTGCGATTAGACACCAATCTGTACTGACTGAAAAACATGAACAATCATATTACAGTATCTGTGAAGTATTAGCCCACATTTAATATTTTGTTTGTACATAGCTGAGCCAGCCAGACAGCGTATATACTGTAGTTGTACTAACACACATGGCATGCTGCGTGTATCATAATCGATATTAAAGTTACTCACTCAATGGACAGTTGTTCTTCTGGTCCAGCTGACCGGGAACGTTTTCTGTTGATTTTGGGTAAGCACGCCATTTATGTCAAAAAGCTTGGCTCCAAGTTCCATATTTATAGGTCAAAATCACTTTCACCTCACCCTAAGCAGCAGTATATTTAGCTTCAAAAGTATAAGGTTGTGAATTCTCATTTGTCCAAAAATAGTCGTATTCGTTGTCTGTTATCAAGTCTGCCATGATTAGAACACACACTTGTGTTTGATTCCGGAAGTAGTAACACAAATGGTTGCCAGAAGTCAGACGTGTGCTGCTATGGAAACAGAAATCAATGCGCGGAAGAAATCAGTCCCGGAAATTATTAAAATGGTCAAAATACGGTAAATATTGAATATATTATATATTGTTATGAAGGTGTCTATTATGACATTATATATAGACTTGCAGTGTGTATATAAAGCATTGCTGGATGATTTTGAAGTTGTTTTAGAGGGCTTTGAAGGCTACAACGGAGACTCCCTTCAGCCGCATCTTTCAAGCGTTTTTTATCATCTTTAAAATCCTAAAAAAAAAAAAAAGTCATGTGTGTTCTTGTCTCTCATAATGATTGTGAACAATGGGCAAAATTCAAAAAAAAAAGTGCAGTTCCCCTTTAAAAAGAACAATAATGTACTGGGAAATTAACCGAAGACCGTGTCACAAAACCGTAATAAGATCCGAACCATGGATTTTGTGAACCGTCCCACCCTTACCGAGCGTACATGAAAGGGAAGAGTGGCTCCATCTATATATTGGTAGTGTCTATACCAAGGGCACGGACAGTAAATGATCGATACTCGAATGATTAGATTGACATTATTATTTTCACATAATTACATTTTTGCAGTTTTTGCTCTTGTTTACAAATTTAGGAAATAAGTTCCTGGATACAATAGGATTTAAAGGGCAAAAACCTAAGGATATTAAAGGATTAGTAGATTTTTGGTAATTATTAGTTATTGTAAACAGTACTATCAGTGATGGGCACTAACAAGCAGAGGTGGGTAGAGTAGCCAGAAATTGTACTCAAGTAAGAGTACTGTTACTTTAGAGATTTATTACTCAAGTAAAAGTAAGGAGTCGTCACCCAAATATTTACTTGAGTAAAAGTAAAAAGTATGTTGTGAAAAAACTACTCAAGTACTGAGTAACTGATGAGTAACCGGTTCTTTAATGATGACGGCAACAAATAATGCACAAAAACATAAAAATAGCAATGAGCAAATTCAAAGCCAGAAATATCTCTTAAGCAACTAAAACAATAATATATATTCAATAATAATACATTAACATTAAAAAAATTAAGGCAAATTGAGCCACAATAACTTAAAGGCCTACTGAAATGTGATTTTCTTATTTAAACGGGGAAAGCAGGTCCATTCTATGGGTCATACTTGATCATTTCGCGATATTGCCATATTTTTGCTGAAAGGATTTAGTAGAGAACATCGACGATAAAGTTCGCAACTTTTGGTGCTTGATAAAAAAGCCTTGCCTGTACCGGAAGTAGCAGACGAGTAGCGCGACGTCACAGGTTGTGGAGCTCCTCACATCTGCACATTGTTTACAATCATGGCGAGAGCGATTCGGACCGAGAAAGCGACAATTTCCCCATCAATTTGAGCGAGGATGAAAGATTCGTGGATGAGGAAAGTGAGAGTGAAGGACTAGAGGGCAGTGGGAGCGATTCAGATAGGGAAGATGCTGTGAGAGGCGGGTGGGACCTGATATTCAGCTGGGAATGACTAAAACAGTAAATAAACCCAAGACATATATATACTCTATTAGCCACAAGAAGATCAGGCTTATATTTAATATACCACAAATTAATCCCGCATAACAAACACCTCCCCCCTCCCGTCCATATAACCCGCCAATACAACTCAAACACCTGCACAACACTCAATCCCACAGCCCAAAGTACCGTTCACCTCCCCAAAGTTCATACAGCACATATATTTCCCCAAAGTCACGTACGTGACATGCACATAGCGGCACCCACGTACGGGCAAGCGATCAAATGTTTGGAAGCCGCAGCTACATGCGTACTCACGGTACCGCGTCTGCGCATCCAACTCAAAGTCCTCCTGGTAAGAGTCTCTGTTGTCCCAGTTCTCCACAGGCCAATGGTAAAGCTTAACTGTCATCTTCCGAGAATGTAAACAATGAAACACCAGCTGTGTTATCCGGCACAACAGTCAAGGGGTGCATTCTACGGCGGGGGTGCGTTATCCGGCACAACACCTGCCGCAATACACCGCTTCCCACCTACAGCTTTCTTCTTTGCTGTTTCCATTGTTCATTGAACAAATTGCAAAAGATTCACCAACATAGATGTCCAGAATACTGTGGAATTTTGCGATGAAAACAGACGACTTAATAGCTGGCCACCATGCTGTACCAAAATGTCCTCTACAATCCGTGACGTCACACGCAGGCGTCATCATACCGAGACGTTTTCAGCAGGATATTTCGCGCAAAATTTAAAATTGCACTTTAGTAAGCTAACCCGGCCGTATTGGCATGTGTTGCAATGTTAAGATTTCATCATTGATACATAAACTATCAGACTGCGTGGTCGGTAGTAGTGGGTTTCAGTAGGCCTTTAACAGCACCAAAAGCTCAGTAGGCAGAGATTACAAAGGAAAATAACAAGTTAGCCTTTACGCAAAGCATAAACTCTGAAAGGTGTGGGCTGCACCTGAGAACACACCGTGCACTTCTGATTGGTGTTTCTATGCATGCGTGTGTGTGTGTGTGCGGCTGTGCGTGTCTATGAGGCTGCAGTGTGTTAATAAATGTCCCCACACTATGTACATTTGACAGTGATTCATAGCAGGGAAGCTAACATCAGCCTACGGTGACAGACAAAATATCTACTAACGTTACTTACAGCGATGTGCTTCCTCAAATTTGACGTTGAGTTCATGTAAGCTTAAGCTTGTTGTTGTTAGCCGCTGAAACTTTATGTGCAGTTAATCATGTGACCGCCTGGCTCTGTTTGATTGGTGAAATGGAGTCAAACGTCACCATTGGTGAAACGCAGGCATGCGATAGATCCTACTTTAAAGGTCTGTCTGACAAACCAAAACAAACAAAGCGTGCATTAACAAATCGATAAAAATCAGTAGCGAGCTGAATGTAGATAAATGGAGCGGAGTAAAAGTAGCGTTTCTTCTCTATAAATACACTCAAGTAAAAGTAAAAGTATGTTGCATTAAAACTACTCTTAGAAGTACAATGTATCCCAGAAGTTACTCAAGTAGATGTAACGGAGTAAATGCAACTTAACACTTAACACCTTCAGTATATCAGCATGTGGAATTAAATTATGGAATGGATTAAGCAAAGCAATCAAACAATGTACTAATATGATTCACTTCAAGAAACTCTTCAAACTTAAAGTGTTTACAAAGTACAAAGAACAAGAACCATGACAAACATTCTCAATTTATTTCATCAATCCATTCATTCATTCTCAAAATAATCTTACTTATCTCATCATATGAAATATGACTTATTTCACCAATTATTATTATTAAATTATTATTATTATTTATTTTTATTGTGATTACTTATGGAGTATATTGTGAATAAATTGTGAACAGGAAGTGAACAAAAAGTTTTAGCAACTGTTATGTAAAGAAAAGGGGTAGGATTAAATAAGCTCTGCTTCTTCCTACTCCTTTTCGAACATGTTGAAAAGAGAAACTGGAAATTGTGATGTATCATGTTGTATGCTTGCATGTTCGAAATAAAGTCAAACTCAAAATAAAAATAAATTAAAAAAGTAGTGCGTTACTACCCACCTCTGCTAACAAGCTACATGTAGCTAAGCTACGTAGTTTAACTTCCACTGATTCAAACCATTCCACCTTCAACACATTCAACTACCATTTTTCCACGTTAAACAAATTTCCAGGAATTCCAGAGATTCTCATTTTTCTGAACACTATTTCCACCCTTTTTTCATTCGATTACTCCTTTCACATTTTTCAAACCATTTCAACTATTGCACCGTCAAAACATTCTTCTTAGTCAGGACAAAAAAACAAGTTGGTTTAGAAACTACAAAAATTCCCGGTTTTCCCGAAATTCCAGGAATTCCCTAATACCATTTCTCAATTAAAAATATTTTACCACGTCAACCGATTCAAACCATTCCAACACCAACCAATTGAGCTCATTTAGGACATTCATGCTTTTTATCACCTTTGAAAAATTCCCGCCTTTTCGGAAATCCCCAAATTACCTGGAAATTCCCATTTAAATGAATAGGACATTTTTGCAAGTTCCACAATTCTTACATTTTTCAACCGATGCAATTAGTTCAAAGCGCAACATGTTCAGCTCATGAATCTTATTACATGGCGCCGTCTTTGAAGTATACTAGCTATTTTTTTGCTAGTATGCTAATGTCAGCATGCTATCGTTTTATGCTAGCATTTGATCTTATTTCTTACTTTTTAACCTAATAGTCATGGATTCCGTTACTTGGCACCATCTTAAAAGTATGCTAGCTTTTTACCTCTTAGCATGCTAATATTAAAATGCTAATAATAGCACGCTAAAGTTTTGTACGTTTTAAACCTAATAATCAAGGATTTTGTTACTTGGTGCCATCTTAGAAGTATGCTAGCTGTTCCCCTGATATCATACTAATGTTAGTATGCTTACAACTTATGCTTGCATTTGATCTAATGTTGTACTTTTTAACCAAATTGTCGTGGATTTTGTTACTTGGCGCCATCTTAAAAGTATGCTAGCCTTCCACCTGTTAGCATGCTAATGTTAACGTGCTAATATTAGCACGCTAGCATTTTATTGTAGCATTTTAGTAAATTTTATACGTTTTAAACCTAATAATCATGGATTTCGTTACCTGGTGCCATCTTTAAAGGATGCTAGCTGTTCCCTTGTTACCATGCTAATGTTAGCATGCTAACATTTTATGATACCATTTTAGTAAATTTTTTACTTTCTAACCTAATAACCATGGATTCCGTTAATTGGTGCCATCTTAAAAGTATGCTAGCTGTTTCACTTTTACCATGCTAATGTTTTATGCTTGCTGGTTTCGTATTTTTTTAACCTAATAAACATGTATTTTGTTACTTGAAGTATGTTAGTTCTTTACCTGTTAGCTAACATTTTTTCTCGCATTTTAGCTTATTGTGTACAAACCTAATAATCATACTTGGCACCATGTCACAAGTATGCTAGCTGTTCTTTTGTTAGCATGCTGTTTTTATGCCAGCATTTTAGCTGATGTAATACATTTTCCGCTAAAATGTGTAGATTCGGTTACTTTGCAACCTCTTGAAGTATGCTTACTCTTCTAACTATACCAACATTAGCAATTCAAAATTCATACTAAATTTCAGTGCAGCTTTTGCTTTTAATCTCTCAAACCATCTTGTCCTTTAATCTTTTCAACTTTCAAACCATTTCTACATTCCACTAGTTTTTCAGTTCAGCGTCAGCTCTTCAACATTCAAATCATTTTAACGTTCAAACCATTTCTCCATTCATCCCACTCTACCAATTTATTAGCATATCATGATGTTCAGCGTCAGCTTTTCAACATTCAAACCATTTTAACATTCAAACTATTCTTACATTCAATCAGCATTTCAGTTCAACTTTAGCATTAGAGCATTCACACACAATTCCTTCAGGAATTGCCTCATCTAGTTTTATGGATTAAGAGCTTTCTGCAGAACAGGCCATAGCAAATGTTCGTAAAGAGGTCCTTTTATATAAAATACATTTTTCTTATCTGTTGTTACCTGTTTTTGTGTTATTTGGGATACCCAAAAGTCCCTAAAATGTGATATCAAACATGGTGGTGTGGCAGAGATATTTATAAAACAATCTTGCTTGAAACGAGCCATTTGGAATTTGAAACTTTAGGGATGTATTTTGCCTTAGTTATGGCAGCAGATATCTCCATATACGGTAGAGGTTTACCCAAAGAGCTTTGTGTGACTCCGCCATTTTAATTCAGTTGTAGTCAAAAGTTGTAGTCAATAAATTAACTATTTTCTCTATCCTCTTGTGGGTCAGACTGGCTCGTACATGCACATGCTTGAAGGGCAGCATGGTGGAACAGGGTTAGTGCATGTGCCTCACAATACGAAGGTCCTTGGTTCGATCCCCGGGCTCAGGGTCTTTCAGTGTGGAGTTTGCATGTTCTCCCCGTGACTGCGTGGGTTCCCTTCGGGTACTCCGGCTTCCTCCCACCTCCAAAGACATGCACCTGGGGATAGGTTGATTGACAACACTAAATTGGCCCTAGCGTGTGAATGTGAGTGTGAATTTTTCTGTGTTGGCCCTGTGATGAGGTGGCAACTTGTCCAGGGTGTACCCCGCCTTCCGCACGAATGCAGCGGAGATAGGCTCCAGATACCCCCGTGACCCCGAAAAGGACAAGCGGTAGAAAATGGATGGATGGATGGATGGATGATCCCTTTGAAATCCAGCAAAAGCCTGGACCTCCCCAAGGGCGAATCAGCCTAAGACAGTGATTTTACATTTCTTATAATGTCTTTGAATGTAAGGGACACAAACATCAAATGGCAGAACACCCAAAAATGTAATCTGGGCTAAACCACCAAAATGAAGGCACCTACTGATGCTGACACACAGCCCAACAGGCATAAGACGGCATCTAGGGAGGAGGGGTTAAAGATGTAGTTTGATGAAAAGCCCCTGTCTTTGTTGTAATGGCTAATAAGTCTATCAACAGTAAATGCAAGTTCTGCCATGGTTCCAAAACAAAAAGTATGTTTGCATTTGCAATCAAGAGGTCATGACTGTGTGGATGTCTTACAGAAAATAACATAGAAGACAGAATGAATACTGCAGGTTTTTTTAAGTGATTGTGTCATTCCTATGACCCACCAGAAACTGGTGGGGCTGAGTTAGAGGCACAACAAATGGAAACAAGGGCAACTTCCTTTCCCAGCACAGATACACAGTGCAGAGGGTAAAAGAAGGGAAGAGGATTGCCTTTCCTCACAGCTGCATGCTGCGTCCATCTTAATAAAATAAAAAGTTCAACACTTCCGCCACACACAAACACAAACACAAGACAACAAACCACACACAAGTGTATTTACAGCAAATCATAAATAGACCACAGCAGAGTGGGCAGAAGAAGCAGCCGATACTCAAAACACGCATGCACAACTTGAGTATTATAGAATGAGGACCTCGGTCATATCAACAAAGCATTTATGACAAACTATTGCTTTTATCCAAACAACTAGTTGTTGGTGAAACAAATCCCCTACTTTAAGATTGACACCCAACAAGTACAACGAAGACAGGATGTGACTCATTTTGAATTCATGAAGTTTCAGTTGACTTGAATAAATTACCCCAATAGTTATAATAGGAGCGTATGAGTAAAACAAAGAGTATACTCGGCATTCAGCGGGTTAATGAGGAAAAAGGAAAGTGTCCCCACTTTCGCCTGTTAGCATTGCGGCTAACACGAAGCTAGTCGCCAAGCTACTGTATTAGCATCAACAACATCATGTCACAGTAAGCAGCCTAGCCACAAAGCTCCTCCGACGCACTTACCAGATTTTTCCTGATCATATCCCACGACGATAAAGTAGTCAGCCAATCTAGCCATGTCTGCCACTTTTCCCGAACTGTCCCAACACTATTCAGCATTTTTCCTTCTTCCAGAGCACAGCCATTTTTGACAGAAGGGCCGTCAGTGCGCATGCGTGCAAATCGACCTAAGCCATACATGGGCGTGGGCCCCCTTTACAAATGCAAACAACCACTTTGGCACTTATTGTCATCAACATGCATACTGTACATCCTTGATCACAACATTTGTATGTTTATTATTCAGTTCATAATCCATTCTACAAGAAATGTTCATTTATTTTGATGAGTATCTGTCTATCTGTGTTGGCCCTGCATGATGTGGTGACTTCTTTAGGGTGTACCCTGCCTTCCGCCCGAGTGCAGCTAGGATAGGCTGGCACAAATGTCACTTTATATTGACATATTTATGTTCTTAAAAAATACCTTTTTGGACATTTTTCAATAGTATAAATCATTTTTAAAAATTGATTCCACAGCTGAGATAGGCTCCAGCACCCCCTGCGACCCCGAACGGGACAAGCGGTAGAAAATGGATGAGATGGATGATTCCACAACCGGCACCAGATGTGGACAATGTATTCTAAAATATTGTACTCAGGTAATTATATTGTTAATTTGCTGAAATTGAAAGTAGAGGTTTTATAATATTCTATAGTTAAAGTAAAACATATTTCAAAAGTACTTAAAGCCCTTTGAGACACTTGTGATTAAGAGCTATATAAATAAACGTTGATTGATTGATAAGTTACAAGCTATTTTTGAGAGGGTTCTCCAGTGTAATGCAGAAAAGGGAAACACGGTCCAAGTCTCAAACCAGGTGTTCTATATTAATTCAACATCTGTATGAATTAAAGTGCAAAAATGTTACGGAATGTACCATCATGCTGGTTGTCCTGCCCATCATTCACCGTTGTTTTCATTTTTTATTGTTTTAAATATGTTTTATTTATATTTGTTTCACCCAGAAACAGATTTGAAGTATAGAAAAGTACAAAATTTGTAAAAGTACAAGGACAGGTACAGAACTTATAACTGTAACATGAGTATGTTGTTACTTTCTACATCTGAGTTGCACACAGATAGCATTAATTTAAACCGGGGTGTGTCCAAATGTTTTCTAGGGAAGGCCGCATAATAAAAAATGTAATCATTCAAAGGACCAGTTTGATACATTTTTCAACATTACAGATGCAAAAACCATTTCAATATACCATCAGAATAATATTTGAATTAAAAAAAAACATTACCTTAGCTTGTGCTATAGGCAACAAAGGAAATAGTTGTTTTAATTTTCAGAAGATGTCAAGAGTAAATAAAAAAACAAGCTGCGAGCCGAAAATGGCCCTTAGGCCGCATTTTGGATACCACATATTGAGACATACAGTATGAGTGTTATTGGAGGGCAACTATGGACATACGTAGTTTAGCAGGTGAAAGTGGTAAATGCATTATTTTAGATGCCTATGAAGACACACTTTCTGTAATGTATTGTAAAAGTTTATAAAAAAAATAAGAAAGGAAATAAGAAGGATGAAGAAGTCAAAATGTGAGGATAAACACATTAGGTACTTTTATGTACTCTGCAGCATTACAAAAAAAATTTGGAGGACACCTTAAATAACTTGCATTTGTCAACTCATTATGATCATGTATCAACAGTAAAATGTGTGCCCTTGGGCTCCTCTTTTTCCTGACATACACACATTTCCTGCCACACGTACCTGGCCGTAAGAGGTGGGACAAATTCTGTCAATCATCCTACTACTGCCAAAAGACATCTATATAAGGACTCAAACACGAAGCTACGACTTTGCTGTCATGATTTCACAATTTCCATTGTTGTCTTCCTGTAAGTGGTTTACTTGAGTTAATTGTCATTACAAAAGCGCTTGCTCATTTACAACACATGTGTTTGGTATTTATGTGTTTTCTTGAGTTGAAATATCCAGTTGTAAATACAAAGCTCCAAATAGCTAGTACTGTACTCACACGGATCCTTTTGAAAGATACTAAAACAAATAAGATGTGAATTATGGGATGCGGATGGAATGTGGAGTTTTAGGCTTGAATTAAATTGAGAAAACATGTCACAAGTCACAACATGTTTTCCTCTTTCTTCTATTCTACTATTCTAAACAGAAAAAGAACATTAAAAGTGAAATAGTTTATTCTGAGGCTTTCTAAAAAAAATTATTTCACCTTGAATTTACAATCCTGTACACGTGATCATTTACAATGATCAATCACACTGGTACTGCTCTATTCCTGTACAATAAAAATCTCAGTAAATAAATTACTTTTTATCTCCTGACAGATTCCTGTACTGCTAAAAAAAACAGGTAACTGTAACCAACCAGTCTCCCCAAAAGCAACAAATCTGCCGAATTATTTCACACATGTCTAGACCAATTTTGTTCTACTTGATTTACTGATCCCAAAGTTATTCTTAGATTAATTGTAACATTCCACCTCACACATTAGTCCACACGGTAAAATAAATCAAGGCGTAAGGCGAGGAGAAATTATTTACCTTGCGCAAACAAATACCTTAAGTATATTGGATTTACGGTCAGCTATGTTTACTATATTTAATGACTTAGCCAATGCTTTTCTCATATTCGTCATGCAGTATACTTACAGGCTGGCATGGAACTTCACTGTGTCAGGTAGTGGCTTGGAAAATGGACCATGGACAACATTCCTTAAATGTCAAACACAATCAACCTGTCGAAATATGGCAAAAAATACATGCTTAACCCTTTATGGCATGCTATTCAACTGGCGGCCCGAGGCCAAATCCGGCCGAGGAATGATACCAGACCGGCCCCTTAGTTCAGTTCAAAATTTGCGAGACAAACATTTTGCAGCAAATTCGTAAAAACAGTAGAGGGCTCCTGTTGTTTAGAGAAATGTGGACCTCTGTAAACACATTGGCAGATCCTTGCATTGACATTTTAATTTTGTCAGCAAACATAACACTGTGCTCCAAACTTATAACTTACATAACTTAGGGGTTTATCGAGGCACCCCTTTAGGTCCTCTCATTTTTGGCAGTTACCTTTTCTTTTGTAATGTGGTTTTTGTAACCAAGGTGTTGCTGTAGATTGTTTACTTCAGATGCAGTCAGTTATTATTTGTTCAACTTATTTAGTTATACTAGTAGTGTTCCTCAAGGTTCCATTTTTGGTCCCCTTTTCTCATCATTTGGCATCAACTGATGGCCTTTGAGTTTTGTTCAAAAAACTTGTAAGAAACTCTCATTTTTGGACCTTAAAAACAGCAGAGTGCTTCTGTAACTCAGGCAAAATAGATAGACCAAAATCAAATGACTGCCGTAGAGGACGCTGGTTATCCGTAATATACAAAATAAGATTAACACTGAAGGGAGAATTCTGGCCCTCTGGTCCTTAGCTTTCTGGAAATGTGCCCTCCAATGCAGTTCAATTGAATATCCCTGCCTTAAGGGTGTAACATCAAACTTCAAATACCCAATCCATGCCAACACCTGTGGGCTAAAAATTCTCATAGTCAACACAAACAGGCAAGATACATGTTGAAAAAGTTGTACTTAAATATAATAATAGAAAAGTGTATGGAATTTTAGAAAAAGTAATCAAAGTAAAATAGCTCTACAATGAGCTGCAATAGTTTTCTAGAGTTCCATTATAGGATATTTACGAATCCTGGTGTATTTTTTAATAAGTACATGCTTCATAAATGTTTACAAGTGTTTTTTTTTCATGACTGGCTAGAGTGAAAGGGGGGAGGGGGGGTGGGGGTGGGGGGGTTGGAGAGGGTGAAGGATGAGAGTCAGTGAATGAGCCCCTCCTACCTCCTGTATAAAGGCTCCAAGTCTGGTGTGTAGGAGCTATTAGCAGAGTGACACAGCTGCCTTACAGAACTACTGGCAATATTGCCAAAAACCTGTGGAGTACTCTTCTGGAAAGTTTACCTGACAAGAAGAGCTTTATCATCCAAGTGAATTACCAGAGAATATCAGGTATGCTTTGCTTTATTTTGTATGAGGATGTTACTGTGATTGACTGTGCTCGCTCAGCTGATGACTTTATCCTTGCTATTTTTTTTTAGGTCAGGGCAACAGTGTATAGACAAGGACAGGTTATCTGTCTGATTATATAAGCAGTTCAGCTCTTAATATGTGTAAGTGTCTTTGGTGGAAATGCCCTTATGGTGCAGCACATCTAAGAAAAGCCCTTAGGGTTCCAATCGCCTACAAAGCATGAACATCCCAGGTTTAATTGCATTTTACTTTAACTGCTATTGAGCTAGTCTATTTTGGTAGGTTCCATTGGTAGAGAGTGTCCTTCATGTTATTGGCCAGGGGCCCAAAGCGCGGTTGTAGGTTTACTTAACTGAGCAAAATGTGACCCTAAGCTTAACTTCTCAAATAAATGAATGATAAGCGCAAATAACTTGGCTTTTGGACTTTTGTGTAAGCAAAAGCCCTTTTCAGGCATACTGTAGCAAACACAGAAAGTGGAACATGAGTAGGGGATTGAACAAGTTAAATTTTAATTGTATTATGAATAGCTAACTAAATGTTTTCTTGTTTCCACAGGACTTAGAGAAAACATGAAACTGATCCTCCAGTCCTTCCTCTATTGCTGCCTGGCGGCCACAGTAGCACACTGTGCGGAACTTGAGGTCGACCCCAAGTTAAAAAAAAGGTGAGTTCTTTTACATGTGCTCATAATACCTGGGGAGACGACAGTTGTCCAGTCTACTGAATTACCCAATTTAAGACTAATGGATTTTTCCCCTCCTTCAACTAGACTCAGCATATGGCTAGGGAACAGACTCAGACGGGATCTGGACAGTAGGACTGTAAACACTGAGCAATTTGTCAGGCAGGAGGACATCAGGGATACCATGCTGCCATATTCCAGGTATGTAGCATCAACTCAGACCATCATCTGGTCATCATCTAAAAGCACAAATAAGCATCTTCATTCCTTTTTGCAGCACTGACATCAACGTCCGAACCAAGAGGTCCAAAAATTCTGCCAACCAGTCGAGAAGACAAGGTTGTTCCCTTGGGACCTGCACGGTGCACGACCTGGCACACCGTTTGCATCAACTCAATAACAAACTAAAGATCGGCAGCGCCCCCGTGGACAAGATCAGCCCACAGGGTTACGGCAGGAGGCGCCGCTCCTTTCCAGATGGCGGAGTGACACTGAGGCTGGAGCAGGGCAGGCTCAGGCCCGTGTGGAGCACAACCGATTCACAGGTCCATAAGCTCGAGGCTCTGCTCAGACAGACATGAACGAGAATTTACAAAAAAGATGGCCTTGGAACAAAAGCTGCATGGGGGAGTCTCATGAGTTAGGAAACCCTTTGCTCTGTTCTGAAAATCTCTGGGCCTCAGATTCGCCAAGTACTCTCCAGCACATTTTCCCAGGCCTGGGGAATGAGTCGGAGCTGGACTCTCCGCACTGAGTTTCTCAAAGAGCTGAGCCTTGTTGCTCAGTGATGTGGAGCGAGCAACACAACTGCAAACACTGGATGGCACATTGTGGCACAACTACAAGGTGCTGCTCTCTGCTTGGCTGCGGGGCACCTATAGAGTGCTGATTTCTACCAAAGTGAGTGGACTAATCCTCCAATGTAAAAGAGGGAACTCTCTTCCAACATTCATCAACTTCTTGGACACAATTCCTCCTTTACTTTAATAAGTGCCATCATGCAATGATAAAAAAAAAAAACTGTGAGCGCTTTTCCACTTAGACTCAAGTAATCAGGAGAATATCATGTGCACCACAATGCCAAACAAGGAGATGTACTTTTAAGTTTGTATGTATGTTTTGGGCACCATATAAAGGAAAAGAAATGCCTTAAATTCCGCAGGATACGTGCCAGTCCTCAATGAATTGAAATATACTTGAACTTGTTATTTGTACAAAAACACGTGCAATCTATACTTGTTTTTTTTTTTATTGCAGATATATGTATATAAGAATTATTTTATTTATATATTATGTATTACATTTAAGTACTAATAGAACTATTTTTGTACAGAAATAAACTATACGGGCATTGTATTTGTTATTATTCTATTACAGACTGTTGTAATAGGATATCGGTCTGTCATATGGGTCTATTATATATTTGTGAATGTGCTCTATTCTATTTGTGTTGAAGCAAAGTTATTGTCATTTAATAAACATTTTGCAAAGAAATCATTGACCTTGTCCAGACTTCCTTTTGCTCCTGGCTGTCATAAATTCCAGCAAGTGGCACAGTCTATTGTCTGGAAAATAGCAAGACACACAGCACCTGGTCTCTGTTAAGTGATTACAGGGTCTCATTAGTTTCCCGTCCTCTTGCTACATTCCCCTGGTTATGACCCCCCTCTACCTCTTTTTTAAGAAAGGGCAGACAGGGTGCCACGCACATTCCTGCTTGATTCAGCACATATCTAAGCCCATCTCAGAGCTGCTGAGGCTCTGTATTCATTGGTAAAAGATGACTAGAATGGAAGGACAATCATGCGCTGGTTCGAGTAACAGGATAAAACATTCCTGCAGGAGCATCATGCAAACTACAGCCAATCATTATTTCATATTTCAACAGCCACAGGCAGGCCACAGAGCACCAATTAGCTGTAGACTGGATTAAATGGTCAACTCTTGCATAGTTGTGAGAGAATTGTGGGCACTTTAAGTTTTGTAGAGATACCACTTTGCAAGGAATATTTGGGTTCAAATTAAGTCTCTCGTAGTATAGTATGTCCTAGTTAATTAAGTCTCTTGTAGTATAGTCTGTCCTAGTTAATGCGTGCGATTAATCACAAACAAATGCTGGCATTAATATACATAGATTAATCACATAATTTATTTGGATCGCATATGCTCCTTTACCTTAACAACGGATGGTTAACTGAGATGTTGCACGGCCGTTGTATGGCGAATACATACATAAGAGCAAAGATGAGTGAGGAGACTGTGCTGTGTGCTCGCTGGCAAATTTCACTTCAAAATACAACCAAACAGGACTTTAGATAAAACGGTAACCAAGTTATGAGTAAGTACATAACATTCATTCAAGTAAAACATTTTAAAATGTTTCTGTATGACATTCTGACTATAAAATTTTCATTGGTGTTCAAATATTAAGGTCTTTTTTAAGTCAAGTTAAACTATTCAAGCTAATCCAAATTCAAAAATGTGATTGATCTGAATAAAAAAAATGGACATGCATTTCAAGTAAAACATAAACAAATGTTTGTATGACCTGCTGACAAAATAATTGTATTTGTGTCAAACTGGTCTTTTTTAAAAGTCAATTTAAATTATGCATGCAAGTAACCTTCTGCGATTAATCGAATTAATAAACATTTTTAAGTGTGACTAATGTAATTTCAAAGCAAAATAGATTGACAGCACTAGTTTGAATAAATGACTGTGCTAACCCTTGCAAGTCAATGTAAATGTTTGAGAATGTGGTATGAAAAATAAAATAATTATTAAATGCTAGGAAATCAAATCAACAAGATATCGAATAAATATTTAATTGATTATATATCGCTTTCCAGACTGCCTTTTGCTTTGGAGAAAAGGCATTTAATGCACTCCTTTTTTGTGGCCCTAAACATGATTTAGTTTGTAGCCTAATATCAATCTTTGAAGGGGACCTATGATGAGTTTAATCTACATTTAAAACACTTTGATCAGGATAATATTTATTGGATCGATTGCTCCATCGTCACTTTTATAACCTGTTTTTTGGAGGCATTTTCAGATTGCAAATTAAACCACGCACCACCCTCTCTAAAAGTATCATGGTTTATCTTTCCATATTGTACACTGTATAGATATCTATCTCAAAGTCATCACAGTCAAAAATAAACTTCATAAACTTTATATAGATTCACCCGGTCACAACTTTAGGTACACACTCGGCGATCGATTCAGAGAGTGCATAAAAAAAAGCTGCTTTTAACACCATTTACGTCACTGCATGTCGCATGTCGGTGTTATGCACATTCCAAAATTAGATTCATGTTAAATTGAACCTTCCAAGGCTTGCAATGTCGATAGTTGAAAATATATATACGGTACACATCTCATTTGACTTGAATGCGGTCAGAGCCTTTTAGATCATGTGCCCCCAGGGCCGGCCCGTGGCACAGGCCGTATAGGCAAATGCTAAGGGCGCCGTCCATCAGGGGGCGCCACGCCAGTCCCACAAATGTTGGAGAAAAAAAAAAAGTTGGTACTATTATTTCTAAATACAAAAAATAATCCCTCGTCAATTAAAATGCAAAGTAAAGCCTATATAATAGAAATATTATTTGTTACAACATTACGCCCCCCCCCCCCCCCCCCCCCCACGGTGCACCCCGTCCCTTCCCGTATCATGACTCTTTTTGGACGTCACCACATCAAAAAATCAACACAAGATGTCAAAACGGCCAAAACTGTCAGGTGCCCAGGGAAGAAAAAAGAGAAAAGAAGAGGAGGAGAAACGAGAAAAAGACAGAGGTAACAGGTAGGTAACGTTAGCCTACATGAAATTATTTGTCTGTTACAGAATGTGATAGTAACCTGGCTTTTTAGCATTAAGCTAATGTTACATGATTCGGCAATTGCTAATCAATATATAGCTAGTTCTGTTTTAACGTCGGGTTAATTGTGGAGGGGGCTAAATTGTTATGGAAAATAATAATGTAACGTTAGGTAATTACAGTACTCCCACCTTACATTCCTCAGGGACATTTGTATTAGATCTTTTAAGCAGGTGTTTTTTGTTTACATTGTTATTGCCTTCTGGTTATATTAGGTATAGTTGTAAGCCTAGTTGTTAAAGTGCACATCATTAATGTTAATTAAGCAATATGTATGTAAAAAATATTGTATTTCATATATTCATTTTTTATTTTTTGCATTCATTTATTTATTCATATTTTTTTTTATCTTGTTAACTATTCTGATTGTTAATTTGCTTTCTTTAAGTAAAAAAAAGGTCAAAGACAAAGCTATTCGGTTTCTTGTGAGTATATACACTTCACTGCCGATGTGAGGGGGGGGGGGGGGGGGCAGATTGGTTAGGGCCGGGCCTGTGTGCCCCACCTAGTGGTTGTCACTCTCAACAACCGCATGAAGTGCTTATGCCAGCAGCCGACCGGCCCTGGCCTTTTGTCTGGTTAAGAGTTTGCATTCATAACATTAATTTTGTTTGTAAATGACAGATAAGCTACTAAGAACTTCATCCCACGTGACTTATATATAGGTCACCTGTCTATCACAGCATTTAATTATTCAATTAGCCTACCAATACATTAACCTTACTAATATGTTGTTATGCTTTTAGAGGAAGCTAAAGTAACAATGCAAACCCCACGCAGAAAAGCCCTGATTTAACCCAACATGCTGTGGTGCCGCCAGGGATTTGGAGTATACAAAAGCCAATAATGCATGTTTAGACCTGTGTAGTGTGACCCAGTTACAACTACAACTATAAGTTCTTTATTGCCATCTAGTGAGAAAAAATAGGTACAACTTTGAAATGTGTAATGTTTTGGTATGGGTTATTTAAAAGTTACAAATATGATTTGATTGATTTCACATAAAAAAAATGTGAAAAGTCAATTTTATTTCCCATCACAAGAGCTGCATACAAATATTTGCCTTTAGAAAGATAATCCTTTTTGACTGACATGTTATTTTAACCATAGTTTTGTTGAAGGTATTTCTACTATTTTGGTACATAAAATATTACATTATTAGAACACACTTCTAAACAAAAACTAAATAATATCAGCCAAAAATAATGTTATTGAAATGGAGCCTTCTTAGCAGTTTCAAAACTATGTAAATACTTAATTTGCAAGCACAGATTTTAACTAGCAATTTCGAGGCAAACATGTTGAACAACATTGAAAAGAAAGAACAGTATATTTCTGCACTAGTTAGACCAAATGTCCCCAAATGTCACTGAAAGTGACCTAGTAACTATACTGTAATTATGTGAAGGAGTCACCGCTTTATAAGCCAATGAGCTGATGACATCACAGCATTGACGAACTGATCAGTGCATGTCAACATGTAAACGACAAAAGCCAATTTTCAGGACTTGTGCAGAGTGTCATCTTGTTTGGATAGCAATGTTAAAATGATTGTCCAATGCAGTAAGAAGAGGAGAGGGTAGGACAATTGTACAATGCTGTTGCCAACTCTGCTGTCCATTAAGGCGATACAGGCTCTGGACTCAAAGTCAGTCCTCTTAAAGCCAACTCTAAAAGTATACTGATAACCTAGGCCGATAGGATTAGCCTCATAATCTAAACACTGCCTGGCTAAATCAGGGACTGCGGTCGCTCTGCTGCTTATTACCTCAGCAGGAGGTCTGTGTCTTTATTCAGGTGTCGGATGCATGCAACAATGAATAAACAAACAGTACTGTGCAAAGTCACCGCTAACTTCTTAATTCTCTTTTCCCCATTAGTTGTTTTCCAACTCCTCTTGAAACAATGCACAATAAAGGGTGAACATTTGTCAAAACATTCACCCCATGTTACCCGTGTTGTTGTTTTTCGGACAAATAACCACCCGGTGGCACACTTATCAACCCCCAAAATTTGACCCCATATACTTGATTGACCAAATATTTCTCTCACAGGTCAGTACGCTCTGCAAAATACAGTAACTGTCTGTAACTTTAGGATATTTTGCCAAATCATCACACAATTTGGTACACAGATTTCTGGGACAGACAAGTCTGTAAAATTTTAGCAAGTTTGACTGAAAAACTTAAAAGAACTGAACAGTTCAGTGTGATCCTTGGATAATAATCTTGATGAATATTGGATAAATGAGCATGTTCATTTGTCTAATGATAAGATTTTGAGGATATATTTAATACATGTACAGTATGGTAGCATGTCTTCCAGAGCATTTTCAGCACATGTGTCAAACTCAAAGCCAACGGGCCCGATCTTGGCCGCCACATATTTATTATAATAATGTGTGCCAATAAAGTACTTAATCTCTCTTACGAAATGTATTTTGTTCTTTAAATCTTGACAGATGGGTTGGGGCTCAGGGGTGCGGGGACTGCGGTCTTCTGGCTTGCCAATTCCGTGCAGAGACCTCGCTGAGGGTGTAAGCCTATAAGGCTTTTAATTAAAACAAAATTACATTTAATTTATCAATTTTTTTAATGGTGGTGGTCACTGGCGAGCTGTGGAAAATGAAGAGAGCGGGGCGTGTCCTTGAACGGCGTTTCATGGACTCAGGACTCACTGTTCACCAAATAGCCTATCGAGAACACCAGAAGGCCTATTCAAAGTCTGTCAGTGATACACCGTCCCGGTTCTACTCCAATATCATCAACAATAGCACTGGAAACTCCAAGCAACTTTTCTCCACCAAATCATCTCCTCAAACCGCAAACTCCCCTACACTCGGACACCACACAGGAGCAATGCAACAATGTAATCTCTTTCTTCAGGACTAAAGTAGAAAACATCCGCTCCTCTCTCTCCACCTCCCCTGCCCCCCCAGTCCCAACTGTTGACCCTCAGCCTGGGACCACTCAGCCTCTCTGCTGCTTCACAGACATCACGCAGCGAGAGGTTGAGGGCATCATGAGGAAGACGAAACCCTCCACCTGTGTCCTGGACCCCTTTCCTTCAGCCCTGGTAAAAACGCACACTCCTGCCATAAGTCCTTTGATCACGAAAATTATTACCACTCCCTCCAGGCTGGTCAGGTCCCTACTGTCCTGAAAACTGCAGTCATCAAACCACTTCTCAAAAAGCCCAGCCTAGACCCAGAAGTGCTGGCCAACTACCGACCGATCTCCAACCTCCCATTCCTCTCAAAGGTGCTGGAAAAGGTAGTTGCTGCCCAACTTCATGACCAACTTAAAACCAACAACCTTTATGAAAAGTTCCAGTCTGGTTTCCGCTCTGGCCACAGCACGGAGACTGCTCTGGTCAGGGTCACCAATGACCTGCTGATGACTGCTGATGCTGGCTCACCGTCTCTTCTCATCCTCCTTGACCTCACTGCAGCATTCGACACTGTTGATCACCGCATCCTCCTACACCGCCTACACTCCACCATTGGACTCTCTGATACTGCCCTAAACTGGTTCACGTCCTACCTCACCGATAGAACAGAGTTCGTCTCTCTGGGAGAGGCAAAGTCGGACACACTCTCTGTCACCTGTGGTGTCCCTCAAGGATCAGTCCTCGGCACCACCCTTTTCACACTCTACATGCTCCCCCTTGGCCGTGTCATCAGCCAGCACGGAATACAATTCCACTGCTATGCCGATGAAACTCAACTCTACCTAAAAACAAACCCAACCCCCTCTGCAGCCCTGCCATCATCCACACTTACCAACTGCCTGGAGGAGATGAAGGCGTGTATGAAACACAATTTTCTTCAACTGAACAGCTCCAAAACCGAAGCCATTCTAGTCGGCACCCCACATCAGACTCAGTCATACACCATCACCAGCATCACCTTCTCCGGCCACGACATTCACCTCTAATCTGGGTGTTAGAATGGACCCTCACTTGACCTTTGAGCCTCAAATAAAACAACTGTGCAAGACCTCCTTCTACTACCTCAGGAACATTGCTAAACTCCGCCCCTCACTCACTCTCTCTGATGCCGAGAGGCTCGTCCACGCATTTGTCTCCTCCAGGCTAGACTACTGCAACGCACTTCTTGTCGGGATCCCCAGCAAGAACATCCAGAAGCTGCAATACATACAGAATAGTGCTGCTAGGATCCTGATGAGAGTGGGGAAATATGACCATATCACACCAACTCTCAAATCCCTTCACTGGCTTCCTGTTCCACTCAGGATTGAATTCAAAGTCTCCCTACTAACCCACCAGTGCCTCCATGGAAATTCCCCCCTCTATCTCAAAGAACTACTCACCCCCAAATCCTCCACACGACACCTCCGCTCCGGACAGGCTAACCTCCTCCAACCTCCGAGGACAAAGCTACGAACAATGGGAGACCGGGCTTTCTGCTCCGCTGCTCCCAGTCTGTGGAACGCTGTCCCTGACCACCTGAGGGCACCACAGACTGTGGATGCTTTTAAAAAAGGCTTAAAACCCCTTCTTTTTAAAAAAAACTTTTTTTTTTTTTAGATATATGCATATTAGTTTTCGCTATTTTGCTGTTCTAGTTTTTATTTTTATTTATTTTGTATATCTTTTAATTTATTTATTATTATTATTATTATTTTTAATACACTGTAGCACTGAGATTGTTTACTCAATGTAAAGCGCTTTTTACAAATAACGTCTATTATTATTATTATTATCATTATTAAAAGATAATGCACACAAAGGTGCAAAAAGAGGGCGAAAACAAAAGGTAGAAAGTAGACTAAAAATGTACCATAGTAGCAATATAAAATATAACATATATGTGATATTTACATATTATACAAATACCAATAACCATTTACAAGATGTTTGTTTGTTTCTAATTTGTAATTATTATTGTTATGCAGTGGTGTGCCGTCAGGGCCAGCAAGTCCTTCTCGGTTGGCCTAACATAACCAGAAATCATGATCATAATCAAAGATAAAATAATTGTTTTATTAACTTTCCCTGAATATCTTTTAAAAGTATTCATATTGTCTTTATGTCATATTATGCTTGATCCAATGCTGTTGTTTTTAGTTTTCGTTTGTATTCAATCAGAATTCAGCTAGCTTATGTTGCCATGCTGTACAAAATCTGCCAGTTGAACGGGCACATACAGATAGACAGTTACGATAGTCAATCAGATCACGAGTTGTTGTCAATAAGGCCTTCTAGATGGCCTCACGTTGAACGTGACATTTAGGTGTCCTGTGATTGGATACTCACCGGGACCGTTAGCGGATCAATTTGAGAACACATAGAGTTGAGAGACAGTTGCGATAGCCAATCAGATCACAAGTTGTTGACAGTAGATGTTCTGTAACAACTAAAAGTTTCAAACTCTTGATGTTAAAGTGTGTCATGCTTGTCATTTAATTAACATTGTTACATGTGTATTTGTCGCCATCATGTGGTCAGGGCAGTTAATATATCTTTGATAAGTGTGTACTTTGAATCAAACTTTATTGACCGGAAGTTGCATAAGCCAAGCAGAGAAATGTACGGTATATGTTTTAATTGCTGATGCATTTTAATTGATTTTTAAATGCGCCAGAAAATAACCCGTTTTGTATACTGTTGATGTGATTCAAGACGCACTAGGGTGTAAATGTGTTCCTGTATAGTATTTCTCGCAATGATCATGTGGTGACATCAATTATGGTGTTTTGAGAGGTAATCATTGAAGTTGGAGGTCACTGAAGACCTCGGTGGGAAACGAACGGCCCGCCACTGTTGTTATGTATACAGTATGTGTATGTGTGGATGGATGTAAAAGCATGTACAGTATATGTGTATGTATCGATGGATGTAGGTATGTATATGTGTATGTATTGATGGATGTCGGTATGAATACGTGTATGTGTATATATATACAGTATATGCATATATATGTGCTCGGTTGACTCCCCACAGCTCAGTCCGGCTGTGGGGAGTCTCTGGACCCCTCGAGACTGAGCCCCCCGCCCTTCTGCCCGTGTGGGGTTTGGTCTCTTGCTGGCTTGGGGCTGGTTGTCCCCTGCTTCTCCTGTGCCTTGTCCTCCGCTGGGCGCATCTGTGTATGGCCTGCCGCTGGCCCTGCCAGGCGGCACGGTGGGCCCAGCTCTGGGGTTCCTGTCGCTGGCCGGCCTGGCTGCGTGGGGCCGGTGGTCCCTTGTTCCCTGGGCACTGCACCTGCTGTTTTGGGTTGGGCTCTCTGGGTGGCTAGGGCCGTACCTTGTCTCCGCACACACTGGGAGACAAATATATTGTACAAATATATTCACATACACAATTATTCATACATATACACTATATTTCCAAAAATATTTGGCCTCCATCCAAATGATCAGAATCAGCACTTGGCCCGGCCACAGGTGTATAAAATCAAGCACTTAGGCATGGATACTTTTTCTACAATCATTTGTGAAAGAATGAGCCGCTCAGTGGTTTCCAGCGTGGAACCGTCATAGAATGCCACCTGTGCAACAAATCCAGTCGTGAAATGTCCTCCCTCCTAAATATTCCAAAGTCAACTTTCGGCTCTATTAGAAGAAAATGGAAGAGTTTGGGAGCAACAAACAGCAACAAACAGCAACGAAGTGGTAGGCCACGTAAACTGACAGAGAGGGGTCAGCGGATGCTGAAGCGCGTAGTGTTGCTACAGAGCTCCAAACTTCATGTGACCTTCCAATTAGCCCACGTACTGTACGCAGAGAACTTCATGGAATGGGTTTCCATGGCCGATCAGCTGCATCTAAGTCATACATCACCAAGTCCAATGCAAAGCGTCGGATGCAGTGGTGTAAAGCACGTCACCACTGGACTCTAGAGCAGTGGAGACGCGTTCTCTGGAGTGATTAATCACACTTTTCCATCTGGCAATCTGATGGACGAGTCTGGGTTTGGAGGTTGATAAGAGAATGGTACATTTCGGACTGCATTGTGCCGAGTGTGAAATTTGGTGGGGGAGGAATTATAGTTTGGGGTTGTTTTTCAGGAGTTGGGCTTGGCCCCTTAGTTCCAGTGAAAGGAACTTTGAACGCTCCAGGATACCAAAATATTTTGGACAATTCCATGCTCCCAACCTTGTGGGAACAATTTGGAGCGGGCCCCTTCCTCTTCCAACATGACTGTGCAGCAGTGCACAAAGCAAAGTCCATAAAGACATGGATAACAGAGTCTGGTATGTGGATGAACTTGACTGGCCATATGTGAGTTAAGGCAGGTGACCAAATACTTTTGGCAATATAGTGTATATACGCACATACGTATAATCATTCATTAATACTTACATATGCGCACACAATGGTACTTACCCACATACATAGGTACCTACGCTCCCGCATACATACACAAATACAGTACATACATACACACTCACGGTACATACATCCATAAGCACATTCACTTTACAAACATACATATACACATAATGTACATATGCATACATACACTCATGCATATAATCATGTTTCATCAAACATATATTAACGGTGTTACCCTAGGGGAAACTGGGTAACACACGGCACACTGACAAAGCTTAATCTATTGTTACTATAACAATCTACAAGGTTAATACAGTTTGCTTGTCTTTGTTCCCCTCCATTTATCTGATTTCCTTTTTAATTCAAGTTGTTATTACATATATTTATTGTTGCTTTTGAAACAAATGTATTGTTGATAATAGAGGTAATTGTTGCTATTATTCATTATCAGTAGTGCTTTTTATATTGTTTATTGCTCCATTTGTAGTGTAATAATGTTCATCGTCATTTCTTTGTTATTAATATTTACTTCACTAACTGAGCAGCAGAGGGGTTAGTGCGTCTACCTCAAAATACGAAGGTCCTGGGTTCGATCCTGCGCTCAGGATCTTTCTGTGTGGAGTTTGCATGTCCTCCCCGTGACTGCGTGGGTTCCCTCCAGGTACTCCGGCTTCCTCCCACCTCCAAAGACATGCACCTGGGGATAGGTTGATTGGCAACACTAAATTGGCCTTAGTGTGTGAATGTGAGTGTGAATCAATCAATCAATCAATCAATCAATGTTTACTTATATAGCCCTAAATCACGAGTGTCTCAAAGGGCTGCACAAGCCACAACGACACATAATGTACATATGCATACATACACTCATGCATATAATCATGTTTCATCAAACATATATTAACGGTGTTACCCTAGGGGAAACTGGGTAACACACGGCACACTGACAAAGCTTAATCTATTGTTACTATAACAATCTACAAGGTTAATACAGTTTGCTTGTCTTTGTTCCCCTCCATTTATCTGATTTCCTTTTTAATTCAAGTTGTTATTACATATATTTATTGTTGCTTTTGAAACAAATGTATTGTTGATAATAGAGGTAATTGTTGCTATTATTCATTATCAGTAGTGCTTTTTATATTGTTTATTGCTCCATTTGTAGTGTAATAATGTTCATCGTCATTTCTTTGTTATTAATATTTACTTCACTAACTGAGCAGCAGAGGGGTTAGTGCGTCTACCTCAAAATACGAAGGTCCTGGGTTCGATCCTGCGCTCAGGATCTTTCTGTGTGGAGTTTGCATGTCCTCCCCGTGACTGCGTGGGTTCCCTCCAGGTACTCCGGCTTCCTCCCACCTCCAAAGACATGCACCTGGGGATAGGTTGATTGGCAACACTAAATTGGCCTTAGTGTGTGAATGTGAGTGTGAATCAATCAATCAATCAATCAATCAATGTTTACTTATATAGCCCTAAATCACGAGTGTCTCAAAGGGCTGCACAAGCCACAACGACATCCTCGGCTTAGTTCCCACATTAGGGCAAGGAAAAACTCAACCCAATGGGACAATGAGAAACTTTGGAGGGGCCCACATCTGCGGTGCAATGGACGTCAAGTGGATATAGCATAATATTGTGAGAGTCCAGTCCATAGTAAATCTAACATAATAGTGAGAGTCAAGTCCATAGTGGGGCCAGCAGGAAACCATCCCAAGCGGAGACAGGTCAGCAGTGCAGAGACATCCCCAACCGATGCACAGACGAGCGGTCCACCCTGGGTCCCGACTTTGGACAGCCAGCGCTTCATCCATGGCCACGAAGGAGAGAGGGGCAGAGCAGAAAAGAAACGGCAGATCAACTGGTCTAAAAGGGGGGTCTATTTAAAGGCTAGAGTATACAAATTAGTTTTAAGATAGGACTTAAATGCTTCTACTGAGGTAGCATCTCTAACTGTTACCGGGAGGGCATTCCAGAGTACTGGAGCCCGAATAGTCCATAAGTGTGAACGTGAGTGTTATTATGTATTATGTATCAGAGGTGGGACCAAGTCATTGTTTTGCAAGTCACAAGTAAGTCTCAAGTCTTTGCCCTCAAGTCCGAGTCAAGTCCCGAGTCAAGACAGGCAAGCCCCGAGTCAAGTCCAAAGTCAAGACTGGAAAGTCTCAAGTCAAGTCCTAAGTCCTGCATTTTGAGTTTCGAGTCCTTTCAAGTCCTTTTAACCACAGACTAATATATTAACACAGATTGTGTATGCTTTTCAAACGCTGTATTTATTTATTAAAACAAGTGCATTTTAAATTGCAGGAAAGAAAATTGTGCTGACATTGCACTTTATAATAGCACTATTAACCAGTCATTTTAAACATTAACTCATTCCTTTACAGAACAAACACATTGAAAAATAAAGTGCAAATGTACTTATTTGTACAAAAGTGTTAACATTGAAAAAACATGACATATACGTGAACATAACAAAAAAGTTGTACTTTTTATATGTCAGGGCCCTATGCTGCATTGCATTTGCAAAAGACCAAATTAGCCAAGAGTCTGTCAGTCATTTGTGCACGATGGGGGCGTAGTATGATGCCACCATGGCTGAAAACTCGCTCCACTGGAGCACTGGAGGCAGGCACTGCCAAGACTCTCATGGCCACTCGGAACAGTGAAGGAAGAGTCTTCATGTTCAATGCCCAGAACAAAAGGGGGGAGAGAGTTGTTTTGGGTTGGTGCACTACTTGTAAGTGTATCTTGTGTTTTTTATGTTGATTTAATTAAAAAAAGAAAAGAAAAAAAATAATTATTTCTTGTGCGGCCCGATACCAATCGATCCACGGACCAGTACCGGGCCGCGGCCCGGTGGTTGGGGACCACTGAGGTAAACAACCAACAGTATGTCAGAAAGCTAGCTAAAACGGTACACATATTCATAATATAGTATACATTTTAACTGACCTTTATTTTACTATTTTTGTCTTTTTTTAGGTGGCTAAAATACGCGGTGCTGCTGACCGCCGTCTAACGTTACGTGTGATATATTGACTAACGTAACCCTGCTTAAAAAAAATCACTGAACAAAAAGTATGAATAAGGTAGTGAACTGCAACAGATTCCCGTGTTTGCAATAACGTTATAACGTTAGCAGTGAGTTTACAGCCTCACTGATTTAACTACACAGCAAATAAAAGTCACGTTACTTAGCCAATAAACGTTATCTTACATTCAAAACTTACCGTTCTTTGTGCAACTTCAAATGCCGGACGAAGTTGGAAGTTGTTGCCTCTCCATCAGTAATTTTCGAACAGCATGTGTTGCATACTGCAAACCGTTTTGTGTTGACCACCTCGTAATTTTTATACCCAAACAAAATTATTTTAGGTATCATTTTTTGTTCACTGGCGTGTGGTTTGGACATGTCTTCTTCGTTGGTTGTCCTGCAATTTGATTGGATGAATGCTGTGTGATGAAAACAAAGTAGATCTAATTTGATTGGCTGTTGTACTGAGACCACACCAGCTGACACACGCAACGCTGATAGACAAGTACACAATGAAAAATACGGAGCGCTCCCGAATAACTTTTTCATCTTTGGGTTTTGGGGAAAGTAGCAAGTCATGTCAAGTCATGTCAATTCAAAAGGCTCAAGTCCAAGTGAAGTCACAAGTCATTGATGTTAAAGTCTAAGTCGAGTTGCAAGTCTTTTTAAATTTTGTCAAGTCGAGTCTAAAGTCATCAAATTCATGACTCGAGTCTGACTCGAGTCCAAGTCATGTGACTCGAGTCCACACCTCTGTTATGTATGTGTCCTGTTATGTATGTGTCATGTTATTGACTGGTGCCCAGTCCAGGGTGTACCCCTTCTCTGCCTCAAAGTCAGCTGGGATAGGTCCAGCTCACTATGACCCTAATCATTATCTTCCTCTTTATGCTCTACTCACTCTATACAAAACTCTATTTGAACCACATCTAAACTACTGTAATGTCATCTGGTGTAACACCTTACTTAGCTACCTTCACAAATTAGAATCCATGCAAAAGAAAATCATACGGGCCCTGTCATGGTCCAAGTTTAATGCCCCACTCGACATCTATTCCATAATTATCATCTTCTAAGAGTGACAGAGTTCAATATTTATCACAATGCTTGTCTAACCTATCAATCCATCCACAGGCTGAATCTCAGGCTCTGTAGCTTGGTTCCTATCAATCGTCCCCAGCATGCCCTTAACACTCGTAACTTTTTTACATGATATCAGGTAAACATCGTCTAGTGACTTGTACTGCTCGAAGAGTTGTATGCAGGGGACCAACGATCTGGAACCGGCTTGATTAGAGCCTCAGGATGCTGTATTCATTCTCCAACTTCAAAAAGAAACTGAAATCATACCTATTAACCACCTATCTCTAATGCCTCATGTTAATGGCTAGTGCTTCTTTAGAGGATTAGCATTGTCACATCCATACTTGCCAACCCTCCCGGATTTTCCGGGAGACTCCCGAAATTCAGCGCCTCTCCCGAAAACCTCCCAGGACAAATTTTCTCCCGAAAATCTCCCGAAATTCAGGCGGACCTGAGTGACGTGTCGACGGCCTGTTTTCACGTCCGCTTTCCCACAATATAAACCGCGTGTCTGCCCAATGACGTTGTAACTGTAGAATGATCGAGGGCGAGTTCTTGGTTTCTTATGTGGGTTTATTGTTAGGCAGTTTCATTAACGTCCTCCCAACGCGATAACAACACACAACAACAGCAGTCACGTTTTCGTCTACCGTAAAGCAGTTCGTCTGCCGTAAACAGCAATGTTGTGACACTCTTAAACAGGACAATACTGCCATCTACTGTACATACATATGTGACAATAACATCTACGGCTTTTAGAGAGTGCAGTGCACAACTGCGCACACAACAAGGAGACGAAGCAGAAGAACGAGGAAGATACAGCCGTGACGACGTCGAAGACGAGTAAGATGAAGAAATACGCTTGTAAGTTCCAAGCCGCAGCTGCGATTGGACCTGGATAGCCTCCGGGAAGTAGTGGACTATCAAGTGCTTGGCAGTGAAGATCTTCCTCAGGAAGCAAAGATTGACTGGTTTTGGGCCATGCGAGAGATGGAAGATTCCAGACTCTAGTGCATTTGATGAAAGCACTTTTGTGCGTGCCACACAGCAATGCATCATCAGAGAGGGTGTTCAGCATGGTTAGAAAAATAGTGACAGAGAATAGAACAAGGAAGGGCAATTCAACCCTTAACTCAACAATGAGTAGATGAGTGTTATGTGTGTGTATATGTGTAAATAAATGAACACTGAAATTCAAGTATTTATTTTATATATATATATATATATATATATATATATATATATATATATATATATATATATATATATATATATATATATATATATATAAAATAAAATAAATATATATTTATAGCTAGGGTTCACTGAAAGTCAAGTATTTATATATATATATATATATATATATGTCTATGTCTTAATAAGGTTATCCAAAAAATAGTGCTCGATACCGTAGTAGAGCGCAATATATGTATGTGTGGGAAAAAAAATCACAAGACTATTTCATCTCTACAGGCCTGTTTCATGAGGGGTACCCTCAATCATCAGGAGATTTTAATGGGAGCATTCGCATACCATGGTTTATATAGGGCACAGAGTGGGTGGGTACAGGCTAGCGTAAGGGCGTGGTGATTGGCTCATGTGTTACCTAGGAGGTGTTTCCGTCTATGGCGGCATGCTGTTACAATTTCGCTGCGCTTGTTGAGGGATGACAGGTCTGGACGGTAAATAATAAACAGTTTCTCTTTCAAGCATAGGTTGCATCTTTTATTACCACTATTGTAAGGTGTGCTGGATGCAAGAATTTGCCATGTTATTGAATATTCAACATTATTGTCTTTGAGGTCCCAAATGTGTTTGCTGAGTTCTGTGGTATTTCGCAGGTTTTTGTTCCTGAAAGAAGCCTTGTGATTGTTCCATCTGGTTTTGAATTCTCCCTCGGTTAATCCTACATATGTGTCGGATGTGTTAATGTCCTTGCGTATTACCTTAGATTGGTAGACAACTGATGTTTGTAAGCACCCCCCGTTGAGAGGGCAATCAGGTTTCTTTCGACAGTTACAGCCTTTGTTGGTTTTGGAGTCGCTCTGTCTGGGGGCCGACGGCTCATTTGCAATTGTTTTGTTGTGGTTTGAGATGATTTGTCGTATATTGTTCATGCAGCTGTAGCTCAATTTAATGTTGTTCTTGTTGAATACTTTTCTTAGGGGGTTGTCTTTGGGAAAGTGTTTGTCAATCAGATTGAGGAATTTGTGTCCAATGTTAGTTGAGACGTTTTTGCTGTATGGGGGGTTGTACCAGATGATGCCGTTTCGTTTTCTGTTCTTTTTTGGCTGGTTTCCTGGCGTGGGTTCATAGGTGAGGGTGAAATTGTATCCGCTTTCATCAAGGGCTTTTTGGTACGGGGGGGTTGCTTGGTCAAATTCAGCTTTGCTAGATGACAGCATCGATAGCCTTTTATTGATTCCGGTAGGTATTCTTTTCGTGGTGGTGGGTGGGTGGTTGCTGTCATGGTGCACGTATTGGAGTGTTGTGTTGGGTTTCGTGAATGGTTGGTAGCTGTTATTTCTCAGGTTGAAAATAACCCAACATGCCGACTAATAAACCCAACTAAATCTGAAATAGGAAAAATCAGCAAAATAATCCTGGACAGAGTCAACACAAAAATCAAGGACAAAACACCACTCAACCAATGGAGAAATACAGCAGCAGTAATCAAATGGTTCAACAACATCCAAGACAAACAACAGCACAACTTTATCTCCTTTGATATCGAGGAATTTTACCCTTCCATCACGCAAGACCTACTGACTCAAGCACTAGACTTCGCCTCAGACTACGACTCAATCACAGGCAACGAAAGAAACATCATCATCCACGCAAAAAACTCCATTCTCATCCACAACAGTACACCATGGCAAAAAAAGAACAATGCAACATTTGACGTCACTATGGGAAGTTTTGACGGAGCAGAAACGTGTGAACTCGTTGGGAGTTTCCTCCTCTCCCAGCTCGCTAGCCTCAATCTGAACCTTGGTATTTACCGTGATGACGGACTGGCAGTGTGTCGCGCCTCGCCAAGGAGCAGCGAGAATACCAAGAAGGGCATATGCCAAATTTTCAAAGAGAACGGCCTACGGATCACGATTGAAGCCAACAAGCAAACCGTCAACTTCCTTGACGTCACTTTCAACCTGAGAAATAACAGCTACCAACCATTCACGAAACCCAACACAACACTCCAATAGGTGCACCATGACAGCAACCACCCACCCACCACCACGAAAAGAATACCTACCGGAATCAATAAAAGGCTATCGATGCTGTCATCTAGCAAAGCTGAATTTGACCAAGCAACCCCCCCGTACCAAAAAGCCCTTGATGAAAGCGGATACAATTTCACCCTCACCTATGAACCCACGCCAGGAAACCAGCCAAAAAAGAACAGAAAACGAAACGACATCATCTGGTACAACCCCCCATACAGCAAAAACGTCTCAACTAACATTGGACACAAATTCCTCAATCTGATTGACAAACACTTTCCCAAAGACAACCCCCTAAGAAAAGTATTCAACAAGAACAACATTAAATTGAGCTACAGCTGCATGAACAATATACGACAAATCATCTCAAACCACAACAAAACAATTGCAAATGAGCCGTCGGCCCCCAGACAGAGCGACTCCAAAACCAACAAAGGCTGTAACTGTCGAAAGAAACCTGATTGCCCTCTCAACGGGGGGTGCTTACAAACATCAGTTGTCTACCAATCTAAGGTAATACGCAAGGACATTAACACATCCGACACATATGTAGGATTAACCGAGGGAGAATTCAAAACCAGATGGAACAATCACAAGGCTTCTTTCAGGAACAAAAACCTGCGAAATACCACAGAACTCAGCAAACACATTTGGGACCTCAAAGACAATAATGTTGAATATTCAATAACATGGCAAATTCTTGCATCCAGCACACCTTACAATAGTGGTAATAAAAGATGCAACCTATGCTTGAAAGAGAAACTGTTTATTATTTACCGTCCAGACCTGTCATCCCTCAACAAGCGCAGCGAAATTGTAACAGCATGCCGCCATAGACGGAAACACCTCCTAGGTAACACATGAGCCAATCACCACGCCCTTACGCCAGCCTGTACCCACCCACTCTGTGCCCTATATAAACCATGGTATGCGAATGCTCCCATTAAAATCTCCTGATGATTGAGGGTACCCCTCATGAAACAGGCCTGTAGAGATGAAATAGTCTTGTGATTTTTTTCCCCACACACACATATATATATATATATATATATATATATATATATATATATATATATATATATATATATATATATATATATATATATATATATATATATATATATACTGTATATATATATGAAACAATTGACTTGGTGAATTCTAGCTGTAAATATACTCCTCCCCACTTAACCACGCCCCCAACAACGCCCCACCCCCAACCACGTCCCCCACAGGTCTCAAGGTTGGCAAGTATGGTCACATCTGGCTTCGGGGTAGACTACTGTTGGGTTGTGCTTGGTTGAATGTAGTATGTATGTGTATGCTTGCTATTGTGCTCTTATTTTGTGTTTGTCATATCGCGTTTTTGTGCTTGCCACCATGTCTCAGCATTCCATGCATATACTGACCTCTGGGCCCCCTGCCAAAAGCTTCTTCTCACTTATCTGGGGGACCTTTTACTTACCACCATCCATAAATGGATATTCACTACTGTTGTAATTTGTAACATGGTATTGTGAATAAACTTGATTGATTGATGAGGACAAGCAGTATTGAAAATGGGGGGTTGAATGAATTTCCACAAAGGGTCAGTGGTCGTGTGGTGGTTTACATTCCTGCGGTCAAACTGAAATCAACCATAACTGCACCACCTGTCTGTTCTTCAACCTTTATGAACCACGGTGTTGGTGGTGACTAAAAGAGACAGCGCAAGGGCACTGAATATTGTCTCCCCTGTCACGGTCAAGATGTGGCGTCGGGAGTAGCACCAAATTCCGGGCCCCTGTACAAAAGCCTGCTGAAGGCCACCCCACCCTACCCCGTCCCACTTGGGACGCCACTGTTACTAACTCTAATTGAGGGTCCTTGAGCACAACACAGTTACGTGCAATGTGGCGCAAACGTGAACATTTTACATAACTTTCTCCTACCTGCCAAAGAGAGATTTATTATATATTTTTTTATCTTACCTCATCTTCGTTCCAAAAGGCTGGGGCTCTGTGTGAAAGCATAGAGGTGGGCTTTGATGACGTTATGACGTCTGTGTTGAGTGAAGTGTCCCAAGTTGGGTTTGCCGCTATCCAGGTGAAACAAATGTTCTACATTTTGATAGGGGTGCAGGTAGTCCTAGACATTTTTGAATTTTATTCAAGCAACCTTATTATTCAACTGTATTGGATTTACAGTATATATCCATTTACCCTTCTGTTACTGGGGCCCTCGTACAACACCCCCACTTACCCCCATTTCGAAGCCCCTGTGGTGGTTCCAATTGCAAGAAAAGAAAAAGCAACAATGGAGTGCTGCTCAAAAATTGTTTATTTCAAAATCCCTGGGGGAACCCAGGATTCGTAAGTATCACATATAAAGTAACATACATTTCCAAAATGCAAAAACAGGCATGAATATAATGGCTAGCTTAGCACAGGGCTCACCACCAACACAATTTAATGATTGGAAATCATACTGGGACCTAAATACACTAATTACATAGGCAACTTAATACACCTGGGCTACACACATGAAAGCTGACTGGACCCAGGGTAAGACACAGGTCAAGACACAAACAAGCACATGGGGAAGAAAACACACGGCAACCAGAAACAGATTATGACTCAGTCACTCACCCTACATAAATGAATCAAGCTTTAGGTTTGTTTATCCACACATCCTGCATTTGAACAAAAATGGCTTATGGCTTATGTCTATTCTCTATAAGGCACATTAGTCAGGGTGATGTTGTTCATGAAGCAAGCTGTGGCAATGAAGGAGTTAAGGATGGACTGACGTACACTACACTGTGGTATACCAGATATTAAATAGTTGAGCACGGCATGAATGGGTGTTTCTTTGAAGGGGACGTCTACTATTTAGAAACACATCAGAATCTGAAAGGGTGAGTGGACATCAATCTGACAATCACACTGATATATGTCCTCTGCTCGACTAATAATGGCTTGTTAAATGTTTAAAACTGCATAATAATAGGGTGTGCATTATGAATGAAAACATATTGCAGTTGCAATCCGTAATATTAAAGTCTTAAACTAATTTAATGTAGTCATATTGTGTCTTTTTTACTTACTATGCTAAATGGGTCTTTTTGACCTTATGGGTTTTTGATATGATGGTGCAATAAACGCTGTAGGCGCAGTACACCTTGAAACATACTGTGTATACCTACCAAAACATAAACAACATACTGTACTCTGATGTCTATGTCTGTTGGTATAGTCAAATATTTAGACATTCTCATATAGTAACCAACATATTACTGAAATCTCTCATGGTGCAATGCAGTTTTACATTATTGCAAACTACAACCAAAAACACTGTCAATATAAATCACTATTAGGTTTGTGAGAGCAAAGTCCTTTGTCATAATGTTGTTTTTATGCTTATTTAAAAGGAAAGTAATGAAACGTATGCAACAGTGTTGTGCTGCCATCTGTTGACTTGATGACAGAATGCATCAGGTCACTTGCACGGACACAGGATCAAATAAAAAAATAATGAATAAAACAAACATATCTTTGTAAAGGTAGAATTTAAATAAATACATAGATTAAACAAATTGACACAACGGTATTAGATCTCATAAGATTACGCATATTTATATACTGTATGCACTTGATTATAAATACCAGTTTGGCAGGCTGTGATGCATTCATGGCAGAAGACCTGAGTGGCTTTACTGTATTTGTATTGATTTTTTAGAAAGAAGACGAGAAGAGAGCATCACATTCTGGTTTAAGAAAGAGTGATAGAAAATGGACAGATTGATGGATGAGGTCTCTTTTTGCTCCTTTGCTTGTTCCGTTGCTGTGGTGAAGTGCCCCAGTAATGCATTAAAATACCTCTTATGGGATTAACACATGCAGTGGGAAATCATGACTGACAATAACAGAGATAATAAATGGTTGTCCATAATTCCACATTTACAGTGCATGCAAAGGAAGAGCACACATTGTCCACATAAGCCACACATTAGAGAGAGACCGAGAGAGACAGCACCATTAGCTTTCTACCCTTGTTGTTGTGTTTATGCTTTCTAAAAGGCTGCACCATAACATCGGAAAAAAACTCAGCCAGGGAGGAGCAACAAGAAGGACAAAAGCACGAAAGCAGAGGGGCGATCTGGAGAGAGCGTGCCAGACTTTGTATGTCAGGGTCTTCTGTCCAGCTCTGGTTATGCTATTGTTTGTACCTACTCCATTTGGAGAATCAACTGTTAATCTTCAATTCTATCTAACATTTGCCTCGTTTTATTCAGTCGAGTCAATAGTATAATATAATGCAATATAATATGATGCATTAAATAATATTATATACAATAATACACAACGCAGTAAAACAAAAACAATGGATCATTACATAGAACATTAACTTAACTCACAGTGCGTACACAAATGTCATCCTAACACTTACAGGCAGGTAAAAACAGACATAGGGCAGGTACTACTAAGGACTTTGTTACGCTGGGGTTGCATGTTAATGCACGGATCATTTCCCCAAGATGCAGACGGAACTCCGAAGGCAGCTTGCAGGTAGGAAAATTATTTATTTTCCATAAATCAGTCACAAACACAAACACAAGAATAAACAGAAAACCGTGCCGATAGCATGGGAAGCTATGGCGAAGCTTAGAACAGGAATAGGAATCAAAAGGTATTCTATGGCGAAGCTTGGAACAGGAATAGCAATCAAAAGTTACACAAACATAACTTGTTGCATAACGCAAACAAAACAGCCAGACAGAGTGTGGCGAAAGGCAGGAAAAAATAGCTCTCTGATTAGTGCCAGGGAGCAGGTGAGCATCCCAAACACTAATCAGAGGCAGGTGAAAATAATCAGCACCCATGACAACCAAGAGACACAAATCCAGGGGTGCTGAAACCGAACTAAGGGAGTCTTAAACTAAACAAACCGTTATACCAATCCTGATAGATTGGTATAACTGGTGGACCCAAATGCAGAAATAACAGACAGAATCAAAGTCCAAGAGATTTTATTGAAAAACTAAAAGAGAAAGGAGGGAGCTTGTAGATCTTTGCTTTTGTGGTCCATGAGAGCAGGCTGAGGCTAGCAGGGTGTGGCTAGCAGGCTGAGGCTAGCAGTTTGAGGCAGGAACACACTGTAGGTAGAGTAACGATCCGGCAATTGCGCAGAGTGAAGTCCAAACGTATATAGGCTGCAGGCAATGAGTGGATGGCAGGCAAGTGAGTTGATTAGGGAACTGGGATCAGCCATGCCAGGCTGAGAGCTGGAGCCAAGCCTATGCCCAAAACACTCCCACTCTCACAAAGACACACACAAACACATACATGGACAGAGACTGTGACAGTGCCCCCCAGCCCCCTCAAGGAACGCCTCCAGGTGATCTACCAGGCTTGCCCTGGTGACTGCGGTGAAAGGCCGAGATAAGGGAAGGGTCCAGGATGAAGCTACGCTCCTCAGGTCCATACCCCTCCCAGTCCACCAGGTACTGCAGACAGACCTCTACCCCTACGGCGCACATCCAGCAGCCGCCGGACAGTGTAAGCTGGGTGGTCATCGACCATTACCCGGGTCAGGTTGGTCTTGCTCAGCCCTTCAGACCACCGACTCAATCTCCCAAGTCACTGCGGCCACCACACAAGACACCGGAACGATAGACTCAAGACTGTTGGGACCCTCTAAAGTGAACTGACATGACAGGGCATCCGGTTTGACGTTGCGAATCCTGGACGGTAGGTCAGTGTGAAGCGGAATCGACCAAAAAACAAAGCCCACCGGGCCTGACGGGAATTGAGGCTCTTGGCAGACTTAAAGTAGGTCAGGTTTTTATGGTCTGTCCAGATGATGAAGGGGTGTTCTGCTCCTTCAAGACAATGCCTCCATTCTTCCAGAGCGAGTTTAACAGCCAACAGCTCCCTATTACCCACATCATAATTGCGCTCAGCAGGTTCTAGCCGATAAAGAGAATAAGGTGCAAGGATGGAGCTTCTGGTCCTTGGCAGCACGCTGGGATAGGACAGCCCCCACTCCATACTCTGAGGGATTAACTTCCACGATCAACTTGCTTGAGGGGTCAGGTTGAATCAGAACAGGGGCTGTGGTAAAACGTCTCTTAAGCTCCTTGAAAGCCGCATCAGCCTCTGCAGTCCAAGTGAACGGGACAGATGGAGATGTGAGTCTCGTGAGGGGTGCAACCACTTGACTGGAGTTCCGGATGAACCGGCGGTAAAAGTTTGCAAAGCCAAGGAAGCCCTGGAGACGTTTAACAGAGGTTGGTTGAGGCCAGTCCACCACAGCTCGCACCTTTTCGGGGTCTGCCTTCACCGGGCCACTCTCAATGATGAACCCGAGGAACAGGTTCAGATCGGTGAGTGAAACGGGCAAGGAGTCGACCAGTCAGAGAATCGGCTTGCAGGGATGAGGAAAGTGGCTCGATGATAATGCCCACCTGGGAAGCAACGTCGGCGTCCAAGAAGTTCTCATCCGCCCCCGATTGCACTGGAGCGAGGAGAGGCAAGGACTTGGATTGCCAACGAAGAGTAGCAGAGAACTGCATTTGGCATAGGAGCTTGGGGGAGGAGACATCTTGGCTCACCAGAACCTCTACTGTTACTGGTGAGCCTGCTCTTTTGGCCGCAAAGAACAGGTGGCAAGGAAATTGCCAGGTTGACCACAATAGATGCACACCCCTGCCCTCCTCCTGCGGAGGCGCTCTTCAGGTGTAAGGTGAGCCCGGCCCACCTGAATGGGCTCCTCATCAGGAGAACTGGAGGTTGAAGCTGTGAATATTGGCAAGTTGGGCTCGGCTGGCCTGGATGTATAGCTGAGGGGGTTCCAATGACCTGGAAGAAACGGGGTCAGCTTGCCACTGGGCCATCTGGTCGGAGATGTTAATAGCTGCTGTAATTGCTTCATCTAGGGAGAGCTGCTCATTCCTCAGAGCAATTTCCCTTCCAATGACCCGACTAAACCCATTCTGAAAAGCACTGAGAAGGGCCTAGTCATTCAAACCAGACTTCACAGCTAGGGACCAGAATTCACAGGCAAATTCTCTTACTGAGCGTCTCCTTTGACGGAGTTGCAACATCTGCTAACCTGCTTGCTGCCCTCGTATGGGGTGGTCGTAGACTCGATTCAGTTCTGCAGATAGTGCAGCAAAGGACTGGACTGCAGGGGATCCTTGCTCACGAAGGGCATTGAAATAACTCAAAGGAGGCCCCTGTAGCAGGTTGGCTACATAAGCGATCTTTGCTGCCTCGTGGCCAAAGCGAGAGGGCTGAGCATCAAAAGCTAGCTGGATCTGAGTTAAGAATTCACGACAGGTGCAAGGATTGCCAAAGTACTTATCAGGCGGGGGAATGTGAGGCTCCGCAGCAGGGACGACAGGTGGTGTAGTTCGTGCAGGTGGTTCAGGTGGTGGTTGAGCTTGTTGATTAATGAGAGTGGTAAGCTGGGTGAAAATGTGTGACATCTGGTCAATACGTTTCTGCAGCAGTTGGTCATGCTTTCCAAAGCGCTGTCCTTGATAGGCAAGGGCCTCCTTGTTACATTCCACATATAGGTGGTTTGTTTGTTTTGTGTTTCTTCTTCTATTGTTTCTACAGGTCACACTCATTCACTGTTCCCAGCTGCTCCTCATTTCACCTGTTAATCAGCCTGCCAATCCCGGTCCACCATTCATCCTCCTATCCTGCTTAGAACCACCTGCTCACCACTGGCTGAGGTGGATTATTTTTCTGCCATGCTGTGTGTAGCCTTGATAGACTCTACTTTGCCTTTGACTTTGTTTTTGTTAAGCTCTTTGCTTAACTTGTGCCAACCCTTGTAGGTTTTGAACCCCCTCTTTGGCTAGAGTAGGTAGGTAGGTTTTTGGTTTATGCTAATTAAATAACTTTAGTTAGTAAACTTACCTTTCTTTTTCAGAGGTGTCTTTCGGTATGTTTTGTTCATTCCTTTGATAGCTCCAAGATTCCCAAGCTAGGCTAGTGTTGTGTCTTGTTGTAACCCCCCCCCCCCCCCCATGTTTACCTTTCAATAACACAGTTTTGTTTTCAATTCTTGGCTTCGGTGTCTTTAATTTACACCTCATTTAGTTTATACACCTTTATGTTGCGTTCTCCTACGATCAGACTCAGAGCCATCTGGGAATGTAACAGTCCTTCACGCGGTCAAAATCTGCTTGGTCCATTGAGGACCAGATCGTTCTGTCACGAATGGTATAACTGGTGGACCCAAATGCAGAAATGACAGACAGAATATAAGTCCAAGGGTTTTTATTGAAAAACCAAGAGGGAAAGGAGGGAGCTTGTAGATCTTGGCTTTTGTGGTCCAGGAGAGCAGGCTGAGGCTAGCAGGCTGAGGCAGCCACACACTGTAGGTAGTGTAACGATCTGGCGATCGCGCCGAGTGAAGTCCAAACATATATAGGCTGCAGGTGATGAGTTGATGGCAGGCAGGTGAGTTGATTAGGAAACTGGGATCAGCCGTGCCAGGCTGAGAGGTAAGAGCCAAGCCCACGCCCAAAACACGCCCACTCTCACAAAGACACACACAGAGACAAACACATTCTGTAGACACAGACAGATACTGTGACAGGATCATCACATAATTATAAAGAAAGTGCCCCGCCTTCCGCCCGAATGCAGCTTAGACAAGCGGTAGAAAATGGATGGATGGAACTTAACATAGCAACAGTCATGTAATTTGAAAAACAATTTTAAAAAAAAGGCACCAGCGTCACTCCCAGCAATGCTACACTTATAACCTCTGCCAAGAAATTATGTACTCTCTGGAGTTAAAATTTTTGTTTGTTAGTTAGTTATGGTTATGGTTTGAGTTTATTTACAACATGCATGTATTTACAATATGGTATACTGCAAATTTCTAATTTCTTACTACAACATGTCCGAAAAGGAATAGAGAGAAGCAGAGTTTATTTAACCCTACCCTTTTTTCATTTCATAGAAATTTCTAGAACATTTGTTTGTTTACTTTCTATCCTCAATTTGTAATACAAACACATATAAATAACCCTAACCCTCATAAGTAAATAGTTAAGTAAGTTGTGATTCACATGAGAGGAATATGATTATCACATTTTTCAAGAAGGTTCAAGATGTTTATTAGGATTATTTTTTTTCCTTGTTCTTTGTTAACACTTTGAACAGTTTCTTAAACCGGATCATATTGGTACTATTTAGCACTTTTTGGCAACTAAGAATACATTGATTTAATGAATATATCCAAACACTTTCTTAATATGTATTATTTGCAAAGAGCAGTTTATATTGTATGTAGCTTTTAAATAAGAAAGAGGTTTGAGCACATCAACATCGGATCAACAACAGTCCTTTACAATGTCATTATTGCAATTAAAACGTTCAACGCTTTAATTTTTCGGCCACGATAAAAGCTTAAATAATTTCAAACACATATTTTTATGATAACCACACATATGAAGTTTTTGTTTTACATGGAGTAATCAGTTGTGGACAGACAAAGCCCCAGCAGTGCAGCATTAACAAGCGTGTGGGCTCCCACGGCGGGATTCCATTTTTGGCAGGGTCCCCCCTAAAATAAATGATTGCCCCACCCCAAAAGGTTTTTTTGCAGGCGGGTCTGCTGTCCAGTCTGTTAGTATGTCAGTATCTGTTTACCTCATCTGCCTCTATATTGGTTTATTGCTGTTTCTCTTAAGCAAAGTTTTCTCTACCAACATGGTTGCCATGACAATCAGTCTATTGCTGATCTCCAAAAAGCCCTGGCCTTGCTTTACCCCTTTTTCACCTCTGTTGCTTGTTTAATTGTTTAACAACAGGACATCACAGTCTGTCTTGAAGGTTAGTCTAAGTTTCCAACATCTGCAACCAGGGGGGGGGGGGGGGGGGGGGGTAGGATAATGTTGTAACAAATAATATTTCTATTATATAGGCTTTACTTTGCATTTTAATTAACGTGGGATTATTTTTTGTATTTAGAAATAATAGTACCAACTTTTTTTTTTTTTTTCTCCAACATTTGTGGCACTGGCGTGGCGCCCCCTGATGGACGGCGCCCTTAGCATTTGCCTATACGGCCTATGCCACGGGCCGGCCCTGTCTGCAACATCTCAACAGGTTCAACAGGGATTTATTCCACGTGCAATTGTAAGCATAACATCTTATATACTGACCTATTATGCATGAATATTCAATACGCATCATCAATATATAAACAACACTGAACTACATTCTAAGCTAACCTTTATTTAGTATAAATATTTAATAAGCAATCCCAAAAAGCCGTTTAAATCTTAACAGACATACCTTAAGGATTAATTGCCTAATGCCACTCACTCCTTAAAATAGAGCAGTGGGCAGTCAGAAAAACAAAAGAGTAGTCTGCCACCAGCTTGATGGAGCGGGTCTGACCCTCATACATGAAGACAATGTTGAAGCGAGGACATCAGAATCATAAAAATAGCTAAGATCAACATTGAAGGTGGAAGCACAGCTTTACTATGGAAAAACATGTTTTAATCTCTATGAACTACAGGGGATTATTTTTCTTAAATTACTGCATTATTTGTTATAACTTTTTCAAAGAATAGTCTGATTGTGTCATGTGAAGAGTTGAGTTTGTATGCAGTATAGTCAAACGAGCAAGATGATTATTATCACAATCTGGGAGGAGAAAGACACAGAGAAAGTAAATAAGATCTCCTTCATTATTCATGAATCATTGCAGTACTATCACTTTTCACCATAATGGTACACAGCGGAGCAGAGGAAATGCACACACCTGTTGTCTGGATAGTGTTGTGTATGCAGAATGACAAGCTTCCTGGAAGCACTCTCAGAGAGCGGAACACCGGGTTAAGTAGCACCCATCAGCCCCTTGTCTCTGTTGTTGATTTACGACTTAAAATGTCTTCTACTGTATCTATTATTACTAATGTAAGGGATATCATCAAAACACAATGAGTTGACGGATAAAGAGTAGTTGTATGCATCTGCAGCATTGTGAGAGGTGTACAGCAGGGATATTCAACCAAATTGTTTTGGGGGCCACATTTACAGAAAGATATAACGACTCATTTTGTACATTCCGGAAAACCAGTGTCCTCTACGGTACACATTTTACCTTGGGCTATACTACATTCATTTTGTCGGTTACAGGAGCGTTTTGCTGTTTTTAAGGATTTTCTGCAAAAATATGAGTCTCTCACAAGTTTCTGGAAGAGAACTCACGAGTCACCAGTTGAATAGCCCACATGATGAAAAAGAGAGAACCTGAAATAGAACCTTGAGGAACACTAATAGTCAGGCTTTATCTAAAGTAAATGAGTTACAGCAACACCTTAGCTACATAAAACATTTTTTTAACTGACCTAAAGGAGAGGACTTAAAGCGGTGCCTCGGAGAGCCTCAGTTATGTAAATCACAAGTTTGGACCCCGGTGTTCTATGTTTGCTAGCAAGGTTAAAATATCAATGCTAGGATCTGCCAATCTGTTTACAGTGGTACAAGTTTATCTATACAAAAGCAGTCTAGAATGTTTAGGAATTTGCTGCAAAACTGTTTGTCTCCCAAGTTTTGAACTGAACTGTCATTGTCAGGCGGGAATTGAGTAGCCCTGGTGTACAGACACATTTCAGCAACCATTGTGTATGTGTGTTTATTTGTTTGTACACGCATTTACACACACACGCACACACATGCACGCGGAAAAAAAAAAGCAATGTAAATCAATACAGATGTGCGGGAAAGATTAGGCAGACTCTTGTATAGCCACCTCCCCATCACAATTATCACAGCAACAAGAATAGACAAGTTAAATGCAACACATACCACATACAACAAACATACTCATCGTAATTCCATCATAGACACAAATTGTTTTAAGAAAAATAAAATGCAGTTGTGAATTGAAGAGCTGGTGATACTTAATTCTAAAAGGGAGGGTGCCTGCTTTCTATAGATGTTTACATAATGTTATGTAAAAGTAACCAGTCTCTTGTTCAGTATGTATGTACATTAGAAGAATATGTAAAAAAAAAAAAAAAAAGGAAAACTATTGCTAAATCATTAGATAAATGTACATATGTATACTTTTTTTTTTTTTTACATACAATATATAGTCAAAATGTTGTCTTTTTTAAAAAGAGGAGCAGATAAAGACAGTCTATTGGAAAAAAAAATCATTATTCCCAATAATTAAGATTTTGTAAAGGTATGATTGACAAGCAACACACTAAATACTATTGCAATACATTATATGTGAACATATTAAACTATAATACAATTTCAACATACAAGAATATAAATACAAAATAAACTTTACTCAAAATTCATCATATTGCTACAGACAAGTTCAGTATGTTCAGTTTCCAAGTAAAATGTTCATCATCAATAACTCCTACAATTTGGTTTGAGGCACCAAGCTAATTTTGTTGCCATCAATTTAATGTCTTCTTTATTTTGTGTTTGTTTTTGTACTAAAAATCATAAATTTGTTTTTTTTAATATTAAGTGACAATTTATTAACTTTAAACTATTCCGAATAATTAGACCGTTCTTCGTTTTCTTCTCTTGTCATGTAATCAAAAGTAGAAGGTGATATTAAAAGACAAGTGTCATATCTAAGAAGCAGTATAATCTTCCAAACCTTTACTAAATCATTGAAATAGAATAGAAATGCAAGAGATCCCAAATTGGAACCCTGAGGAACACCAGAAACTAATTTAGCTCAATTAGGTTTTTGACTATGCATCTCATGAAGATAGCTATGTAGCCATTACAAAACACAATCACATTTTCAATGCCTTATTTATTCTATTTTGTTAGAATACTTTTACAATTGACAGTATCAAATGCCTTACACATATATATAAATGTGCCAAGATATAAATCAGTTGCAATTTATTACAATATATCTTCTCAAGGGAAAATACTAATAAAATGTGGACATACTAGTAGTCAGTGTACATTTTGAATAGCAGTATAGCTTTACTGTGACTATGCACAGTCATCTACACAGCTGGCAAACATTGGTAAGCATCATGGTCTGGGGCTGCATGAGTACTACTGTTAATGGTAAACACAAATTCCAGCATGTAATTTGGTCATGTTTTGATGTGGAATAACTAAGTGGCGAAAAGCAAGTTAAGTTTAATCCTGATTCTGATTTGATCTGGACTTGAAGTACAACCTGACCTGATGATATTTGACTGGATTATAAACATGATGTGGTGCAAAAAAATAGTTTTCAATGTTAAATTGAAATTGGTGCAATTTTAAAAAAAAATGTTAAAGCATGTTAAAATAAAAATGTATTTATCATATACAGTATATTTATTTGAACTATATAAAAATAAACATATTCAACGGCCCTGTGTTGAGGTGGCGACTTGTCCAAGGTGTACCCCGCCTTCTGCCTGAATGCAGCTGAGATAGGCTCCAGCACCCCCTGCGACCTCAACAGGGACAAGGGGTAGAAAATGGATGGATGGAACATATTCAACATTTTCATCTATGGCTGAAAGCAATTGCAATCAACAAATTACAAACATACAACTATAGTAATAACCATCAACAACCGTTAATACTACAATTCTGTCGCATTCACCCTTGGCTCTCCAGGTGGGGATGTTGTGCAGCAGCTACAGTATGTCTTACATTGCATGCTTGCAGGAAATGTCCCATGTCATTGTCTGTTTGTTGACAAAATAGTACAACCTTGTTAGAGCAGACTGTCCTAACCAGGGGAGCGAGTTCACTCACTATTTAATCCTGCTGCCATCACTGACTTTACCCTGGCCTCCGCCAACTTGCAGACATGCCTCGCCAATTCCCCAAGGTAACTCTGAGTGAGTCTGAGGAGGAGACCCAACTCCTGGCAGAGAAGGTGTATGCATCAGCTCTAAAAGAAGAAGACAATAAGGAGGCTTTGTCCTTGTTCACGGTTCCTGAGGACTGCCCCATCGGCCTCCAACAAGCCAAAGAGCATGAACTGCTTAAGGAGCTGGCAGAGCAGCAGTCTGAGGAGAGCAGCAAGAGGTAGGCATGGTTTACAAACTCAAAAACTCCAAGGTTGGACTCAATGTGGGACTTTGATTAACTATTTTCCCATAGATAATTATCAATCAGAACACTTTTATAACTGTAGCAGCAATGTTTTGCGTAACATTTTGACACCCACAATCCATACAATCAAGTATACAAGTATAACAATATGTTAAACCTCTGTTCAAATGAAAGCATATAAATAATATTGCTCTGATCCTTAAAGGGCACTTGGGATTTTATTATTTTCAGACTTATATAAATATTGTTACAATGTTGGAATCTGGAAATCCAAAGCGTGAAATCCTGTGGTTCAAGCATTTGGGCGTGAACTTCCAGGCAGTTTTGTATGCCTCTGAACGCTGTGTTTGCAGCCTTATTTTAACAGTAGGCACAGTGTGATGTCATGATGGGCAGCTTCCTCTTATATGTTGTTGACTAGCCTCTGCTGAGTCGAGACTTCTGCCTGCAGCCTCCCAGATCATTTCTTCTCATTTCATGCCCTCCCGCCTGCTCAGATGTCAACAAAATTATTACTTAATACAAACGTTTATTCATCCACAACATTTTACATGGGACTGTTATGTCAACATGATGAGCCAATGCGAAGTTTGATTATCCGGTAAACTTCGATGAAAAAGACAGCGCCATTGCAACATTATTACTTAGTTTGAGGAAAGAAAAGAGAAGGTAGAATCAATTAATTTCCGACCGTGTCTGCTAAAAAAAAAAGCTGAGGATCATCTTCAAGATATATATACAGTATCTATCTATCTATCTATCTATCTATATATATATACGGTATATATATATATATATGTATTCTTCCACACGCTTGCAGACTGACTTAGTAGATCATAAATGTGATTGTGGAGCAAAATTTACACCAAAGCATATCTAATACATATTATTTAGACCACAAGAAAGTGTGTTAAATGTAGATTTGAATCATCTTAGGTCCCCTTTGATTATGAAGGTGTACAACAATTGTCATTTCTGTGTAAAAATAAGTCAACCATTACCAATTGTAAAAACAATGAAGCATTGAAAGACAAAAGGTAAAGTCATTTTAACACTTCTCTATATGACAAGCTGAACCATCTCACAAATTAAAAAAGAGTTTACCATTACTCATTGTAAAACCGAAAACACTTCTTACCTTAAAGGAGCCATATGTAAAATTATGGCCAGAAATGGTACTGCAATCTTGGTCAGAATCCTGTAGTCCCCTTCCCCTCTCCCTGACTGAGGTTGCCAGATACGCAGCCAAATCCAGCTGGATGGACTGGGCTACTCCAAGGAACTTCAAACGTCCACTGCCTCTTACTAGGGGTTGAGGTGCTGGGACCATAATACCTGAATAAACAAGTGTTTAGTCAATAACAAATCTCTAACCAATACATTTTACACAAAAATGTGGGTATTTTCAGAAAGAAGTACATCATGCCTGCGTACAATATCACAACAAATGGCAATCATTGTCACCACCTGCTGCCACCTTGTGGTTTGTATTCAGTTTTCCTTTGTTGGTGCAGTTGACCTTGTTTGTTCACATCATTTCTCCTTCCCCTTAGAGTTCCTGTGTTCCCATTGTGGGCGGAGTTGTGAGACGTGCACAGCTGCTCCCAATTTACCCGGGTGCTATTTAAGCAGCACCTTGGCAGCTGGATGGCACTCGGTGATTCCACTGCTCGGCTTTCCACATCTGATGACTTCCATGCTTCGTGTTTTTGCTGCTTATGATCCTGGCCACTCCCGGTGCCATCCAGCTTGGTGTCTACGTCGGCGGTAGCACGTCTTGCAACTCCGACCCAAGTTTATTTTATTTTTATATAAACTAGTTTTTGTTTTCTCCACGGTGCACATTTTGTGTTCACCTTTTTGCATCGTTGCCTTTTGTTCTCTCCTGTGAGGAGCACCTTTTGCGAGTACGCATTTCTAGTAAAAGAAATGTTCGACTCACCTTCTGTCTGCATCCTTGGGTTCCTCTCAAACTGTGTTATACAGAGTTGTGACAATCATAGTTATTGTCAGTACTATCAGAAAACAAGGCTAAAAGGAACTACAACCAACGCTAGCAATGGTTATATTGGTGAAAATAAGTAGCGCATGCTTAGCAGCCTAATGCACGCCCAAAACTAAAGAGGAGACATTTTACCAAGGTATGCCTGTAGGCTACTGTTTCAAACGTTTTAGATTGCCATATAACTTGGTACATGTAGTCCACAATATGCAAACACGAATGAGGAATTATTTTATCATGTGATTTGGCTGTCTCCATATGTTTCACATTGCCATGACAGCCGTGCTAATGTCCATTTCCATTTATTACAAGTAATAAGAAAACATAAATGCCTTACTTACCTACCAAGGAGGAAATGAGCAAGTTTGCCGTCAGTTGAAAAAAATCTTATCTGCCTTCAATCATCTCCATCTTTCAAAGGCATCCCCGATACAAATCCTCGTTTAGTTCTTGGCTTTGTCATGAATAAGTTGAGAATCGTAACAAAGTGTTTTAGATTTATTAAGGTCTGACATGTTTAGTAACTTTACCAGTGGTAGTAGCTAGGTGAAGATGGCGGTGCGTAACTGACAACCTGGACGTAACACACTCACAAACCTTTTTAACTGGTTAAAATGGTGGAGGGCGAGACATCGAAAAACAATAACAAGATTTCGGGGCTGTAGATCTAATTTTGAAATGAGCATATCCCGGCTGAACTACTGTTATCAGTTACAGAGGTATTCGAAAAGAAAATTATTTATTATTGCCTTTTGACATATCAGGGCCATTTGATGATCACTTCACATGCCATTCTTACATATGGCTCCTTTAACTTTGACAAGTGACAATGTGCTTGGTGAAGCTTGAGTTCTACTTCTTTTAATGAGCTTACTTTATTTAACTTCGAGTGTAGATAGTTTGACTTTTCTCAAATTCAAAGAAAGACACAGCAAGCCAAGTAAAATCCCAGATGGGTCCCACAGTTAGCCCTCCTTAAACAGACATCTGGTGAACATCCATGTTACTCATACTACCCCATTCGTACCTTGCTGGGCTTTGGAACAATTCCTCCACACCTCATGGCCCTTGCTGGCCTACACTCATAGAGCAATCAACTTTTTGCAATTTCCCAGACTTTGTGGATTATCTCCAGTCAATTTGAGTCATTGTGATTATCTATTATTGTTGTGGAAGTCATCAATTTCTTGTGAGAGGAGCAATCGCATGAATTGAGTGACTTATCTTTATATCGTACACAAATGTAGTTGCACTCATCGATGAGCATTTGTGCCGTAGGTTTAGATTTTGGATTACTTTGAGTCTTTCTATTTATTTGTATTATGAAATGTGTCAGTTATCATTAAGAACTATCAAGGATCGATCGCATGACAGTCATCTTATGCCTTGGTAAACACATGAGTGTGCACATGATCAAGTCGTGCCCTGGCCTGACCCACTCTTTGGATCAGAATTCTGTAGAATTCTGAAATGTGGATGATGACTTTAGAGACTCCTTACATCCAGTCAGGATGTCTACAAATGTTCTCATTCATCCAGGTCATTGTATTCTCAGGGCATTCAATCGATTGCAACTGGAATGTGTGGTTTGTCTTGATAAACGTTTTGCTTTTCATCCAAGTAGGCTTTATCAGTTCATGCTCATAGGCTTGGATGGGTCAGATCTAGGTTGGTTTGTAAGGGTCTGGTGTAGATCCCGCCCATCTGAGTCTAAGACTAGATCTGACCAATCTAAGCCTATAGGCATGAACTGATAAAGCTGCCTTGGATTAGAGAAATAACGTCTTCCAAGACAAACTGAACAGTCTAGTTGCAATCGGTTGAATGTCTTGAGACTCAAACTAGGATGTTTACAAGAATTCAAGTTAACCAAGTGTGCTTATTTTGCAGGAGGAAAAGCCTAAAGATTATTCGCTCCAAGTCCATGTCCTTGCAGGTCCCAATCAATTCAGATTGGAATTGGCCAGGGGCTCTTTCCCCATTTCAGTCACCCAGCTGCAGCTCACTGTGCTCATCGTTACAAGAATACTGCCCTGACTACCAAAGGGTCACAATCAGTGGTGATTACTGTGCAGGAGTGAGTGCAGTAACAGGAGGAGGGGTTAATTTATCATGATAATACTGGTGATTGTGCTTCCTAACTAATGTGTTGCTTTTACACTTCATTCAGATCACAGTGGAAGACTATGAGCTGGCGGCCAAAAGTCTACTCAAGGCATTGCTCATCCGTGAGAAATATTCTAGGTTAGCATATCATAGATTCTGCAGAACCACAGCCCAGTTCCTTCGCCGGGCAGAAAATTTGAGTTGGTGTGAAGAGGATGAAGTTCAACCAGGTCAAAAACAGTCTAACGTGCCTGACGGTGTCTTTTGCTCCAAGTATTAACCATGTTATGGCTCTCCAGATATGTGCCCGTGTCCAACACAAGGTGAGGATCCTTACAGTATGGAAAACATCCCAGAGAACCTGACCTATGAACTGCAGATGAAGGATGGAATAATACATGTGTACGACAGCGCTGATGCTCTCAGAGCAAATCGTCCACTTGATCTTCCTTATCCAGACCTAGAGACGTTTGCAATAGATCTCAGCCACGTGCTGGCAATGATTGCAGATGGACCCACGTAAGTTTTCTAAACAACCTGAGAACAAAGCTGTATTTGTAGACAAGAGGGGAAAAACGATTCTCATTCACTAGTACATGTATACTTGTAACTTTAAAACTACACTAAACAGCCATAGTGATGCATGATCGTAGAATGATTGATGCAGATAGCAATCATATGACAATAAGCAGTAGAAAAGCAGGAGGGTAAGTCTTGTCAACACCACCAAATCATGATGCCATTAGGAATCAGTAATTTAAACACCATAACGCACATATCGAAACAATGTTCATGTTTTTGTCTGTCATTTGAATATGTAAGTTATAAAAATAACGTCATAAATGTCGTTAATAAATACGTGAAAATTAAACTAGTTAGCTTGAATCAAATTAAGAAAGACAAAGAACACCCCCTATCTGAAATACAAAAATGGTTTGTTCCACCTAAATAGCAACAAACTTAGCTAACGTCATCAAAGTTCACTTTTTAACATTCACACACAGCACCAACATTTTGGAACAATGATGAAGCGATAGAAGAAAACATGTCTATCGATGTTCTCATTCATCCAGATCATTGTATTTTCTGGGGATTCAAACACTGGATTAGACTCACAACTGGACTGTTTGGTTTGTCTCAGAAGACGTTTTGCCTCTCATCCAAGTAGGCTTCATCATTTCATGCTCATTGACTTAGACTGCTAAAACCCTAACTATTTATACTCCAAAACAAGGAGGGTGTGCCTGGGCAAGGATGGTTCCGCCCTACTGCAGTGAAAAAAACATCTGTTATGATACAACTGTTGATGTGCAAAAGAGCAACCCCTCTGTCAATGGCAACGACAGTCGTGAAAGTGAATTTTCCCCTTGTTGGAATTGAGGTACTGGTTGGGAAAACGAACGCTGTGGAATAACCACCACCAGCCCCAAATCAGTTGGAATCAACCACGTTAGCATTCCATTCAGTTGTAAAAAATGGCACAAAACTGTTATTGCTTTGAGGCTTTTGCAGAGTCTTTTAGGAATGGTTGAAAGGACAGTGTTGTATGTGGGTGATAAGTGGTGTTGCAGACCACCTCCTCTGTTTAGGGATGGTCTTGACATAAACGGCTTCCCTGTCGAACAATCTGTCCTCCCTGTCCAAAATCTTTACAGTTCTGTCCTCCAAGGAGTGCTGTTTCTCCCTGAGGTGCAGGGAGACAGCTGAGTCTTGACCTGAAATGTTTGCCGATCTATGTTGTGCCATACGTCGGCTTAGTGGTTGTTTTGTTTTCACAATATATACAGGACTGTCTCAGAAAATTAGAATATTGTGATAAAGTCCTTTATTTTCTGTAATGCAATTAAAAAAACAAAAATGTCACACATTCTCGATTCATTACACATCAATTGAAATATTGCAAGTCTCTGCAAGCCGTACCAAGAGATTTTAGAGCACTACATGCTTCCATCTGTTGAAAAGCTCTATGGAGATGATGATTTCATTTTCCAGCATGATCTGGAACCTGCCCACAGTGCCAAAACCACCAGTAACTGGTGTACTGACCATGGCATTACTGTCCTCGATTGGCCTGCCAACTCCCCTGAACTGAACCCCATAGAGAATTTGTGGGGTATTGTGAAGAAGAAGCTGAAAGACACCAGACCCAATAATGCAAATGAGCTAAAGGCCGCTATTGAAGCATCCTGGGCATCCATAACACCTCAGCAATGCCACAGGCTGATTGCCTCCATGCCACGCCGCATTGATGCAGTAATCCGTGCAAAAGGATTCCCAACCAAGTACTGAGTGCATTAATTGACATTTTCAAATGTTTGATTTTGTTTTGCTGTTATAAATCTTTTTTTTTTACTTGGTCTGAGGAAATATTCTAATTTTTTGAGATACGATTTTTGAGTTTTCTTAAACTTTATGCCATAATCAACAATATTAAAATAATAAAAGGCTTGCAATATTTCAGTTGATGTGTAATGAATCCAGAATGTATGACATTTTTGTTTTTAATTGCATTATAGAAAATAAAGGACTTTATCACAATATTCAAATTTTCTGAGACAGTCCTGTATATCAGTGCATTCGTCATTACACTGGATAGCTTACACCGGATTGTTTTTGTGAGTTTGGTATGTCCGATCTTTAGAAATCACTAGTCTCTGTCTCAGGTTGTTGCCTACTTTGATGTGTACTGGGATGTTGTGTTGGTTTGTTGGTTTGAGGTTCTCAGATAACCTTTATACATATGGAATGACAATACTTTTGCATCTGTCATCTTTTTCCTCCACATTCACTCTGTTCTTGTTCCTTCAAGAAATGGATGCACTTTTTACAAACGACCAGCTGGGGTGACCACAGGTTTTGAGAGCTACCCCAAATGCTTATGCTCTTTCTTGTTGGCCTGTGGGCAGATGGGAACGTTATTAGCTCTGTGTTGTAGGGTTTTGTTACTGCCCACGTTGTGCTCCAATGGGTGGTGTGAGTCAAAAAGGAGTTGTTGATAATGTTTTTTTTTTTTTTTTTTTTGTGAATCCCGACATGGCCCCTGTCCTTTCCAATATGGACATCACAGTCCAAAAAAGGCAACTTACTGTCTTTGACATCCTCACGTGTGAATTTTTTGTTTTTGTCAACGGAGTTCATGCGCTCAGTGAAGGCTTGCACTTCTTGGCGCCTGATTGTAACCCATGTGTCATCCACATCTGTACCAATGACTTGACTTAAAGCTCTCTTTTCCATGTCCTCCATGTAAAGGTTTGCTACTATTGAAGATACAGGTGATGTAGAAAACTTTGCCTCACAGTCTCTACTGCATCCATGGTTGAAATTCAGGCGAGCAGGGAGGTGACGTCGCATAACAGGAGTTAGAAACGTTTTGGTCACAGATTATCCTTTTTTGCCATTTTCTACAATTGAATGGAATGCTAACATGGGTGATTCCGACTGATCTTGGGCTGGTACCTGTCGTTCGACAGCGACCGTTTTGCCACACAATTCCTCACTGCTAACAAAGGGAAATTCCACTTTTGCATCTCAATAGGGCGAAACCATCCTTGCCCAGCCACCCTGTCTTGGTGTTGAAGTATAAATAGTTGAGGTTTTGGCACAAGCTGCAAGACAAGACACCAATCAAAGTCTTTGAGCACGAACTGATGAGGCTTACTTGAATGAGAGGTGAAATGTTTTCTAAGACAAACCAAACTGTCCAGTTGATAGAAGAAAAGCAAAAATATAATACATCTATTTGTGGCAGCATAGGTGAAAGTCATGTGTACGTATATTTTAATCTCATTTCACATAACCCACGATTAAAGTTAGAAACAAAGACGTCACAAGATTTTAAAGACTGGAGAGGCTTAAAGGGGAACATTATCACCAGACCTATGTAAGCGTCAATATATACCTTGATGTTGCAGAAAAAAGACCATATATTTTTTTAACCGATTTCCGAACTCTAAATGGGTGAATTTTGGCGAATTAAACGCCTTTCTATTATTCGCTCTCGGAGCGATGACGTCACAATGTGACGTCACATCGGGAAGCAATCCGCCATTTTCTCACTTTCGTCGGTGTGTTGTCGGAGGGTGTAACAACACGAACAGGGACAGATTCAAGTTGCACCAGTGGCCCAAAGATGCGAAAGTGGCAAGAAATTGGACAAAATTTGTTCAAAAATACGAGGCTGTGGGGAAAGCCGACGAAATGGTCAGTCGTTTGTTCCGCACACTTTACCAACGAAAGCTATGCTACGACAGAGATGGCAAGAATGTGTGGATATCCTGCGACACTCAAAGCAGATGCTGACATCAACTCCAAAACTGGACAGATCAGCTTTCAGGAAAAGAGAGCGGATGAGGGTATGTCTCCAGAATATATTAATTGATGAAAACTTTATTCATTACTCGCGGTTTTACGTAAATGATTATACATAAACTGTGTTTACCAATAATTTAGCTTAAAAACATTTATTTTTTTCAATCATTCGAGTACATTTGGGTAGTCTTGTGTAATGCAGTATTTTGTGTCTATTTAGGTATGGTTAACCTGAGTGCTGAAATCGTGGAAAAATATATGTTCTTAGCGCGCCTGAAATGGGCTGTCTGCACTCTCAAAGTGCATGTTGTTGCCAAATGTATTTCATATGCTGTAAACCTAGTTCATAGTTGTTAGTTTCCTTTAATGCCAAACAAACACATAACAATCGTTGGTTAGAAGGCGATCGCCGAATTCGTCCTCGCTTTCTCCCGTGTCGCTGGCTGTCGTGTCGTTTTCGTCGTTTTCGCTTGCATACGGTTCAAACCGATATGGCTCAATAGCTTCAGTTTCTTCTTCAATTTCGTTTTCGCTACCTGCCTCCCAGAGGTGTGGACTCGAGTCACATGACTTGGACTCGAGTCAGACTCGAGTCATGAATTTGATGACTTTAGACTCGACTTGACAAAATGTGAAGAGACTTGCAACTCGACTTAGACTTTAACATCAATGACTTGTGACTTCACTTGGACTTGAGCCTTTTGACTTGACATGACTTGACATGACTTGCCACTTTCCCCAAAATCCAAAGCTTAAAAAGTTATTTGGTAGCGCGTTCGTATTTTTCATTTTCTTCGTCTGTCTATCAGCGTGTTATTCCTGTCAGCTGGTGTGCTGTCAGTACAACAACCAATCAAATTAGATATACGTTGTTTTCATCACACAGCATTCATCCAATCAAATTGCAGGACAACCAATGAGGAAGAGTTGTCCAACAACGTGCCAGTAATAAACAATTATGTTAAAGTTGGTTTCGTTCGGGTATAAAAACTACGACTTGGTCAACAAAAAACGAATTGCGGTATGCAAATCACGCAGTTCGAATATTACAGACGGAGACGCAACAACTTCCAACTTCGTTCGACATTTGAAGTTGCACAAAGAAGGGTAAGTTTTGAATGTAAGATAACGTTTATTGGCTAAGTAACGTGACTTTTATTTGCTGTGTAGTTAAATCAGTGAGGCTGCAAACTCACTGCTAACGTTATAACCATAGACATCTTATAGGTAGACGCAGCATCGAGCGCTACTGCCTACTGGCGCAGACGAGGCGCGTGGCCGCCATCTTGGAGTGGTGATCCGCTCCACTCAGTGCAATTAATTTGGCAGGAGCAATGAACTGTCAGCGCATTTAATTCATTTTACCTCACTGAATACGACTGATTTTCACCCCCTTTTTTGTCATACGTGTAGCCATGATAACAGACACATGTTTTGGCGTGTTTTATTATTCATAGTTTGCTTAACAGTAATATAATATTCTTATACACTATAAATGACCAGACGTCCGAGATCAAAACTGGGAATATAATCCCAGAGAAGGGGGAAAAAAACGGTAATCTATTTTTAAATTGAAGAAACAATATGATTAGGTTATATATACATATGTGTGTATCCTACATAAACAATGTATGAATACATTAGATATCTATATATCTTAGGGACCTATGGACTGTATCTCTGTTGCTTCAGCAGCAGAGAGTTTATTCTGTCTTGACATTTTGTATTGATATTTCTATTACATTCTTCCCTTAAATGATAATGTTTGCAGTGATTGTTTTATATGTATTATTTTATGTAAGTCGCTTTGGATAAAAGCGTCTGCCAAATACTTAAACATATATAAACACCTGAAAGTCTTCATATCAGCTAAAACCACCAATCTGTTTCACTGGATTCAGAATAAAACCAAATTCTGTTCAACCCAACAATGTTAGTATTTGAATATTGTTACTTGAAGACTGATTCCTGGTTACAATTATACTGTTAAGAAAGTATTGTCTTATACTTTGCCTAAAATGAGAATGCATCATAATCAGTGGCGGCTGGTGAATTTTGTTTTAGGTGGGGCTGAAAGTTTGTAAACCAAACCCCTGTAGGGGCGTCATCCTCCCCCAGAAGATTTCTTTGTGATTTTCACATACAAATATTGAAGATCTTTGATCCTTCTCAACTCTGTGGTAATATTATTTTCATAAAATACAACCAATAGTACGTTAATGTTAAATCTCACTTGTGAAAAGTAATCCCCCGATTCCTATTTTCAACAGTCCGCTCATTTGAGCAGGAAAACGGTGAACACCACCATCTTTGTTTTCTACCTGTCATCTGTCAGTTTCGGCTGCTCGCCGGCTCCTCATCACCACTTCAAGATGGCGGCCAAATTGCTCACGTCACAGCAACCAATGCTGCGTCTACTTATAAGATGTCTATGGTTATAATGTCATTGCAAACACGGCAATCTGTTGCGTCCACTGCAGTTTGCTACCTTATTCATACTTTTTGTCAAGTGATTTTTTTTTAAGCAGGGTTTCATGAGGTACCTATACATAACGTTACGTTAGTCAATGTATCACACACAGTAACGTAACGTTAGTCAATGTATCACACACAGTAACATTACGTTAGTCAATGTATCACACACAGTAACGTAACGTTAGACGGCAGTCAGCAGCACCGCGTATTTTAGCCACCTACAAAAAGACAAACATAGTCAAATAAAGGTCAGTTAAAATGTATACTATATTAAGAATATGTGTACATATTGCATAGGGTCCTGACATCTAAAAAGTACAACTCTGTTCATTGTTATGTTCATATATTTGTTATGTTTTTTATGTGTACGCACACATAAACACACATACAGTATGAGATGAGATCAATGAGATAAGGTAAGAACAGGATAGAAACTGCTGTGGAACTAGTTACAATACAATATGCCATGGAAATACAATGTTAACACTTTTGTGCAAATAAGTACAGTTGCACTTGTTTTTTTTTTCAAATGTGTTTATTCTATAAAGGAATGAGTTACATGTTTAAAATGACTGGTTAATAGTGCTATTTTGAAGTGCAATGTCAGCACTATCTTTTTCCCTGCAATTTCAAATGCACTTGTTTTAATAAATAAATACAGCGTTTTAAAAGCATACACAATCTGTGTAAATATATTAGTCTGTGGTTAAATGACTTGAAAGGACTCGAAACTCAAAATGCAGGACTTGGGACTTGACTTGAGACTTTCCAGTCTTGACTTTGGACTTGACTCGGACTTGCCCTGTCTTGACTCGGGACTTGACTCGAGACTTGAGGGTAAAGACTTGAGACTTACTTGTGACTTGCAAAGCAATGACTTGGTCCCACCTCTGCTGCCTCCACACTACAACCATCCGTTTCAATACATGCGTAATCTGTTGAATCGCTTAAGCCGCTGAAATCCGAGTCTGAATCCGAGCTAATGTCGCTATACCTTGCTGTTCTATCTGCCATGTTTGTTTGTATTGGCATCACTGTGTGACGTCACAGGAAAATGGACGAGTGTATACAACGATGGTTAAAATCAGGCAGTTTGAAGCTTTTTTTAGGGATATTGCGTGATGGGTAAAATTTTGAAAAAAACTTCGAAAAATAAAATAAGCCACTGGGAACTGATTTTTAATGGTTTTAACCCTTCTGAAATTGTGATAATGTTCCCCTTTAACCCCGAGAAAATGCACCAAAAATAATGTTATAATATTATTGATGTATTGTGATTTGTATTTCACACTGATGATAATACTATGTGTATCGGCTAATATCTACTTTAAACAAATTTTTATGTGAATACTCTTATTTAAGTGCTTAATGGCAGGCAATATAATTACTTAAAATCATATTCTGGGCATTTTATATTAATTTGGGGGGCCATTCAACAGTCTTGTGTATGAGGGCCCAGAATTTTCTTTTTTGTATTACTTTATATTGTAGTGTGTACAATACATTATTCACACGGAATCAATGTGTGCACCAGATTTTGCTAACAGCTAATTTCCATCTGTAGTCCTTAATTTGACACCTTTTGATACACATGGGAGAAAACAAAAGACGCAACCACCAAAAACAACAAAAGGACGATTTATAAAACATCTACTCACATAGAAAAGCATACAACACAAAAGAGCAACACGTACTGAAAACACATCACACGTGAGCCCTAACACATCAACAAATCTCTTCTCACAATCCCCCGTTATTCAAATGGAGACCTATATAACTGTTCAATTAATAAATGCGTATGCTGGAGTGTATAAGTCATAATACCTGTCTGTCTCTGGGCGGAAGTGAGACCTACATGACATTATGGACACTTTTCCCATGCGCGCTCATTTTTATCCACTTTTTTTCAATGTTTTTAATCCATTTTTATGAGAGTGTTTACCCTCTTAACGCACAGGTTAACTTTTTAACTCATAACTGGAAGATTACTTTTTCACAATCGGACTCGTGAATCTGTTAGCGGCAACGATGGATAAAGACGACGCCATCTCACACGAAATGCTAGTTAAAAAGATGTCTCACTTGCAAGTCATGCACGACGACGCAAGATCAAAAGAGCAACTACTGAAAAAGATCGCTGACCTGCAGGAAGACACACAACGCATGTCAGACGAGATGCAGAGGAAGGACTCACTCTTTGCCACACTCAAGTCTCGTCTCCCGGCGATGGCCTGCTGGCTGGAAACATGAAAGACCGGTGAGCCCTCCTCTGCAAATGGAGACACAGTCCTCTGGGACCCGTCCTCTTCCTGCCAGCGACCTCCGTGTTCCACTCCAAGCAAGGGGCTCCCTGGACAGAGGTGGTCGTTCGCGGAGCGGGATTCACCTTGCGACTCCTCCTCTCCTGAGCTTGTCACTCTACAACAAGTACACGCCTCTGTCCGTGAGCGAGAAGCAGGCCGCCCGTGACCTGCCCCAGGAAGCTACACCTATCCCCCGTGCCACAGACACTGCAGCCTTCCCTCCACTAACGGGTTTCTGCGCTTCAGCAGACGTATGTCCACCAGATGGCCGTCGATCGCCGCCGCGCACTTTCTTCTCCTTCCAGGAGGCGATGCGTTGGCATTCCACCTGGTCCCCTCACCTGATGATGGACCACTGCTGCGGGAGGTGGGGTACCTGAGCCAGCTTACCCTCCTGATAATCAAACGGACATTCCCACAACCCTCATTATTGGTGATTCCATCGTGCGGCACGTCCGCATGATTCAGGTTCACCCTGTCGTTTTCCGGTGCCACTGAAAATATCGGACATCCTAAAATCCCACCGACGATGACAATGATCATCCACGCAGGGACAAACGACATCCGTCGGCAGCAGTCCGAACTCCTTAAGCAAGACTTCATCCACCTCCTCAACACTGTCCCACAGTTGCAGGTCAACACTTTCATCTCCGGTCCCACCCCCACCTACGGCAGAGGGATAGGAAGCTTCAGCAGGCTGTTTAGCAGGCTGTTTAGCCTCAACACCTGGCTCTCATCTGCGACAACTTTGATGTGTTTTGGTAAAGACGCCATCTCTATGGGCCAGATGGAATCCATCAAACAAGAGCTGGATCCTGCACGTTGTCTGCCAACCTGGCATTTGGCGTGCTGTATGCCAATCCCCCCACACCTGCACCAGTTCAAATGTCTGTCATTGATTGATGTCCCCAAGGTCCTAGATCGCACACACTCAGGTCCACCTCCGACCACCATACACACGTCACTGGACTTGGACCTGTCATTCACAACAACACTTCACACATCCCTGCCATCATTACAACACGTGAGTACACCAAACACCTTGATACACATTCTGGCATCTTTCACTCTCTCAAAAATCTTCCAAAACAACAATCCACTTCTCCACCTGTCACCATCAACATGGCACTTTTAAACATTCGCTCCCTTTTAAACAGAACTTTTAATGAATGATATGATTTTAGACAAAAAGTTAGACTTTCTTCTTTTAACTGAAACATGGCTTGGCACTGACGCACCTGTTGTTCTATACCGAGACTTCCCCACCAAATTTTAACTTTTTGTTTTCTACTGGAGGGGGCAGAAGAGGAGGGGGTGCTGCATAATTTTTAAATAAATCACTGACCTCAAATGGAGCGTCTTTTAACAACAATTACACATAATTTGAACAGCATGCCTTTGTTTTTAGCAGTCCCCCCATTCTGTGTTTACTGTTTATAAATTGTCCCGAGTGTGTGAATGTGAGTGTGAATGTTGTCTGTCTATCTGTGTTGGCCCTGCGATGAAGTGGCGACTTGTCCAGGGTGTACACCGCCTACTGCCTGAATGCTGCTGAGATAGGCTCCAGCACCCCCACGACCCCGAAAGGGACAAGCGGTAGAAAATGGATGGAAGGATGACTCCTCAGATTTTTTATCCAGAGAGTTTGTAAACGTTTTAAATTGTTTTGATTTTAAGCAGTATGTCACACAGCCGACTCACAACGCGGGACACACCCTGGACTTGGTCATAAGCCATGGCCTGTCCATTGGCGTGTCATCTGTTGTTGACCTGGCTGGTCTGACCACTATTGTGCGTTTTTTAATATCACCAGCAGGGGCCCCCTGTGAAAACAGTGAGGAAATGCTAGCTAACTTTCGAAGTGGCTGCAAATTTTATTGAGATTTTACAGCACGCTCCTGCTGAAATTTTACCTGAATGATGCGACATCATCGTTGATCGTTTTAACAGTGAACGGAAATCAACTTAGGACTCAGTAGCTCCACTTTTAACAAAAACAATCAAAACAAAACCTACACCTACGTGGAGAAACAAGGAACAATTAAAGCTGGAAGCAGCGTTGGACGGGACTGACTTTGACGGCACATAAAATCTAAACCGGAGCAGTAATTGAAACTCTTTGGTTAACTTTTAATCAGAAGGGTTCAATCTCTCTCCTTTGCTAGTTTGAAGCCGACACGAAAAACGCGCTCAGAGGAGATAATGTTTGAAAAAATGTGACCGGTTTTTACAAAACTTTTGTTTTGAAGGGGGGATTGCAAACTTCCTGTTGATTTTCTCTGGGGGTTGTCTGTGTATGAAATGTAGGTCTAAGCGAGACCTACATAGAGGTTTTTGTTTCATGTCTCTACAACATTTCTACTGGAAGTTACAGGCAGTTTTGTCTGAGTTTTCTACCTAGGAGCAGTTGTGTCTGTGTTTTCTTCCTAGGGGGCACTAGAGCGCAATTTTGAGTTTTGGGGTTTGGTTTTTTTTATTAGATGGCAATTTTTGCCAGTCCTGATGTGTGTGTAAAATATGGTGAGTTTTGAAGCATGTTAAGGGGGTCAAATTAAAGCTCAAAGAGGCGGCGGAATAATAATAAAACCTTACAAATACAATAGGGTCCTCTGTCCCAAAGGGACATTGCGGTCCCTAATTACGTCAGTTAAAAATAAATTGCAGGAGTGCGGAGAAGAGATGGCAGAAATCCAAATTAACAATACAGTATTTGATTTTATGTCAACAAATGAAGACTTACAATAACACAGTCAAACAGGCCAGAATTCAACATTACTCACAACTCATCACAGATGTAAAAGCAACCCCCATTCCTCTTCTCCACTTTTTCTATTTTAACAAGTACACATTTTAATAAAGCTTTTAAAACAACCTCAGACGCTCTTTGCGAGGACTTTGCGGACCACTTCAGAACTTGTTTGTCTACACATTATGTGTCCTGTGATGGACTTGTTACCAGTCCAGGGTGTACCTCGCCTGTCGTCTGAAGTCAGATAGGATAGGTTCCGGCTCACACATGACTTATGTTTTAACTGAAAAAAAAACAAATCTTATTTGTAGAAAAACGTATTGCCACAGACGACTGAATTTCTTGAGTTCTAAGTTCCACCTTCATGAGATGCTCAATGAGATGGCTGAGCTCAAAGAACTAAAAGGTGTACCTCACAGAGATTTCTACAACGTCAGAAAGGTTGGTAAGCTTCTGGCAATGCATTCGCCATCCCGTTGCTTTCATTTCCCAACCAGTGCACTGACATTTTGCTTCCCACCCAGGTGGATACACACATCCATGCAGCTGCATGCATGTCTCAGAAGCACCTGTTGACCTTCATACAGAAAACATGCAACACAGATTCAGACCGTGTGGTTATGGAAAAGGCTGGTCAGAAGATCACTCTTCAACAGGTGTTCCACAGTCTCAACATGGACCCCTACGACCTTACTGTGGACTCCCTGGATGTACATGCTGTAAGGAAACGATACCACTGCTTTATGGATTAATATACACACTGACAGCACGGTGAACAGGGGTTAGTGTGTGCGCCTCACAATACGATGGTCCTGGGTTCGATCCTGGGCTCGGGATCTTTCTGTATGGAGTTTGCATGTTCTCCCTGTGACTGTGTGGGTTCCCTCCGGGTACTCCGGCTTCCTCCCACCTCCAAAGACATGCACCTGGGGATAGGTTGATTGGCAACACTAAATTGGTCCTAGTGTATGAATGTGAGTGTGAATGTTGTGTATCTGTGTTGGCCCTGTGATGAGGTGGCGACTTACACAGAGTGTGCCCCACCTTCCGCCCGAATGCAGCTGAGATAGGATGGATGGATGGATTAAGCTGTCCTGTCCTTAGTAACAGAAGGACCTTGAGCTGCCTCGTAAGGTTTCTGATTTAAAAACATTACATTCAGCTTCTTATTTTTATTCTTCAAAATTTGTTCAGAGAGGCAAATTCAATTAGCAAATTTCTTCTTTTGGGAAAAGGTAAGTAGAAGTCCCTTGAAGAAAAAATGTCCATTCATTTTAAATAGGGAAAAAGTCACAGAAAATGTGCGTTTGCAAGAAAAATTTGCATTTTGGGGAAAATGTTGATGGATAGCACACCTTTCCTGAATAAGATGAACATTTTGATCTATTATCGATATAAAACGGTTAAGAAATGTACTGTAGGAGAAGAAGCCAGACCAAAATTAGGCCGGAATATGAATAATAAATAGTTGAAAAGGTGGTGTAAAACTTTTCAGCATTCACACAATGATACTCCAGGTCAAAAATAATGTTTTTTTTGCCAAAAATGTTTCTTACTCACAACCTAATTAACTATGCTAAAATGGTGCTTAAAACATTACTTGTTTCTATTTATTATATTTAGACAAAACTTCGATTTTTCGATTGTGTGTGTGTGTGTGTGTGTGTGTGTGTGTGTGTGTGTGTGTGTGTGTGTGTGTGTGTGTGTGTGTGTGTGTTGAAATTCCAACAGGGGAGGCAAACATTCCACCGTTTTGATAAATTCAATTCCAAGTACAACCCAGTTGGAGCCAGTGAACTCAGAGAAATCTTCCTCAAAACCGACAACCTCCTCAACGGCGAGTATTTTGCACACATTATTAAGGTAAAAAAAACATCTGCACGTATTTCAAGCCAGAAGTGTTTTTTGCCCATGTTGCATTTCCACCTTTAACTTTACAGGAAGTATCCCACGACTTGGAGGAGAGTAAATACCAGCATGCGGAACCACGCCTGTCCATCTATGGACGCTCGCCAGAGGAGTGGCAAAGTCTGGCTAAGTGGTTTATTCTTCACAAAGTGCACTCTCCCAACATGAGATGGATCATTCAAGTGCCAAGAATATAGTGAGTCAGCCTATTGTTTTACACTTTATGTAAATTCCCATTTCCTTGATGGGCATTGATTTTGTATTTTGTGTTTCAGTGACATATTTAAGTCAAAGAAGTTGGTGCCCAATTTTGCCAAGATGTTAGAGAACATATTCCTTCCTCTCTTTAAGGCAACTCTTCACCCACAGGATAACAAAGAGCTCCATGTGTTCCTCAAATATGTACGTTTTTGACATTGTTTAATCTATGATACCAATTATAATTCATCAAAGGGAGAAAGAGGGTGTTATGTAAATGGTATTATTTTATTCGTTTTTTTAATCTGTGAAATGTCTTAGCATTGAAAGCAGGCATTAAAACCAACAGACCATGGAGGATGATAAAGCCAACACACCACTTCTAAATCTGGGCGGAGGAGACAAATTTCAACTTAATGGTCAAAAATAAAAACAATCAGTTTTGTAAAGAAACAAAAAACATGCAATAGTTGCATTTTTTTTGTCGTATGTTAGTTAAAACATCAGAGATGATTAAAGTCAGTTTTCTCACCTTAACACTTTCTACTGTTTTTTTACCACCCCTTTTTTATTGCTAGTTGTTGGTATGGCTGCTTCGATTACCATTTTACTATTACCGTATTTTTCGGACTATAAGTCGCAGTTTTTTTCATAGTTTGGCCGGGGGTGCGACTTGTACTCAGGAGCGACTTATGTGTGAAATTATTAACACATTACCGTAAAATATCAAATAATATTATTTAGCTCATTCACGTAAGAGACTAGACGTATAAGATTTCATGGGATTTAGCGATTAGGAGTGACAGATTGTTTGGTAAACGTATAGCATTTTCTATATGTTATAGTTATTTGAATGACTCTTACCATAATATGTTACGTTAACATACCAGGCACGTTCTCAGTTGGTTATTTATGCCTCATATAACGTACACTTACTCAGCCTGTTGTTCACTATTCTTTATTTAGTTTAAATTGCCTTTCAAATGATTATTCTTGCTGTTGGGTTTTATCAAATAATTTTCCCCAAAAAATGCGACTTATATGTTTTTTTCCTTTTTTATTATGCATTTTCGGCTGGTGCGACTTATACTCCAGTGCGACTTATACTCCGAAAAATACGGTAACTGTGATTAAATATGTCATGGTTATTTAATCGCAAAGGTTGCACAACACCGGGTGTTTCAGTTCTTCTCACTCGCTATAAATGGACACAATACGCTGGTACGTTATTTTTGGCGCAACCTGCACAGAACAAAAATCAAAGTTACACCAGCAGTGAACGCGCTTTTTTGCACCTATAGAGAGGCATGCTTGCATGCTACATTAGTTAAAAATGACAGCAGAACAAAGCAGCAAACTTTTCTTATCCCAAAAAAGCAGAAGTTGGCAGTGTGGAAACATTTTGGATACTTAAAACATGACCAGGCAGTCATTGAGGACGATGGCTCACCCATTTGCAAAACCTATTAAAAGGAAGTCGCGGTTAAATGGTCAAATACGCCTAATATGGTGCAGCTTTACACATCAAAATAAAGGTAAAACATAATATGTTAGTGGCAAGTTACTTAATGAATAATTGAGTCGGTAGGGGAAGTTAAAAATAAACTTACAATCAAGAGCTTAGTGTTGAGTCAGTTCAGTGTAAACAAACAGCAACAGGTCCTCCTCATTCCGTGACCATTGAACGTAAGCACTTGCTTCTTCCTGTCTGTGTTGAATACACTAATGGCATTGTGTGTTGATATACATATTATAGGTAGCAGTGCTGGAATTAATCAACAGGCTGACCAGAAAATATTACAAGTATACCCTTAAATTTACCATGAATACATTAAGTAATGAGGATATACAATATCCTCAAGTAGAATACAAAACCCAAAACCAGTGAAGTTGGCACGTTGTGTAAATTGTAAATAAAACAGAATACAATGATTTGCAAAACCTTTTCAACTTATATTCAATTGAATAGACTGCAAAGACAAGATACTTAACGTTCGAACTGGTAAACTTTGTTATTTTTTGCAAATATTAGCTCATTTAGAATTTGATGCCTGTAACATGTTCCAAAAAAGCTGGCACAAGTAGCGAAAAAGACTGAGAAAGTTGAGGAATGCTCATCAAACACTTATTTGGAGCAACCCACAAGTGAACAGGCTAATTGGGAACAGGTGGGTGCCATGATTGGGTGTAAAAGCAGCTTCCATGAAATGCTCAGTAATTCACAAAAAAGGATGGGGCGAGGGTCACCACTTTGTGAACAAATGTGTGAGCAAATTGTCGAACAGTTTAAGAACAACATTTCTCAACGAGCTATTGCAAGGAATTTAGGGATTTCACCATCTACGGTCCATAATATCATCAAAAGGTTCAGAGAATCTGGAGAAATCACTGCTCGTAAGCGGCAAGGCCGAAAACCAACATTGAATGCCCGTGACCTTCGATTCCTCAGGCGGTACTGCATCAAAAACCGACATCAGTGTTTAAAGGATATCACCACATGGGCTCAGGAACACTTCAGAAAACCACTGTCAGTAACTACAGGTCATCGCTACATCTGTAAGTGCAAGGTAAAACTGTACTATGCAAAGCCAGAGCCATTTATCAACCACACCCAGAAATGCCGCCGGCTTCGCTGGGCCCAAGCTCATCTAAGATGGACTGATGCAAAGTGTAAAAGCGTTCTGTGGTCTGATGAGTCCACATTTCAAATTATTTTCGGAAACTGTGGATGTCGTGTCCTACGGACCAAAGAGGAAAAGAACCCTCCTGACTGTTATAGGCGCACAGTTCAAAAGCCAGCATCTGTGATGGTAAGAGGGTGTATTAGTGCCCAAGGCATGGGTAACTTACACATCTGTGACAGCAACATTAATGCTGAAAGGTACATACAGGTTTTGGGACTTTTTCATGGACGCCCCTGCTTATTTCAGCAAGACAATGCCAAGCTACATTCTGCACGTGTTACAACAGCGTGACTTCATAGAAAAAGAGTGTGGGTACTAGACTGGCCTGCCTGTAGTCCAGACCTGTCTCCCGTTGAAAATGTGTGGCGCATTATGAAGCCTAAAATACCACAACGGAGACCCCGAACTGTTGAACAACTTAAGCTGTACATCAGGCAAGAATGGGAAAGAATTCCACTTGAAAAGCTTCAAAAATTGGTCTCCTCAGTTCCCAAAAGTTTAGAGTGTTGTTAAAATGTGCCAACTTTTTTGCAATGTGTTGCTGCCATTAAATTCTAAGTTAATGATTATTTGCAAAAAATATAAAAATACGTTTCTCGGTTCGAACATTAAGTATCATGTCTTTGCAGTCTATTCAATTGAATATAAGTCGAAAAGTATTTGCAAATCTTTGAATTCTGTTTTTATTTACGATTTACCCAACGTGCCAACTTCACTGGTTTTGGGTTTTGTAAGATATTTATTTGGAGCACCTGCTCGTCAACAACTAGCTTTAAACATACACCTCAATAAATAAATATCATTAGGTTTTAATAATATTAAAGTATAATAATAATAATAATAAAGTTTAATAATGGAAAAATATTGAGAACCACTTGTCTGAAAGATAATCAATGAATATATGAAAAAGACTGGTAGAAATGTGTGATTTCTAATGATTCTCGTATCCTGGTTCTAGTCAGTGCTCAGGCAGCAGCATTTTGGAACAGTGAGAAAATCTTTAGGTGCATGTGTGTGGAGCATCCTGTTATTTGAAAGTCAAAATTATCCAGCCTGGTTTGAAAGATGATCAGTTGATTATTGCGATGATGAAATGAGAAGATTCCTTCAGTGATCAATCCAAATTTTGGCATATATTTCACAACAATACAAGAAGTTATCTATAAATATTGATATTCTGATTGTATATTGCTGCTTCTTCTCCTCCATCCCCTGCAGGTGTCAGGCTTTGACAGTGTAGATGATGAGTCCAAGCACAGTGATCACATGTTCTCATTCAGGAGCCCCAAACCTGAAGAGTGGACTGGAGATGACAACCCTCCGTACAGCTACTATCTCTTCCACATGTATGCAAACATCATGGTGCTCAACAATCTCAGAAAGTAAGAGCTCATTCTTTTCACATGTTGTGAATTTCTTCATATTCATATTAGCTTGTGTTTGTCCATAGAGAGCATGGCCTGAGCACCTTCCAGTTCCGCCCACACTGTGGAGAAGCTGGATCAATCACACATTTGGTGTCGGCCTTCCTCACCGCAGACAACATCTCACATGGACTCAACTTGAAGAAGGTATTATGTACTTTTGGAGACGCATGCTAAACACTACTCAACATGTAACAAACACAATTGTTGTTTAGGCTAACATTTGTCATTATGGCCAACTTAGAGCCCCGTGCTTCAGTATCTGTACTACTTGGCCCAAGTACCCATTGCAATGTCGCCACTGAGCAACAACAGCCTGTTCCTGGAATACTCCAAGAACCCTCTACGAGAGTTCTTGCACAAGGGCCTCTGTGTGTCCTTATCTACAGATGACCCCATGCAGTTCCACTACACCAAGGTAATATCTATGCCATAACATTCAGATCACTAATCAATTAGTATGTTAGGCGGGTGTGCATTTTTTGTCCTGTGCAGCCACTCAGGCAAATCATATCGTTGATGTAGATGCCCATATCTGCTGTAAATAAATACATAAATGGGTTATACTTGTATAGCGCTTTTCTACCTTCAAGGTACTCAAAGCACTTTGACAGTATTTCCACATTCACACACTGATGGCGGGAGCTGCCATGCAAGGCACTAACCAGCAGCCATCAGGAGCAAGGGTGAAGTGTCTTGCCCAAGGACACAACGGACACGACTAAGATGGAAGAAGGTGGGGATTGAACCCCAGTAACCAGCAACCCTCCGATTGCTGGCACGGCCACTCTACCAACTTCGCCACGCTGTCCCTGTACAGATTTACTTTGCAAAAGTGAAGTGTGGGATACTTCTCTTGTTGCCTTATTTGTATTGGACTTTATTAAATTGGACCAAAGTAGGAGGTAATAGAAAGAAGAAAAAAAGGAAGGCATAGGGGGAAATTGCGGGTTGAAGTTAAAGTCCCAACGATCGCATTTTTATAGTCTTTGGTATGACTCGGCTGGGGGTTTGAACTCACGACCTTCCTGTCTCAGGGCGGACACTCTAACCACAAGGTCACTGAGACTGTATTTAAATGATAGCAAAGAAGCAATTAGTGAAGTAAACATTAATACCACAGAAATGACAATGAACATTATTGCACTACAACGGGAACAATAAACCAGAAACAGCAATATTGATAATAAATAATAATATTAATAATAATTACCTCTATTTTTAACAATACAATTGTTTCAAATGCAGCAATACATACAGTACAGGTCAAAAGTTTGGACACACCTCCTCATTCAATTGTAGATTGTCACTGAAATCATCAAAACTATGAATGAACACATGTGGAGTTATGTACTTAACAATAACTGAAAACATGTTTTATATTCTAGTTTCTTCAAAATAGCCACCCTTTGCTCTGATTACTGCTTTGCACACTCTTGGCATACTCTTGATGAGCTTCAAGAACATCTGTGAAGTGAAAACCCTTTCATGTGACTACCTCTTGAAGTAATCAGAGCAAAGGGTGGCTATTTTGAAGAAACTAGAATATAAAACATGTTTTGAGTTATTTCACCTTTTTATATATATATGTATATATATATATATATATATATATATATATATATATATATATACACATAATTAGGGCTGTCAACCTTAATGCGTTAACATTTGTGATTAATAAAAATAAATGATTGCGTTAGCAAATATGAATTTGATAACGCGAAAAGATTAAATGAAAAGATTAAGTGAAAATATTAATCACTTCCGGGTTAAAGGAAGACGCGCGCATTTGTTACACAGTCTGTGAATGCAAGGAGGAGCTTTCACAGACTGTGTGGTTAAAACTAAGGTAACTTGTTGGTAGTGCAGTGACAAATGTTTTATAATCGGCGCAAATCAAGTTTAAAATTCCATCTTAAAGCGAAACACGTACTTCAGGATAGAGCTGACAATCTTGTCAATCCTCTTGATGACTTTCTTTTGTCTACTAGCAACAAATCTTGTGACTTTTCCCTGGAATATTGGAGACATTTTTGTGTCTTGGAGTCTCTGAGGTGAAAGCAAGCAGCAGTCATCGTCCTCAGCGAACAGTGACGGCTGCTGCCAGTCAGCTGGTGCTGCTGCATCGATAGCTACATGCTAGCATGAATGTTAGCTCCATTGACAACAAGAATGCTACGCTGGCAAAATGTACTGATTCAATGTTGTCAACAAAAGTACCACAGTTAAGTTAAAGGCCTACTGAAACCCTCTACTACCGACCACGCAGTCTGATGAAATCTTAACATTGCAACACATGCCAATACGGCCGGGTTAGCTTACTAAAGTGCAATTTTAAATTTTGCGCGAAATATCCTGCTGAAAACGTCTCGGTATGATGACGTCAGCGCGTGACGTCACGGATTGTAGAGGACATTTTGGGACAGCATGGTGGCCAGCTATTAAGTCGTCTGTTTTCATCGCAAAATTCCACAGTATTCTGGACATCTGTGTTGGTGAATCTTTTGCAATTTGTTCAATGAACAATGGAGACAGCAAAGAAGAAAGCTGTAGGTGGGAAGCGGTGTATTGTGGCAGGTGTTGTGCCGGATAACGCACCCCCGCCGAAGAATGCACCCCTTGACTGTTGTGCCGGATAACACAGCCGGTGTTTCATTGTTTACATTCCCGGAAGATGACAGTCAAGCTTTACCATTGGCCTGTGGAGAACTGGGACAACAGAGACTCTTACCAGGAGAACTTTGAGTTGGATGCGCAAACGCAGTACCGTGAGTACGCATGCAGCTGCGGCTTCCAAACATTTGATCGCTTGCCCGTATGTGCGTGCCGCTATGTGCATGTCACGTACGTAACTTTGGGGACTTTGGGGAAATATATGTGCTGTATGAACTTTGGGGTGGTGAACGGTACTTTGGGCTGTGGGATTGAGTGTTGTGCAGGTGTTTGAGTTGTATTGGCGGGTTATATGGACGGGAGGGGGGAGGTGTTTGTTATGTGGGATTAATTTGTGGCATATTAAATATAAGCCTGGTTGTGTTGTGGCTAATATAGTATATATATATCTTGTGTTTATTTACTGTTTTAGTCATTCCCAGCTGAATATCAGGTCCCACCCGCCTCTCACAGCATCTTCCCTATCTGAATCGCTCCCACTGCCCTCTAGTCCTTCACTCTCACTTTCCTCATCCACAAATCTTTCATCCTCGCTCAAATTAATGGGGAAATCGTCGCTTTCTCGGTCCGAATCGCTCTCGCTGCTGGTGGCCATGATTGTAAACAATGTGCAGATGTGAGGAGCTCCACAACCTGTGACGTCACGCTACTTGCCTGCTACTTCCGGTAGAGGCAAGGCTTTTTTATCAGCGACCAAAAGTTGCGAACTTTATCGTCGATGTTCTCTCCTAAATCCTTTCAGCAAAAATATGGCAATATCGCGAAATGATCAAGTATGACACATAGAATGGACCTGCTATCCTCGTTTAAATAAGAAAATCGCATTTTAGTAGGCCTTTAAACATATGCCTTTGCTAACCTGACAGCCACCGCATGCAGGACATTGAACACCTGTGAAGACCAAGTCCTGCAAGAATAAACCACCTGTACAAAACAAACAAGAGCATAAAGATGCAACTATGAGCTGAATCTGAATTTATTTTGCTTCCTGGAGAACGTTGGACATCTGTAAGTAATCACAACAAGCTGGGGTACATTGTACCAAAAAAAGAGATCAGCATGGTCATCTGAAAAAGGGAAACACGCTTGTTTTCACAAGCGCTTGTGTTCATTCATAAATTTAACAAAAGATTGAGCCTATAACCCGGCACACAGTAGCCTACAGGAAAACGCGGTCTTCGTTATACTTCCATAACTTGTTTTGTGTCGCAAACAGAACTGCCAGGCAGAGTATGGCGTGAGGCAGGAATAAATAGCTCAGCATCCTGGTTTGTTTCTTTGTTGCCATGGTACTGAATGCTGATTGTCACCTGCCTCTGATTAGTGGTCGGGACGCTCACAAGCTCCCGGTCACTAATCAGAGGCAGGTGGCAATAATCATCATTCAGCACCCATGGCAACAAAGAAACAAACCAGGATGCTGAAACAGAACTAAATCAACAACTAAGGAAAAACTAAACAAAACAAAACATGAATAATACGAAAAACAATGTTATAGAATGTATTGCAAACAACTGCAGTAGTTTTATGAAGTGATGTAATAATAATGTGCAAAATGTACCTTAGAGAGTGTACTTCCACGGTATGTTCCTTTCAACTAGAGATGCGCGGATAGGCAATTTATTTCATCCGCAACCGCGACAGAAAGTCGTCAACCATCCGCCATCCACCCGATGTAACGTTTGATCAGAACTGCATCCGCCCGCCATCCGCCCGTTGTTATATATCTAATATTAATTTAAAAAAAAAAAAAAGGTTGAAAACTACGCGAATTGCACCTTGTGCAGACAAGATTTTTCGATCGGACACGGAGGAATTAGCGATGTAAAAGACCACGTTGGGACAAAAAAACACAAGTCTAATGCCGTTGCTAGCGATACAAGTGGAAAACTTTCAACGTTTTTCGTCGCCCAAACAGATTCTTTGGATGTGATAAATGCCGAAGTTTTATTTACGGAGGCAATAATTGAGCATGGACTTCCAATCGCACTGGCTGATCACATGGGACAGTTAATAATGTAATGCAACCTTTAAAAATCATTACGCGGTGATCGCGATCCCAAAAATAAACTTTTCTTGCATGATAATGTCCAGAAAAATTCGCTTTATATTACTATAGAGTCCTTTTAACGAATGAGTTTGATGGTTTATCACAAACCTTAAATGAAAGAAGTCCTTTGTTCTCCTGCAGCATGGCCTTGCTTTGTGTTTGGTGCGCCATCCTGTCGGCTGTATTTCACAGCACGACATACTGTTAAAAGTGTTTATACTATTTATACTTTCAGTTAACAAATTGAAGTCTTGTGAAAGGTTGACAGGATAACTGGCATTAACTGTCAAAATAATTTCAAACTATTGAAGTTAGCTTACAGAATAAACATGTCAATCAACCCATATGATTTTTGCTGTAATATTTTTGTTTTGAAAAGTCACTGTGACTGATAGAAAAGTGATGGTTTTAGCAACATTTTAACCTGTCTGAATGCTAATAATCATTTTGCGAGCAAGCAGGTAAGCTGCGCGGGCGGAGCGCGCGGAGTGACCCATGTTACGAGCCCCCGGCCACGGGGGTGGCGGGCAGGTAAGCTGCTTACCTGCTGCGCGTGACGCCGGCCGCGGCGAACGCGGACGAGGCGGGGTGTCGGTGCGGTGGGCGCGGTAGTGACCCTGGACGTGCGTCGGGCCCTTCTCGCGGATCGCCTCAGCTACGGCTCCCGGTGGGGCCCTCTCGGGGGAAGGAGCCTCGGTCCCGGACCCCGGCGAGGCGTCCCTCCGCTCCGTAAAAGTGTCCATCTCTTTTTTTTTTTTTCTTCTGTTGTGGCATATGCTGCAGGTGCCTGCTCGTTTTTCGTATGTGGGTAACAACATTTAACTATTTATATATATTTCCCAATTGGTTTAACTGCCACCCGCAAAAAAAAAAAAAAAAAAAAAAAAAAAAAAAATATCTAATTAATCCGCCCGACCCGACCCGCGAGCGGATAAAATCTTATTTTTTTAAATTTCATCCGCCCGATCCGCGGATAATCCGCGGACTCCGCGGTTGTGTCCGCAAACCGCGCATCTCTACTTTCAACCTCTTCTCCGTCAAGCACACCATCAGCAGTTTTTCTTTATTATCATGGATAAATGTTCTCATTCTGCTTCAGTACACAAAGTTGGTGACAGTCTCTATCATGTTTTTGATTCTTTCTTTCAAAATATTGTCCACTTCTTCTCAGCACCCACACTCACTTTCTTCCTTCCTATAATTGGAAAAACAAAGGTATGTCGATCTCCAGCTATAAGCTAATGCTAGGGAGTAAGACCGGATGTTGTGAGCGGATCTTACGGAGTTCACTGTGACATTTGCTACGCCAACTAATGGCGGGGATGCTTTTAACTAAAATTTTTGCTTGCAACTTAAAGCATAATTTATCTCAAAACTCTCTTTGGTAGGGGAACTTTAAAGTTGAGGTATTACTGTACAATATTTCATTTTCTCTTTTCACTGTTTGAAAAAAGAAGAAAAAAGTTTGGTTCTAACTTTTTATTTTGGTGGAATGAAGTGGTCGTGTCTTGAAGCAATCAAGACAAATAGAGAGCGCTACTCGGCTGCAACCAGCAGAGGTTCTGTTGATTCTGTCTCAACTTAATTTAGAATTGTGGATAAAAAAGATGAAAAAACATGAAGTCTGCGAGGGGCTACACCAGGGGTCTGGAAACGTTATTATAAAGAAAGACATTTTGCCGCCTCTTCCACTGAAGGAAAACAGCATGAAGCCGCAAATCGTAATACAGCTTATAAACTTTCAAACGTTTTCATCTTTTTTTCTTTGTTTCTTTTACAGGAAAACCAATTTGATCATGAGAAATTAAACTCTTAGTTAGTCTACCCATGGGGTTGCACACTCGAGAAGCTGAACGGAACACACAGGTTCCAGTCTCTTTTTACTTGCCTTCCTTGCACCTCAGAACTCAAGCCTGTGTGCACATTCACTGTCTTACAGACAGCCAGAAATTATAGAACTATTTTCAGTGGCCTAGTGGTTAGAGTGTCGGCCCTGTGATCGGTAGGTCGTGAGTTCAAACCCCGGCCGAATCATACCAAAAACGTAAAAAATGGGACCCATTACCTCCCTGCTTGGCACTCAGCATCAAGGGTTGGAATTGGGTTGAATCACCAAAATGATTCCCGAGTGTGGACACCGCTGCTGCTCACTGCTCACCTCACCTCCCAGGGGGTGGAATAAGGGGATGGGTCAAATGTAGAGGGTAATTTCACCACACCTAGTTTGTGTGTGACTATCAGTGTTACTTTAACTTTAACTTTTTAACAAGTAGGCAGCATCGTCATGCAGCAGCATCATTCTGCTCAATACAACACGGACATAAAAACAGGAGTTCAGAACATCCAAATGGAAATGAATGGAACTAAACAAGCCATAGTTCCATTGTGCCAATATTTGTTTTTATGTAATTTTTTTATTTATAGTATTTTATTCTGGCCTGATAGTGTTTTTATATTATATCATTTTTATCCTGAACTTTGAGTACATTTGCAATTTATAATCTTACCAAATGTTTTTTATTACTTGTACTTGTAGTAGATCTTTACTCTGCATGACTCTCCCAGTATGTTTATCAGACGTCCTGATAAAAGCCTTGCTGGCTGCCAAACAAGTTTACCTTTGGGTACCAATATAGTAACCTCACTTAATTCTTATTTACCTCCATTGTCAAGTGTGGAGATTATTCCTAATCAGGTCATTTTATTTCATCCCGGATATATCACATCACGCAATATGATTTGTGTTTTTGAGTTAGGTTTCTTATTTATGTCGTATATCTAATTGCGGCAGCACGGTGGAAGAGGGGTTAGTGCGTCTGCCTCACAATACGAAGGTCCTGAGTAGTCTTGGGTTCAATCCCAGGCTCGGGATCTTTCTGTGTGGAGTTTGCATGTTCTCCCAGTGACTGCGTGGGTTCCCTCCGGGTACTCCGGCTTCCTCCCACCTCCAAAGACATGCACCTGGGGATAGGTTGATTGAAAACACTAAATTGGCCCTAGTGTGTGAATGTGAGTGTGAATGTTGTCTGTCTATCTGTGTTGGCCCTGCGATGAGGTGGTGACTTGTCCAGGGTGTACCCTGCCTTCTGCCCGATTGTAGCTGAGATAGGCTCCAGCGACCCCAAAGGGAATAAGCGGTAGAACATGGATGGATGGATATCTAATGGCTCAAGTCCGATCGCGAGAGCATGCTGCTGATCACAGAAAAACACAGCTTTTTCCACTTTTGTTATCTCAACCTTGGTCGAGGTCTGCATGAATAATTTTCCATATGAAAAGGTTAAGTCTGATGAACTGTTTTTTCTCATATAGGAGCCGTTGATGGAGGAGTTCGCTATAGCCGCTCAGCTGTGGAAGCTCAGCACATGTGACGTGTGTGAAATCGCCAGAAACAGTGTGCTGCAAAGTGGACTGTCTGACCAGGTACGCACTATCATTTTGTTTCTTTTTCATTCATCACTTGGATCATTACATAATTACTTTTTCATGGGCAGGAAAAAAAACACTTCATAGGAGTTAACTATCTTAAAGACGGACCCGAGGGTAACGACATCCGCCGCACCAACGTGGCCCAGATCCGCATTGCCTACAGACACGAGACTCTGTGCAATGAACTCAGCTTTCTTGTGGACGCTGTCAAGTCTGAAGCAATGAACTCTGCGGTGTGAATACATCCAATAACTCATATACATTGTTTATTAAGCGCCAGTATCTGCAATGCAATCAAAGAAATATGCTGTCATATGATCTCAAGCTAGCAAGAAGAAAACTTTGCAAAGTATGAGACAGGCCTCCCCAGGCAGGAGGTGTGCTGACCAGGTCAAACGTGTGCACACAGAGTGTGTACGTGTCAGTGCTGCTTTGAAACAGATACTGTATGTCCTTTACTGTTCACACAAGGCACACAAAGGAACCTGCTGAGCAAGCTTTGCACACATTCATTTTGGACAAATGTGATTGCACAAATACACAATGTCTTGTTTGTCCTGAAACTGTCACTTATTGCATGTACAGTACTTGAAGTATCGAAACCAAGGGGCTCCATCTTTTGTAGAGCTACTTTGACAAAAACAAATAGTTGTAGTATTTATGCGACTGGCAACATTTAAATACTAATTCATTTGTGATTTATGTTACCACCCATACAGTGCAATCATTCTTTTAACGCTATTTTTTTGCTAATCTGTCTAAATTGAATAGCAATTAAAATAGTATTTGACCCTTTACTGAGTTACTCAAAATCAGGTGGAAAGCTACAGCTGTTGGAGACCCCTGATTTAAACAATTACAATCAGTTCACATGCATTCAATAGACAAGTGCAATTAAAAAAATAATGGTGGTGCAAAATCACATGATATCACACGTGGTAAAAACAACCAACTCAGCAGTCGAGACGCCATTATTTTAGTTTAGCCATTCATCTTCCGTGTTGTCCTGTCGTCTTTCTCTGCGATCTTCACACTTGTCCACTCTTGGGTCTCTACATAGTCCCCCTCTTGGTTTGGCTCACCTGTCCGAAAGCTCTTCTTTCTATTCACAAACACAATAATGACATCGTGTCATACAACATTATGACCACATATAGAATCAAATACAGGATTTGTATTGGAATGCTTGACAAATTTCAGTTTTGATTGATACTGTCTCACAGTTATCAACCATATTTGCTGGTGTCATGGTGATTGGAGAAGTTTTTTTTTCTGTTTTTTTTTACTTGAGGCAAATTAAGTACTAAAATCTGTGATATATTAAGAACTGTTTTAACAAAAATAAGTATGATTTTTGCTTCGATGTCCCATTTTGCAGTGCATAATGTCTGTCCAATTTTATTTCTGTTCATGTTTTGTTGCCATCCAATTCCTGTCAAATAAAACTCACATTTTGAAGTATGCAAAGACAGCAATTGCGAGCAGGAGGACAGCACACATTGAGGTGATGAGCACTACTTTTCCTGCAACAGTCAAATATCACATGTCAGAATTTGATGAATACAAAGTGAAAACAACGTTGTTGATATCATGAAAAGCACAGTGGCATACCTCTCCCGTAGCTTTGTTCATCTCCGACTACACGAGCCAGCTCTGCCCCATCCAAGCTGTCCAACAACGAGAGGTCCGAAGACAAAGATAGGTTGACAGTATTGAGCAACGGAGCAAGTGTGGGATTCTGAAGGGACTCAGAGATCAAAGTCATCATTTCTTTCTCTGGCTCAGCCGCCTTATCTGTGCAGGTAAAAAAAAGAAAACAATTAAAGATAAAATACAATATGACTGGTATACATTATACTATTTTGCATTCATTTGTTTTTTGGGTTGTCAATAACCTGTAGCTGTTACTGGTTATATATGATTGATTTTTACCAAATTAATAAAAAACATGGTTTATAATGCTCAGCACTTGTATTGACTCGGAGAGATATTTTTTGTCGACAGGATAATTAATTAGTGTTACGTTACACAAAAATAGTCTGCTGAAATAAATACAATTGCATGGGTTTGATTATCAAAAACATTTGCATTATTGATGCATTTGATTCATTAAAGTCAATGGAACTTTATACTCTATTTAATAATAATGATGATGATGATAATAACAATACAAAATATTACCAACATTACAATTACTATTATTATCAATAATAACAATAATGATTGTATATTCATTATTTTTACTAATAATATTGTTTGATACTTTTAATTTATTATTTATGAGACTTTATACTTTATTCTAATAATAATAATGATGATGATAATAATAATAATAATAATTATTGTTATTATAATGATGATGATATTTATTATCAACATCATCATTATTAATATCAATAATGGTAATAATATTGATTGATGCACTAAATGTATTATTTAATGTTTTCATTAAAGTCAATGGGACTTTAGTTTATAATAATTATAATGATAATAATGTTAATAATTAGATTATTATTGTTATTAAGATGATGACAATGGTCATTTTAATAATATTTACATTTGTTTACGTAATTACCAGTTTTAAATGATGACCATCATAATCATTAACAATAATAATAGTATTGATTGATGCATTTGTTTCATTAATGATGTATTCATTATAATCAAAGGGAATTAATTTAAATAATGATGATTATTATTATTTTATGACAAAAAATTTTGTTTTAACAGCAATAGCAGAATTACCCAACATGCGCACTGTAAGTCCAATCCAACACAATCATTTTTTATATGTCAATAAAAAAAACATGATATTTTTAAATCCAGTTTAAATGCACATTGGTGAATTGTCATGCAAATATCATACCTGTTTCGTTAAAACAAAATACATCAAACTTTTTGGTAAGCGCAGCTCGCCATTGGACCAAGCCGGTCTGGTTTTGTCCACAGTTTGAAAGTGCTTTGACGCGGGGAATGACCACAAAATGCTCATCAATCCATCCAAACCTTAGGCATAAGGAACATTGAATGAATGGTCTGTTTTTCTGTAGAAATGTAAACGGTCCTTTGCGTGTGTTTTGTCTTACCTGCATGTTTCCAAACCTCCCTCCAGGGCTTCCATTACTTGGTCTTTGGAGGCGATGTTGACTCCGAGAGTTGTGCAGAGATCGCGAGCTTCCGTGATATTGAAGGCGTACTCAGGCTGGTCCAGCTCATTCAGATTAGTCACCTGGAACACGCCGGCAATGCTCTTTGCTGGGAAGACTGCAAACAGTACAAAATAAGTTAATTTTGTGATATAAGTCTATAAAAAGTTCTCAAACAGTTACCTCTGAGTTTGATTTCCTTGACTTCAGTGGAGACGGCAGAGATTGACATCGCTAAAGCGATACTAAACCAAATAGTCTTCATGGCGGCTGATGGGCAAAACAGACAAGTGTGGACAAGTGTTGAGTGCTCCGTGTGTGTGGGAGCCTAAAGACGGGGTTATATAGACTCCTCGTACTGGGCTGTGTGTGCTCTACCCATTGGCAGAGAGCAAGGAAAAGGAAAGGGAAGAAGGAAGTCAAAGGTCAAATCAAGAGCCATCAGGCTCTCCAAGAGTAAGGCCCATGAGACACGGAGACAAAAGATGTGAACAGGACACAAAAGTTCAACATGAGGCAAAAGCTGAGTTCAAAAATCGAACATGTGGATTAATGATTTATCCATCATATTTGTCCAATGGCAATAACAACTGCATTTATTTACCCATAGCCCAAATATGTAATCAGAGAGAGAATCAAAAAAAGGCATTAACGATTTTATTTTTTTAACTTTAAAAATAATTCGGAGTGCATGTGAACGTGGAAAAGAAAAATGTAGCAGCTCTCTTTGACTGCATTGTTATTTGCATCCCGGCAAAGTCACAGATATTGGGTAGGAAAGAAGAAGATTTTTATAAATCAAAATATTTCTCCAAATATAAAAACAAAATGTTTCCATTCACCCGAAGTTGGTAAATAAGGGCTGAACTGAGGTCATAAGTAACACACAAACACTCTCACTGCATTTGCACCTGCTACATCATATCATCATTACAGCGACAGAGAATAGCGTGTGTGTGCGTCTAGATCAGTGGTTCTCAACCTGGGTTCGACCGAACAAGTTAAATGTTTTATTATTATAATCAAATGACAGCAGTCATTGGTCGATCTACGTTCCCATCCTCACCTATGGTCATGAGCTTTGGGTTATGACCGAAAGGACAAGATCACGGGTACAAGCGGCCGAAATGAGTTTCCTCCGCCGGGTGGCGGGTCTCTCCCTTAGAGATAGGGTGAGAAGCTATGCCATTTGGGGGGAGCTCAAAGTAAAGCCGCTGCTCCTCCACATCGAGAGGAGCCAGATGAGGTGGTTCGGGCATCTGGTCAGGATGCCACCCGAACGCCTCCCGAGGGAGGTGTTTAGGGCACGTCCGACCGGTAGGAAGCCACGGGGAAGACCCAGGACACATTGGGAAATTAACTGTTAAAGGTTAGTACTATTAGTGGACCAGCAATTATGTGTGCTTACGGACTGTATCCCTTGCAGACTGTATTGATATATATTGATATATAATGTAGGAACCAGAATATTAATAACAGAAAGCAACAACCCTTTTGTGTGAATGAGTGTAAATGGGGGAGGGAGTTTTTTTTGGTTGGTGCACTAATTGTAAGTGTATCTTGTGTTTTTTATGTTGATTTAATTAAAAAAAACAAAAAAAAAAAAACAAACAAACAAAAAAAAAACCATACTGATAGTAAAAAAAAAAAACGACACCGATAATTTCCGATATTACATTTTAACGCATTTATCGGCTGATAATATCGGCAGGCCGATATTATCGGACATCTCTAGTTTATATTTTCAGTCTTACAAACCTAAATGAAGGAAGAAGTGTAAAGACATCAAACTAATCATGTCTTTTAAAGCATTTTGAGCACAACTTACTGTATCTGTGGCGCCACAAACCTCAGTCACCAAACCAAAACAGAAAATAGGAGGCATGCAGGTGCAACTCTAAGGTATGAAAAAACATGATGTGTATTTAAAAGTGGAAGTGTCACACGTTAGCACATTTTGTGTCGGTGACACCTGACATTGCACATGTGATCCAAATGATTTCCTCCCATGAGAAGTTGCCGAGTCATGAACATGTCCGTGATCTCAGAGTCCTGCCGTGATCCCACTTCCATGAAAACATCTCTCTGCATGTCATGACAGGACAGGAAATGACGCAAATAGTGCATTTGTGTGCCATCTTTGTGTCACTGCACTGCAAAAAGTCAGTGTTCAAAAACAAGAAAAAAAATACAAAAATTAGGGTTTTTTAACTTGAACTAAGGAAAATTATCTGCCAATAGAACAAGAAAATTTAGCTTGTCAAGACTTTCCAAAACAAGTAAAATTAGCTAACCTCAATGAAAAATACTTTAAAATAAGAATATTCTCACTAATAGCAAGTGCACTTTTCTTGATAGAAAAAAAAAATGAGACCTTTTTTCTCAATATGTTGAAAAATATTCTTAAATAAAGTAAATGCTAGTGCCATTATCTTGACATAATGATATGCGCCTGGCATTACATTTCTTGAAACCAGCAAACTTACACTAAAAACTAGTTTATTTTTCTTAATGGAAGGCAACAAGGCAACCACTTGTTACTCTCAGGGTCTACTAGTCGCTCAGGCAAATCATATTGTCTAAAATTCATTTTCCCATCGATAACATGACATCATAGCACCAAGTGCGTGCTCTTTCAGTCAATTAGTGCACGAGGAATATATATATATATATATATATATATATATATATATATATATATATACACAGCCCGGCCCCCAGCCAAAAAATGTTTTATTGTAATTTTGAATAATTTACCTGAATGTGCATGAACTATTTCTGTTCAAAATAGTTTGAAATGCCATCCATCCATCCATTTTCTACCGCTTATTCCCTTTTGGGGTCGCGGGGTGCGCTGGAGCCTATCTCAGCTACAATCGGGCGGAAGGCGGGGTACACCCTGGACAAGTCGCCACCTCATCGCAGGGCCAACACTGATAGACAGACAACATTCACACTCACATTCACACACTAGGGCCAATTTAGTGTTGCCAATCAACCTATCCCCAGGTGCATGTCTTTGGAGGTGGGAGGAAGCCGGAGTACCCGGAGGGAACCCACACAGTCAGGGGGAGAACATACAAACTCCACACAGAAAGATCCCGAGCCTGGGATTGAACCCCAGGCTACTCAGCAACTTCGTATTGTGAGGCAGACGCACTAACCCCTCTTACACCGTGCTGCCCTAGTTTGAAATGTCACATGTTAAATGTTTAAATATTAATTGTCCGTTTACTGTACTGTGCCGACTGTACTACTATATGAGTACGTATTTTCTCTTGTTTCCTTGAAAATACAACCGCAAAGTCCATTTGGCTGTCATCCGTTTTAATTATGAGACACATTTGTGTCAGTCATGATTTTTTTTTTCATGCTTGAAAAAAGAAATTATTACTTTGAAAAAGCAGTTTTATACTTGTGAGTGTTGATTATACAGCTTTACAACAGTTGATATTCTAGTTTCAAGCATGTTTTACTCAATATCGGTCATCAAATCTCAGCAACAAGCTGTAATATCTTACTGAGATAATTTAGGACCAAAACACTTAAAACAAGTAAAACACTCTAACATATCATCTGCTTAGTGAGAAGAATTATCTTATCAGACAGAAAATAAGCAAATATCACCCTTATTTGAGATATTTAATCTTACTTAGATTTCAGTTCTTGCAGTGTGAGCAATGTGAAAGGCATCATTTAGGCATAATCTTTTTATTTTTTACATCAAGTAAAATATCTCCTGTTTCTTTTTATTAATTTAATAACTTTTGAAATGTTCAAGAGAACTTTTACATATTCCGAACAAGCAAGTCTTATAGTATGACTGTATGCACTTCTACGGTCACAAAGTCTGGAGCATTGCAGCTGCTGCTTCTCTCGCTGTTTTCTTCAGTCCACATAGTTTGTGACCCAAATAAATGCGCTTACTCGTGGATTTTCTTTTTGTTTGTATTTGAAAATGACCTCCGAGACCTGCCACTTCTGACTCCCATTCCCTCCTAGATTACTCTCATCGTCTCACTTTTGTATTGTTTGTAGGATGAATCCATCAAGTGTCCGTGACCTTGCAGAGAATGTTATCTGCCAGATGATTTCATTGCCAAGAACAATAACATCCTGCTTGTCTGCTTATTCAACTAACACCGTGTAGTGTGGGAGCTACAGCTGATGGTCTACGACAGCCCCATCAAAGATAATAATGCTCTTGTTTGGATTTAGTGAGGTTATAACTTAACAACACAGAGTTATACCATAATTTAAGAGTGCCCCGATTTAAAGGTTAATTATTTATTTGAAAAGGATCCCCATTAGCTGATGCCATGGCAGTCAGCAATACTGGAGTTCACACAAAACATTACATGCTACAAAACAGTTCAAAACACATTAAAAAAAAACCCAACAACAATACAATAGATTACAGATTACAAGATTACATTACATGAGTTCACATTATAGTTCATCAATATCATTAAGTGTATAAAATATAAAAAAAAAAGATTAAATTACATGAATCAACATGAAAATCACCGCTGGTATTGAAATGTATTCCCTCAACAATAGGATAGAATTGTATTTATCCCTTAATGGGGAAATTATGTTGTTGCAGTTCAGGTTTTTACATACAGGAGCAGAAGTAAAACGTAATGAAAATTAAAAAAAAATAGTAATAAATACTACATATTGCGCACTAATACGTATAGATAAAAGATCAAATAAAACCAAAAACACTAACATTCGTATTGCACACCAGAAAAAAGATGACAATAATCACCAGTGTTGGGACTAACGCTTTACAAAGTTTCGACAATAGCTAGTTATCTAACGCGTTATTTTTTATATTCAGTAACTCAGTTACCGTTACTACATGATGCGTTACTGCGTTATTTTACGTTATGTTTTATGTAGTATCCTATGTTTTATGTAGTATCCTAGAAACAGAAGATCTGAGTGTTTTATTGCAGCGCTGCGGTGTCGTCCTTCTGAATGTCTTGTGTCACAAGAGGCGCGCTCTGCGTGTGTCTGGGTGTGGGTTTGGTGTTGGGGAGGGGAGGGGGGAGGGCAATACAACGTAAACTGTTGGCCAACCAAAAAGTAACCACAGAACATTAGTGTTCTGTGGTTACTTTTTGGTTGGCCAAGCGGACGTGACGACAGGCTGTCCCCACTCAGGTCCGCACGGACCAGGAGGGGGCGTGCCTTAAGTCCGGCTGGAAATCGGGAGAAATTCGGGAGAATGGTTGTCCCGTGGAGAGGCACTGAAATTCAGGAGGGTTGGCAAGAATGAGATATTCTCACTTCTTTTCTTTTGTCGAGCAAAAAGAAAAGAACATTTTAGTTAAATGTAAGTTGTGTCTTGGATCAAAGATCCCGTCTACTGCCCAAAACAACAATTCAAATCTGCCTGGTTAGGCTTTGTCACGTGTGCCTTCCTTATTTGAAGCCAGATTTACAGTTATGTTGTTATTATGCTGTTTGTTACTTACGTACAAACCCCGTTTCCATATGAGTTGGGAAATTGTGTTAGATGTAAATATAAACGGAATACAATGATTTGCAAATCATTTTCAACCCATATTCAGTTGAATATGCTACAAAAAAAAACATATTTGATGTTCAAACTGATAAACATTTTTTTTTTGCAAATAATCATTAACTTTTGAATTTGATGCCAGCAACACGTGACAAAGAATTTGGGAAAGGTGGCAATAAATACTGATAAAGTTGAGGAATGCTCATCAAACACTTATTTGGAACATCCCACAGGTGAACAGGCAAATTGGGAACAGGTGGGTGCCATGATTGGGTATAAAAGTAGATTCCATGAAATGCTCAGTCATTCACAAACAAAGATGGGGCGAGGGTCACCACTTTGTCAACAAATGCGTGAGCAAATTGTTGAACAGTTTAAGAAAAACCTTTCTCAACCAGCTATTGCAAGAAATTTAGGGATTTCACCATCTACGGTCCGTAATATCATAAAAGGGTTCAGAGAATCTGGAGAAATCACTGCACGTGAGAAGCTAAGCCCGTGACCTTCAATCCCTCAGGCTGTACTGCATCAACAAGCGACATCAGTGTGTAAAGGATATCACCACATGGGCTCATGAACACTTCAGAAACCCACAGTTGGTCGCTACATCTGTAAGTGCAAGTTAAAACTGTCCAATGCAAGGCGAAAACCGTTTATCAACAACACCCAGAAACGCCGTTGGCTTCGCTGGGCCTGAGCTCATCTAAGATGGACTGATACAAAGTGGAAAAGTGTTCTGTGGTCTGAGGAGTCCACATTTCAAATTGTTTTTGGAAACTGTGGACGTCGTGTCCTCTGGACCAAAGAGGAAAAGAACCATCCGGATTGTTATAGGCGCAAAGTTGAAAAGCCAGCATCTGTGATGGTATGGGGGTGTATTAGTGCCCAAGACATGGGTAACTTACACATCTGAGAAGGCACCATTAATGCTGAAAGGTACATACAGGTTTTGGAGCAACATATGTTGCCATCCAAACAACATTACCATGGACGACCCTGCTTATTTCAGCAAGACAATGCCAAGCCACGTGTTACATCAACGTGGCTTCATAATAAAAGAGTGCGGGTACTAGACTGGCCTGCCTGTAGTCCAGACCTGTCTCCCATTGAACATGTGTGGCGCATTATGAAGCCTAAAATACCACAACGGAGACCCCCGGACTGTTGAACAACTTAAGCTGTACATCAAGCAAGAATGGGAAAGAATTCCACCTGAGAAGCTTAAAAAATGTGTCTCCTCAGTTCCCAAACGTTTACTAAGTGTTGTTAAAAGGAAAGGCCATGTAACACAGTGGTGAACATGCCCTTTCCCAACTACTTTGGCACGTGTTGCAGCCATGAAATTCTAAGTTAATTATTATTTGCAAAAAAAAATAAAGTTTATGAGTTTGAACATCAAATATCTTGTTTTTGTGGTGCATTCAATTGAATATGGGTTGAAAAGGATTTGCAAATCATTGTATTCCGTTTATATTTACATCTAACACAATTTCCCAACTCATATGGAAACGGGGTTTGTATGTTATGTTGCAGCTATTTAAAATAGTTTTGTCAATTTGTTCTGGCCTGAAATAAATTGGCCCTTTGAAACATACATTTGTCTTTGTGTGTTGTATGTAGACCACATTGCTTAGCAGAGTTCAGTGATGCAAATGCATGTCAAGTTGATCAACACATTGTATTATTCTCCAGTGCAATAACAGTACTGAAATGAAGGCTAAAAGGGCATTAATGGGAGCTTTTAAAAAAAAAAAGAAGGAAAAAAAAATAACTAAATGGTTACTTTTCACAGGAACGCATTACTTTTTGGTGTAAGTAACTGAGTTAGTAACTGAGTTACTTTTGAAATAAAGTAACTAGTATCTGTAACTAGTTACTGGTTTTCAGTAATTAACCCAACACTGGTAATCACATAAGTGCATTTTGAAGTCTTATGGCTGTGGGTAGAAAGGACCTACTAGCGCTCCACTGTGGATGTAACAGTCTAATGCTGAAGGAGCTACTCAGGGCCTCCACAGTGCCGTGCATGGGGTGAGAGGGATTGGACATTATGGATGTCAACTTGGTCAGCATTCTTCTGTCAGCCACCTCCTCATTGCTGTCTAATGGGCAGCCTAGGTTGGGGTCAGCTCTCCTAATCAGTTTATCAAGACTGTTCCTGTCTCTGACTGTGCTGCCCCCACCTCAGCAAACAGCGGCATAGAACACCGCAGAAGCCACCACAGTGTTAAAAAAGGTGAGCAACACCTTGAAGGACCTTAGTCTCCTCAAAAGGGGTAGGCTACTTTGACCCTTCTTGTACACAGCGTTTAAATTGTTCAGTTCAGTTTCAGTTTATTTCAAACATGCATACGATACAATGTAATGCATCACATATTTCCAGTTGTTTCATTACAGCACGTCTGAACAGGAGTAGGAAGAAGCACAGCTTATTTAATCCTACCCCTTTTCATATCATAGCAGTTTTATCCTATTTCCGCTGTAACATAACAGTGTATAGATAAAATAGTAAATACATTATAAGTAAATAAATATGCCAAAAGTAAATAAACAAATATTAAATACATAAATAATCAATAACTCATTTTTCTTTTTTTTAAAAAAGGTCCTAGATGTTCAGTATAATTGTTCTTCTTTGTACTTTGTGAACACTTCTACTTTGAACAGTCTTAAACTGATCTCGGGTGAATGGCACAACGAAGGGCCTCAGGATCTCGTCACGGTATCTCTGTGCACTCAAAATTCCATCTATAAAATACGCCTGCTAATACCATAACCCCACTCCCACCATGTGCCACTCCATTCACAATGTAGACATCAACAAACCGCTCTCCCACACGACGCCACACATCTGCCATCTGCCCTGAACAGTGAAAACCGGGAATCATCTGTGAAGAGAACACCTCTCCAACGTGCCAGACGCCATTGAATGTAAGCATTCAATGGCGTCTGGCACGTTGAATGTAAGTCAGGTCGAGACCCCGATGAGGATGACGAGCATGCAAATGAGCTTCCCTGAGACGGTTTCTCACATTTTGTGCGGAAATTATTTGGTTTCACGAACCAATTGTTGCAGCTGCTGTCCACATGGCTGGTCTTAGACGGCCATAGAGGTGCACCTGCTGGATGTGGAGGTCCTGGGCTGGTGTGGTTACACGTGGTCTGTGGTTGTGAGGCCGGTTGGATGTACTGCCAAATTCTCTGAAACGCCTTTGGAGAAGGCTTATGGTAGAGAAATTAACATTCAATTCACAGGCAACAGCTCTGGTGGACATTCCTGCAGTCAGCATGCCGACTGCACGCTCCCTCAAAACATGTGACATCTGTGGCATTGTGCTGTGTGATGAAACTGCACATTTCAGAGTGACCTTTTATGGTGGGCAGCCTAAGGCACACCTGTGCAATAATCACGCTGTTTAATCAGCATTTTGGTATGCCACACCCGTGAGGTGGAGTGGATTATCTTGGCAAATAATAATTTCTCACTAACACAGATTTAGTCAGATTTGTGAACAATATTTGAGAGGAATATGTATTTTGTGTATATAGTAAACATTTTACAAACGTTTGTAGATTGTTGAGATCAACTCATGAAAAATGGGAGCAAAAACAAAAGTGCTGCGTTTATATTTTTGTTCAGTGTATATATTTAGCTGTAAAAATTTGCTGTACCGTATGTGTGCTTGGGTCCTTTTTATCAGGAACCCTAATACAAAAAGTCACACTAATTTCTGGATAGAATACTAAAAATGTTATGACAAACCATCTCAAACAACAGAATGGAATTACATTTTTTTTTTACTGAATGAGTGACCCACAATGGACATGATCCTACATAAAAATAAAGAATGTGGGATTTACAATAGTAACTACAGTATGAACGATAAAACACTGAATATTAACAACATATGAACGTCGCTCCTCTTTCACTTCTCAGACCACCTCCCTGATTGATATCTTTTACAATTAAGCTAAATCAGGCAAAATATGAACGCAAAAGTGGTACAAAAAACATACTTACAATCTTACAACTTTGTTGTAAAAATCTGCTTCCACTTCTGTCCTCGACACCTGTGTTTCAGACTGGCTGCTTTGTAAACAAACCCTGCCCACATTGCTTGGTGCCTCGCATGCCTGGAGCGACTTTAAAGGGCTTCACAAACTACAATGACATCCTCGGCTCTGATCCCACATCCGGGCAAAAAAAACCTAAACCCAATGGTATAATGGATGCCGAGTGGATGTGAGAGCCCAGTTCATAAGGAAGTCAGCAGGGGATCTTCTTGCATGTAGACATGTCAGCAGTTCAGTGACGTCACCAACTGATGCACAAAGGAGTGGTTCATCCCGGGTCCCGACTTGGAAAAGCTACCGCCTCTTCCGTGGAAACTGACCCGTGGCCACCTGATACCTTCTCCATGCAGAAGAGGGCAGCAGAGCAGAAAAGAGAGAAGGCAGATCAACTGGTCTAAAAAAAAAGGAGTCTGTTTAAAGGCTATTGTGTTGAGTACGGGCTTCACGGTGGCAGAGGGGTTAGTGCATCTGCCTCACAATACGAAGGTCCTGAGTAGTCTTGGGTTCAATCCCGGGCTCGGGATCTTTCTGTGTGGAGTTTGCATGTTCTCCCCGTGACTGCGTGGGTTCCCTCCGGGTTCCCTCCGGGTACTCCGGCTTCCTCCCACTTCCAAAGACATGCACCTGGGGATAGGTTGATTGGCAACACTAAATTGGCCCTAGTGTGTGGATGTGAGTGTGAATTTTGTCTGTCTATCTGTGTTGGCCCTGTGATGAGGTGGCGACTTGTCCAGGGTGTACCCCGCCTTCCGCCCGATTGTAGCTGAGATAGGCTCCAGCGCCCCCCGCGACCCCAAAGGGAATAAGCGGTAGAAAATGGATGGATGGATGGATGTGTTGAGTACTGCAGCCTGAATAGAAAATGCTCTAAAGCCCGCGGACGTTTTTCTTGGGCTCTGGGAATCAGTAATAAGCCGGAGTTCTTAGAACGCAGGTTTCTGGCCGGGACATATGGTACAATACAATACGCAAGATAGAATGGAGCTTGACCGTTTAATATTTTATACTTATGACTGGCTTCCTCATTATCTCTCAAAATGGCTTGGGAATCTCTGTGAGATTGATACCATTTTGATCATATCTTTTATTTGCAAACTTCATAAGTCTTTTAGTGTCATAGATCATATATATGATAATAGCTTCAAAATAGAGGCAATTAGTTTTTTCCATTCTACAGGTACTTTAACTGAAATTCGCCCGGACTAATAGACACTGTAATTGCCTGTGTCTGAGCTTGCTCCAGTGTAGTTAGACAAGTGTGACTCAAACAGTAATTAATTGTTGTAGAAAGAGTGATGGTGCCTTCCCGGTTAGGGTGAAGGCCGTCCCTCCTCAGCAAGCCCTATTTGCCCCAGGAAAGGGCAAAATTATCAATAAACGCTAGTCGCTGGTCTCTACAAAAACCGGACCTTGTTAAGTGAGACTAATCTGCTATACCTCTCATCATTGCCTCTCGCAGGCAGTGGACCCGAGACAAGTACTTGATGCCATGTTTCTGTCAAGATTACAAGTCCTAACTATGTTCCTCTTTGTAATCTCTGACTGTCTTGTCCTAGTGTCATTGGACCTGACGTGTACAACTAGTAGCTAGTGGTGCGAATAGCCTGTCGTACATGTTTACTCGGCCTGTTGCGAGTCAGCTCCCTAATATTAGCTTCAATGTCGGCTGCTCTGTCCCGGAAATACACTTAATTGTGGCTGGTTTACTAAGATGTATGTTCTGGTGAAGTTGTGGTGTCCTGTAGACTGGGGAGTAGGACTAGCTAAAGGGCAAAATCTGTTGTGTCTTAGCCGGTTCACAGTGGCTTGTAGGCCGCATAGGGCTAGTCCAAGCTGGGCTAGTCAGCTCGCTACCGGTAATGCTCGCAAACTTGTCCGCAGCGTCTAAAGTTACAAAGTTACTCTGCTCTAACTGGCGGACACGGCCCTCTAGTAGGGCCAATGGTGCACGAAGAACAGGAAGCCATACTCACTTTGTTTCTTTCACCGAGTTGAGTTCTTGCTGTCTTTGGAGCACAGTCACTTTGGACCGGGACTAGCTTAGCTAAGTGAGCCTAGAAAATGTTTACAGGCCCCCCTCTTTTTGTAAGCATTGCATTATCATGTATAAGATCATTGTCTCCCAAAACGTTATTAGTTAATGAGGTCATTAGAGACAACAATCTTAACGTCATTGGTCTTAGCGAAACCTGGCTCAAACCAGACGAATTTTTTGCGCTAAATGAGGCATCTCCTCCTAACTATACGAATGCGCATATTGCCCGTCCCCTTAAAAGGGGTGGGGGGGTCGCACTAATATACAATGACAACTTTAACCTTACCCCTAACCTAAATAATAAATACAAATCGTTTGAGGTGCTTACTATGAGGTCTGTCGCACCGCTGCCTCTCGATATGGCTGTTATCTACCGCCCCCCAGGGCCCTACTCGGACTTTATTAATGAATTCTCAGAGTTCGTTGCTGATCTAGTGACGCACGCAGACAATATAATCATAATGGGGGACTTTAATATCCATATGAATAACCCATCGGACCCTCAGTGCGTGGCGCTCCAGACTATAATTGATAGCTGTGGTCTTACACAAATAATAAATGAACCTACGCATCGCAACGGCAATACGATAGATCTAGTGCTGGTCAGGGGTGTCACCACCTCCAAAGTTATGGTACTCCCGTATACTAAAGTAATGTCCGATCATTACCTTATAAAATTCGAAGTTCTGACTCATTGTCAACAAACTAATAATAATAATAACTGCTATAGCAGCCGCAACATTAATGCCGCCACAACGATGACTCTTGCTGACCTACTGCCTTCGGTAATGGCACTATTCCCAAATTATGTCGGCTCTATTGATAACCTCACTAACAACTTTGACAATGCCCTGCGCAAAACCATTGATAGTATAGCACCGCTAAAACAAAAAAGGGCCCCTAAAAGGCGCACCCCATGGTTTACAGAGGAAACCAGAGCTCATAAATTATCATGTAGAAAGTTGGAACGCAAATGGCGCGCAACCAAGCTTGAGGTTTTCCATCAAGCATGGAGTGATAGTTTAATATCGTATAAACGCATGCTTACCTTAGCTAAAGCTAAATATTACTCAAATCTCATCCGCCTCAACAAAAACGACCCTAAATTTTTGTTTAGTACAGTAGCATCGCTAACCCAACAAGGGACTCCTCCCAATAGCTCCACCCACTCGGCAGATGACTTTATGAATTTCTTTAATAAGAAAATTTAACTCATTAGAAAGGAGATTAAAGATAACGCATCCCAGCTACAACTGGGTTCTATGAACACAGATACAACTGTATCTACGACGGATACTGCAATACAAAATAGTCTCTCTCTTTTTGATGAAATAACATTAGAGGAACTATTACAGCGTGTAAGTGGGATAAAACAAACAACATGTTTACTTGACCCACTTCCTGGGAAACTTATCAAGGAGCTTTTTGTATTATTAGGTCCATCAGTGCTAAATATTATAAACTTATCACTTTCCTCTGGCACTGTTCCCCTAGCATTCAAGAAAGCGGTTATTCATCCTCTGCTCAAAAGACCTA